>NC_046187.1:18960000-19300000 GCF_011004875.1 Balearica regulorum gibbericeps | reverse complement strand
TGCTTTCATAATATCCAGATGTGTCTAGACTTCCTTTGTCTGTCAACTATGGTGATGACATCTCAGTTTTCTTCTTTTCCTTTCAATTTGTGTTCATTACAATTGAGTAATTCAAAGGATAAACTGTGGCTTAGTCCACCATGTAAACTGACACAGGGACATGATCAGGTTCCCCTCAGCATCTGCTCTGAATTGAAGTCGTGTTCTGTCTGCACAGAAGAGCTATTGTTAAGTGTGTGTCACCTTTTCATACTGTTGGATTCCTATTTCTAGGAGTTGTGCAACACTCCAGGTGGGTATTGCATTTAATAGGGCTGGTCAACAACTTCCCAAAACACTTTCCCACCAGAAATTACAAATTCATGTCATTGTAACCATTAGTGGGAACTTATCACTTACATGATTTTTTTTTAATTGAAATACTGCATTGATTGATTTTGAGACCATATTGTAAAATAGTGTCTAATATAACAAATAATGTACTCTGTGCTGACTTTTAAGATATTAGGATATTTCTGAAATTATGAGTTTCAATGAAAAGTAGGACTCAGTAAGTTTGAGATGAGAAAATATTTAGAAGGGGGGGGGCTTGAGAATGTCAGTAATGTCTGGTAGGAATGTGGTCATAATTGCACTTTTAACAATCTTAAAATGATGCTATTCATCTTCTCAGGAGCTGTTATGCATACTTGAGCTTGTACATGGATTTGGCAGTAAATCACATACAAAGATTTATTACTAGGTATCAACTTAAAGTGATCACCATGATAAATGTCTACTTTTTTATATTGTTGTTCATTTAAAATTCTATATAAATCTTGCCTCTGTAATACTGTGAAAGAGCTGCCATCTGACAACTCCCTCTTTTTTTTTTTTTTCCTACCAGTATCTCATTATCTTCTAGATGCAAAGACCTGGTTGTGTTGTTTTCTTCAGACTTTGAATTGTCTCTTGTAAGTTCTGTGTGATGGCACAATAGCTGTAGGCCCTGGATATATAGCGTCAGTGCTATGTTGGTCACTAGGTTCATTTGTCCCCCGACAAAAATAGATTTCTTCAGACATGGTCTCATCTTCGCTTTATGATGGCTTTGGGATTGAAAAGATTATAACTGGGCCCTAAAGTTACCACTCAAGTTGTGGTTCCCAGTTCCTTTTCTGTCCTCAAACTCTGGTTATATCTTGCAGAATTAGCAGTCTGGAGCAAATATCACTGGCAGAGTTAGGTACTTCTCTTGAATGCCTTTTTCAGACTCCTTCTACAAAATAGTTGGTAAATGTTTCAAGGTTGCAAAACCAAGTAAAATTGAGAGGTTATGACTTTGCGTGAACGCTTCTCCTTTTTCTGTGCATTGTTTTCCAGTGAAAACTGCTTCACAAAATACTCTGATGTGGACCTCTGTTGCACCATTTTCAGCAAAGATTTGTGTATCCATGACTGTGGTAGATATTGTCAGTCTTGTTACCAGCAAATCAAACTGCACTCTTGGTACAGCAGACAGGTTTTTTTGGTTGCTAAAAGTGTGCATTCTTAGCTCGTTATCCTTCTTGGGAAAAATGAACCATTTAGTATGGAGGGGAGCATTTTCTTACACTCTTCTTTACAGTGTACAGGTCTGTTTAGGAAGAGGAGGGACAGTAGGTGGAGACTGGTTTTAGCTTCTCTGCTGCCTTTGACAGAGGCAAGTGGAGTTTTTCATGACTGCCTTTGCCCTGTCTCCCTTATGTATTTCTCAACTGTTGAACCAGATGTACAGCTGTTAGAGGCTCGACACAGCTGCACAGCTGTGCCAGTGTTATGGTTGGATCACCTAGATGGGTGTTTGTGCAGGAAAGCTGTGTGACTGAGCTGGATAAAAGTAGTTGTAACTAGATCATTGCCTAGTAAATTCCTGGGAACATATTTTGCTTGTCCCAAAATATTTACAAAGGGAATGTTCTTTTGCCAATTTTGAGCAGAAGAAAATAAATTGAGGTAAATTTACAAAAGTACTGTTAAAGGAGGGGGCAGGGGGAAAGGAGATGGTTTAAAGTCAATGGGTTTAACATACACACTCCTCCTCCACCTGGAGTTTTTTGGATCCAGAAAATGAACCCAGGCCTCTTTCCCATTCATACTAGTTATTCAGAATTGGAAGCTTTATAGGTTGTTCAACAAGCTTTACAGAATAATGTGAATTGTTGCAAGTGAAATTTTTCAATGATTTGCTTAGTGAGTAATAGTAAAATACATGTCAGATTTTTTTTTTTTTTAAAGTAAAACTACTTACTGGATCTTGTCCCATTCTGCCAAAAGAAGACATCGGTTTGTGTCATCCTTAGGGATAACTTTGGTGCAATCTACAGTGATCTGTTAATAGTGATGAAAATTAAGTAGTTCTTTTAGTGATTTAGCTCTACATGTCTTGCACTTAGATTTAGAACTGACTGTATTCTTCAACCAGTGAGAGTAATTAATAATTTTGAAAAATATGGGCTGTACAGGATTTTGGATGCTCAGATGCTGAAAAGAATCTCATCTGCTCAGTTTTGGTGAAAGATTAGCAAGATCCTTAACTTGTTACTGGGGAGGGGGGGTTTGAAGATCAAAGAGGTGGTGCGTCTCAAGAACTTAGTTCTCTTTAAGATTTTGCCAGGAATGGATTCCAATATTTCCCTGTCTTGCCAACCAGTAAAGCAGCTTGCACAGTTGCGAGCTAGGTCAGCTACAAATACCTATTTGTAATTCATCATCTGAACTATGGGTTCAGTAGAGGAACAAACCTGAGAAAGTGAAATGATTGACCTTGTTTTGATTCATACCAGTTCCTTACAAAAATTAATTTATCTAAAATGTATGAATGAAAGAAGTTATAGGTTAACTGAGCTGTATTTCCTGCATAAACAATAACATTGTACTGGATGAATTAATTAACAAATTTATTTGCTGACTGCATCCTAATCTGCCCAACCTGAAGATATGGCTTGATAGACATGCCATTTTAAAGTGCAGTTTCTGACACCATCTGACACTACCGTCATCCCTCATCGGGTCTTACTGTTCCTTTTTTATTTTATCCATTGCAAAGTCTGTAGGGCTGTGCATTGCTTTTTAATGCACTTGTAAGTTGTAGTTCACACCTGCTTTATAGACCAAGGAATGTTAAAAAGTTCATGTGTCTGTTTAAAAACAGAGTATCCCAGAAACAGAGATGTAAAGCAATAACTTTTTGACCGTAAGTGAAAATTTCATCTGTAGTACAACTCATGCTACTCTGGAGCATACTCTTGAAACCCTTTTGTAAAAACTCATTGTAGAGCAACTTCCTCCCTCCACTCCAGAAGACTGAAGCTTACTTGGACTTAAATTGAATTTAACTTCTCATAGTACCTTGCAGGCTGGCCATCTTCTCAGAGTTTGTATTTTTGCTCATACACACACAAGGTTGAGTGTATGTGAGCTTCCATTGCGGCAGTTGGGTCTGCTGTCATTTGGAGCAGTAAATAGATAGTAAATAGCAGTTAAGATAGATACACTATTGGTAGGACAGTGCTCCAGCTGTGTTCAGTACTATAGATGATGTAAGAGTGGAACAGATACACATAAAACCCAAGCAGATTTGTGGTTTTCTTTTTCTGAATCCAGGCAATATGGGTTGTACTTGCCTTCTTCATAGCAAATTTATTTTGGAACATGTTCTTAATAGAGATAGTTGCAAGAACCTGCGTTCCCTGCATAGGCAAAATCTCAAAAAAAACCCAACCCCAAACCCAAAACAATTCAGTGGAGATGGTGAGTTTTGAAAGTTGTGAAGGTTCCAGCTGAATTTATTCGTATCTGTCTTGCAACTGCAGTTGCATGAAAAGGAGGAAAAGTTTACAAAGTACAGGTAAGAAGTTTTCAACAGTACTAGAACTGAAGGAGTTTGGAAATAAACCTGTGTAACTTCTTCAGTAGCTGTATCAATGTGAACAGGATATCTGTATGACTAGATCAGTAATACTAGCCATGCTATGTATTTTATTCATGTGAGTAGTCCCAGTGAAGTGCATATATGTCTGATAAGAAATATTTGACACTACTTGAACACCAAAGTGTGTTTATGCTTGGAAATGCCGTGGTAATGATTGAACTTTCAGACTGTTCACAAAATTTTTGTGGCACTTCAGCCAGAAATAGTAGCTCCTTTGAAGAAGTTTCAAACATATTGTAGGTGACGACTAAAGCATCAACTTGTAGCAGGGATAGACAATTTCCTGAATAATCAGCAAGTACTAGAGAAAGGTATCATATGAAAAATTTACATCCTACTCCCAAGTGTCAAAACTACTTAGTGCAGAGCTTACAGGTCAAACTAATTCCTATCAAACTGTGTACCAAAGGATGGAGCTTTGGAAGGAGAATTTGTTCACCATTATATAGCTTCTAATGTGTAGAAATATTTTCGAAATGGGGAAAAAACCTGGGAAGCTGGGATTTAACTGTGTGCTTTTAATGTTTTGGATTCAGTCAATGTTATGTTAATATTCAAGGACAAACTGAACATTGAGGAAGATAAAAATATGGTTAAACTTGTGTTTGCTGCCTGCAGCACCAATTAAAAGAACAAAGCCACCTGCACATGATGGAGAGAATGGCTTCGTTTCACAGTGATAATCAGAAGTTATATTAGCAGTGGACATATAGAAATGTTCTTTCTGTGCTGTGAATATTCAAACAATAAAATGAGCAAGGTTTGTATACTGATGGCTGAGTTTGAGGACTGCAAGTGCTTGTGCTTTCAGTTCTCTCTTGGTTAAATATCTTACAGACTTTGGTCTGTCTTGGGGGTGTTGGGAAAGTGATGGATTTAGTTCTTTGGTCTTGGGTTTCCTGGGGCTGCCAGTACTGAGAGGTGTACATTCTTTCCCCTTTTGTCTAATTTCCTCCCTTTGAAGTGGAGATCAGACTTCCATTGAAAGCAGAGGTTGTCCAGATACATGACACATGGACATCTGACTTTATTTGAGGGTACATGAAAGGCTTTTATTACTTTCTTTTAACATTTCTGTCTCGTAATACCATCCTAAACCACACTATGAAATGAAATCATAGTAGTTACCGACTAGATTCCCTGTGTGTTTTAGAAAGCTTAATGCTTTATGTACAGGATCTTTCAAGGCCTAGCTGAGATTTTAGCTGCATTGTCTTCCATATGTTTGGAAAAAACCCTTCATCATCTGAATCTAATTTAGCAGAGAGCTAGAATGCCGGAAACATATTTTTGTTCCTGAAGAAATATAACTGCAAGTACTTTGTGAGTGAAAGCATCAAATTGGAGTGGTTCCTCTATTTGTGTGAAGTGGAGAGGATTTCCAAGTTCTAGCTGCTTTTATCTGTTTATAGGTTATGGTCCATATCTCTTTGGTTGGACCTGAACCTAGAGGGCTGCAGTGAGCCAATGTTGAAGTCATCAGGTCAGCTGTGGTTCGACAGTTTTTGGTGTAGGGTAGGGGAGCCCTGGTGCTGCTCAGCTCTTGCTGCGTGCATTTGTGTGATGATCTAAAGTCCTTAATGAGCTGGCTCCTCTTGTAGGTTTCTCGCACATCCTAACAAAAGATACTTGGCGATGTTTGCTATCTTAATATCTTGTGCTTAGACTCTTCAGCTGCCCTTGATGCAGAAGGTAGGTAGATAATACTGCTTTATTACAATGCCTAGTCACAAATAGCAACTGAATTAACAATTTTATTTGTTGCGTCGCTGAAGCCGTGGCAAATTTTGTCATCCTAAGTGGCAAAGTGAGTTGGTGCTTGTAAGCATTGGTGTGTTTTGTATGTATTTCATCCAGATCCCTTTATCAGATTATTGCCAGGGAAGCTGAATGCCTTCCACAAAGTCAGCCTGACTTCTGTTAGCTGTGCTTAATTGTTTTTCTCTCTATCAATTCTGAAAATATGTATAAAGCTATTTTTTATTTCTTTGAAACTTCCAGGGCATTTGGTTATTTTGTTAGGAAATGCAAGGTCAAAGAATTGGTTTTGATGAGTCTTGCTGTTTACTCCACAGTTCTGAAGTGACACCAGCAGTCATATGTCTTCTAAAAGACAAAGGCCTTAGGAATAATTGAAAACAAAAAAGTGAAGAATTAGAAAACCTTTTCCAAAGCTAATGTAAACAGAGAACTCAGGTCGCAAGACAGAAATTAGGGCATCTGTTCTGCAGACTCCCTAAGTATGAAGTTTTTTGTGTTTTCTAGAAAACACAATTGTTGCTGCAATGTCATCCATTACTTACACTGGCTATCTGTTTTTTTAAAAGGTTAATTAGATTTTTCCATTCGCAAACATTGAAATACTGTCTTGAGAACCATTATATCGATTGGAAGATAAGTTGAAAAATCTACCTCCATCTGCATCTGTTCCAGTTAAACTTAGTTCCTAAATTTAGGTAAGTGTTGAATCAAGCTGATGTAGAACAGACAACTTTGAGCAAAAATTACTTCCTGTGGGGTTCATATCTAGAAATTTTGCCTTCCAACTTGAAAGAACAGAGTTAACTTTCAAATCATTGTCTTATCAAGAGTAGATGAAAAAGTAAGAATGCAGTTAGGGTTACAGATGCAGAGAAAAGGGAGTCAAGTATGAAGTTACTAGAAAAATAGATTAATTGCCTTACATTGGCTTTTCTGCAATGGCCATTCTAGAGGTTGGTTGTAAGTATAATTCCTTGGGGAAAATTGGACATAACCGATAGTTTTAAAATAATAAAAGTCGCAGCTGTTGCTTTTACTCAGCTCTACTGCACTGGCTTGCATATGGAATAAACTATGGTGCTAATTACTGTATTTCTTTTAGCAGTCACCTCACGTAATTCATACTTTCCAGAATGCACCTTATTCTGCAAAAATAAATCCTCAAGCAATCTGTGCTTAGGCAAGTTAAATCAGCTGCACTGATTTAAACTTCTGTTGGTTTCCTGCAATGAGAAAACATGTTGCTTTTGAAATGCAGGATGGTGTTGGTACAAGTTATAGATAATCTGGAGGTTACAAGCACGGAAAAAAAGGTGTCCTTTCCTTCTTTCTAAAAATAACTATTTTTGAAATTACTCTTTTGACACCTGCTGTAGATGACAGAGGAAAAAAATAATTATTCTGTGAAAGGAATATGATTTTGTCCTGTTTTCCTTAACCTGTAGCCACCAAAAAGGAGGGAAAGACAGGACAACTTACATATGCATTACTCAGGGCTACTGAAACTACTGGCAGAGCAAAACTGCAGGAATATGAGGATGAATTGGTCCTTCAACAAAGCTTGAAACTGGGTATGGTAACTACTGTGTACAAATTGCATGAAATGCAAGAAAGGAAATAAACAGTTCAGCTAATAATAAGAGATTAATAATATGGGTAGGAATTCTTGTAAAATAGCACTTGGGAATCCTGACATCTCTCTTAATGAGGAAAATAGTGTATAGAAGATATACTTGATATTTAAGTGCAAGGAGCTACATTGCAGTATATTTTTGTTACTGTTCTCTCTCTTTTTGTCTATTCAAGTCCTGGATTGGAGTATGAATTAGGTCAGTGCAATTCTATTTTCCATCCTTTAAAAATATGAGTCCTTGTTCATACTATTTGATTTGTGATCAAGCTTCCTTGATTTTTATTGTTACGGGCATTGCATAGCAAGTATGTCCCTCCCAGCTTTACAGTGAGTTCATTAGGCTGGGAAAGCCCTGTTCATTCTGATGTGGAAGTGATCTACTACACGACTACTGTACTAGTACTACTGTAGTAGTAGTAGTACTACACAGTACAAGTATGTGTAGGAAGGCCTTTTTGTTGTATTTCCTTCTTTATTATTCTGTGTTGTTTACTGATTAACATTGGCTGGCTGATTGTACATATCACAGAGCCATTATGGTTTCTCATCTCATGATGACAATTTTTAAAGGACTGTTTTCACCAAAGGGCTGAAGCTTAAAGATACAAAAGGAGAGTCACTGGCAGAGGAATGCCTGTTTGTCATGTTGCATGAAACTGCTTCCCCACTTGAGGTGCAAAACAAAGAGCAGTCTGCATCGAGAACAAGAATGTACTTTTCTGCTAATCAGGAACAAGCTAACCCCGTGCTACCTCAGAGGCGAGGAACTCAGGTGGCAGCATTGCTAGAGCCGTTAGCCTAGCAAAATGAGCAGATCAGCCTGGTGATCCAAGTCCTTAGACCATGCTTGCTTGGCAACTCATGACTGTTGCCTGCTGTTAACTTGTATTTCTAGTATCTATGTGAATGTGGTTACTTCCTCCTGCCCTGTGATTTATCGCTTCTGATGGCATGCTGCAATATGAAATGAGTTTTATTCAGTCATGATTGAGGATGTAATTTGGAAGGAGACAGGGGGCAGGGATGGGGATGACATAGTGTTATTAGCTAGCTGAGCAAACTAGTAGGTGATTTACAGAGACTGTCTTGACATTAAGAGTGCAATATTATGTAACGGTCTCCAAGAATGTTGATGTGTTAGCATGATGACTGGTGGCTTTCGGCAGCTCCCCAAGAAACTAATATCGTTCAAGAGTTATCCTAACATGTTCATTTCCCTGTTGATTTGTTACAGTCAGCAAATTTTTGAAAGATGAAAAAAAAGCTGAAGTGTGATGAGTAACTTACATCATCACAAAAAGGAAATGTGTATCTTGGCAATTAAGCTGGCATTATTTTCAGAGCTAGTGCTGAAAACATTTCAGAATGAAGCACCAAGAAAGCATGTCATAAGTCTGGGTGTGAAGAAGAGGAGGCCTGTGTTAGTGAGGAACAAACATGCTTTATTTAATATAGCACTGTATCTTTCTGGTAGTGCTGCAAAGATGACCCAGATCCAGGTCCATGTATATTCCTTGCGACTTCATGCTGTAGGGGATGAGCTCAGTTAAAATGAGTGGTAACATGAGGAACACTGAAGTAAATTCTGCACCTTCAGGTTTGTAAAAAGAGAAGCTGCAACGATGAGGCTTTTTTCCCCTTTCACACACAAACTAGAGAAATCTGTTCATGGGGTTCATGTTTCAAGGTGTGCCTGTCCAAGGCAGCAGTTGCAGGCTTGTGAAATCACAGCCATTTAAATGGGGAGAGAAAGAAACATCAAGAAAGCAACAGTGCAGAGCAATGATGTCTGTATAGAGAAATGGGCTATTTTTGGGGGGAGGGCAGCAAGGCTTCTCTGTTGCTTTGACTACAGTAATGTGAAATAGTAAGGCCCTGTGAATGTAGGTGATAACCTACTTTCCCTTGGGCACGCTGATAATCTGATGTGCAGGTAGTGACTTGTGTAAAACAGAGGCTCTCCTTACTGTAAAGGGAGTTAGAGAAGGTAGATTTTGCTGGTTTTTTCTTCACATTTTATGCTGTTAATGAGCTCTGTCATTCATAGCAGGAGGAATGTATATTTTCAGGATACCCTGCCTCTCTTAAAGTAGATGCTGAATAAATTGAACTACGTAAACATGAACATGCTTAGCACAGTTTCAAAGTGGCTGCTGATTCAGGACCTGCCATCTTTGGATTGTTTCTTTTCTGCTTTTGTAGCTGTTTCTCTGAAGTGTTAGTCCTAGCTAATGCAACTGTCTCTCTTTTGGTGGCCTACTTAAAACCGGGAGAGTGCCTAATGTTGCTTTGCTACTAGCTGGTGCTTTTTTTTCAGTAAACAAACCAATAAATGTTTACCTTAAGTTTTGTGTAGGTAAGTAACGTGCATGTCTCCTGTTTCTGAATCATTTACTAGGTGAATAACTTAACTTGGTTTTCACTTTTTTTTTTCTTTTTTTGGTGGAGCAGTGCCAGAAAAAGATGTTTACATGGTTTTAGCTAGCTTTCAGGTCACTGAAGATAAGCAGTTACTTGCTAAAGTGCTCTTGACTTTAGTTCTGCTTCTCGCTCAGTTCACATAGCAGATAAGTGTGAGGAGGAAGGCTACCCACTGTGTCAGCATGCAGTTACGCTCTATGTTGTGCAGATTTCAAATGCATTTTATGTAATGACCAGAAAGATATATGTGAACACAGGATGCTTTTAAAGAAGGTGTGTTCACCTTTTAACTGTGGGTTATAGTAACAGAGCCTGAAGTCTGTGGGTGCAATGTAGTAGAGAGTTGCACCTTTGGCTTTAATGATTCCTTCAGTACAAGCTGAAAAAGTATGTTAGCATCCATGCACAGATTGACCTTTCAAAGGATAGGGACCACATGAATTTATACTGTTCCTCCATATGAATTAATTTCATAGTCAAGGGGTAGTTTTCTTGATGCAGGCTTAGGACTTTGGGGAGAGTATTTGCTTAGAGCTTTACTGGAAAGTGCAGTGCCACAATGGCTTTATTAGTGTAGTATAGCATAATTTTTCATTTACTAAAACAATTTTGATGGCATAACATACTCACTACTGCTTTCTGAAATATATAGGAAGGATTGTGGACTCTATTTTTCTGATGCAAACTTGGTTTTAAAAAAATGAAATGTTAATTCCATAAGTACAAACTAACGCTTTTCTTGGGCAGAAGGTGGAAATGTTAACTACCAAGTAATGGTGTTTATTTTGAGTTGGCTTTTTCTGTGGAAAGACACACATCTGCTTTTAAAAATTTTGACTATATTGTCTCCAGTATTCTAAGACAGAAATTTATGCTAGTATGTTTAATGTTTTTAAGTGACACAGGCAATTACCATTTATATAAAACTTTTCTAAACAGCATTAAATCTGTACTGATTTCTGTTTAAAAGTAGGTCTATTTTAAGTTTAGGTCCTGCTGGGGTTGGCACACAGAGAGGACACAAATCTTGGCTCTGGTTCTGAGTTTAGTAGGAATGGAAGCGAATCCACCCTTGAGTGCGCCAAGTTTGAGCCTTTGGTTCTGACTTGCCCAAGTTTATTTCAGTTGGGACAGTGCCAAGATACTCCCTGAAGCTGGGTGGGTGCTCCCTACCTGTGTGCAGTACGTGCCTACCAGTTTACTATCCATATGCTCTTTTGGATGCATATGGTACAGGTGTAACATGAGCACACACGCCCTTAGAGCTGCCCCCACATGCTGTACTGTCCATGTGCCTCTGGGAGGGGGTGAGAAATGGATGTGGTAATTCTGGATTTCAGTGCAGGCAGGTGCTGTAATTCTGTCAGTTCCTCTGAGACACTGGGGCAGGATGCTCCTAAGCGCACATTTCAGTGATGCTGTGATCCTTCTGGGGAACACATTTCCAAGTGTGAGATGTCTACTTCAGAGGATCTCTCAGCAGAATACCAAATGCTGCTGTTACGTGAACTTCTTTGAACTGAAAAGGAAACATATTACATGTACTTAACACAGCAGAAGGAAGTCATTTCGCATGAAATGGTAATAGTAAATATGTCAAAAATAAGTCCACAGACTTCTGTTTATCAAATGTGAACTAATGTAACACTTAAAAGGTAATTATGGGGTGCGTTGAGGTGGGTTGAATCTTCCTTTGTTTCCACTGTGGCTTCTACAGAGGCACCGAAAAATAAGGTTCTTCCTGTTCTGAACATCTGTGTATCAGGAGAGATGTCACCAACCAGTACTTACTGTGCTAGCCCCTTGCTGCCAGAGTTGGGACTTTGCTGGGGCTGTATTTGCGCTGAGCAAGAGAAGAATTTGAAATGTGGTGCAGGCAGTAAATGTTCCTCTTCCTTCCTCCCGCTCTCCACCAACTACAAATGCTTTTTGCAGAACCTGTGTGCTCCTTCAATTTAGAAGAATTGCAGCAGGTTTGGGAGGAGGGTTTTGCTGCCGTAGACAAACTAGAATGTATTTTTCCCACCTGTCAGCATGCTTAGTGAATGTAACTTATAACATCTTAATTCTCTTGGTCAATTTTACAAGGAATGTGGAAGGCCTGAACTGCTGTGAATAGGACAACATGGAAAGTTCTGTTGTGTTGGATTTCCTAAAAGAGCATGCAGCGTCGTTCCACTCTGTGATTTACTGTCAGAGAGCTGTTGACGTCCATACTCAGATGCCTTTTGCCATCAGTCTTTGAGAACAAAGAGTAGAGATTATTTTTATATTTTGAGAGATTACCTGTTGAGATCATGCTTGGAGACAACTCTTAATCAATTCTCTTGTAAGTGAAGTATTCACCACTCACATGTGGGAATTAAGTTACTTTTAAGCTGTCCTTATGATCACTTTCTCCATGTAAAGTATGAAGCTGTAATCAGGGTTTGAGGTTTTTCAGTGTCAGATATTCAGAGGCAGCATAACCCATTGGTTGGGAGAGACATCTGGAGTTGGAATATTTTTTTGGTGTTCCAGATGCTGCTTTTGACTTGCTCCGTGACCTTTTCACTGCTCAGTATTTCAGCCTGTGGGACTTGCCACCTGTTGTATTTCTTTGTCCATCTTGCAAAACTTGACCCTTGAACTACCAGAGGCTCCTTTCTGTCTTTCTGTAGTTTTGTATGTTTCTCCAGTTACAGCTGATTTTCTGCTGTATGCAGTTTCTCCCTAGCATCGCCAGTTTTACAGAATAAGACACCTGAAGTGGAAGCCTAGGCAGAAACCTGAAAGATTAGGGACCACTCCATTCTAATCATACCTTCACTTTTCTAATCACATTGGTAGCAGCAACTTTGTATTGCAACTGCGTGCTACCATGTGATGAAAAAGCTGAGGACAGATGTGCATAATAACTAACATGCAAAAGCATAACAGAGACAGTGTTATCCTTGCAAATTGCTCCTCAGCCTTCAAAACCCTTTGTTGTTGTGTGACATTTCATAATTGCTGCAAAATCAGACATGGTATATCTGCACTTAAAAGACAGCCAGACAGATTGTATGTAAATGTCTATCAGTTACATAAGTCGTCTATAGGTGGAGTCCATCTTGACTCAGAAAAGGCAGTGGGATTAGGAAGTGATGGAGAGAACAAAATGCCATTTCTAGGTGTCAGAAGAGAGTCCATAATGACAAACCACTCTTAGCTGTGCAATTTCATTATGTCTTCTGCAGCACAACACTAGTGGAAGGACGAGAAAGGGTTTGTCTGAATGTTGCTGCATGTATTTAAACAGAATAGGAGCTAATGGCAAAGGCAGCAAAAGTTAACCTATGACAATTACCCAAAATATTGATCTGACAGCATGATGCTGTAGTCACAGATCTGCCACAGTTGCTTTGCTTTACATAGCAGCAGCTGACAGATACGGGGAAACTTTGAAATACTTTCTTACCCAGCTATCTCTACAAAGGAAGCCAATATGATTATGTTGCTGTATGGGGGAGAAATACGTTCTAGCAAGTAGAGAAATTATGTGTTTAGGACTCACTCTGAACTCCATTTGGTGTTGACTGCAGAAGGGATAAAGGGGAGGCAAGAGGATTTGACTGTGTGGTCCCCCCATCTGCCAGCATTTGGTACCAAAGACCAGAGTAAATACGAAGACACTACCATTGATCATTGCCATTTCAAGAACAATTGCAAAGCATTTGGCACACTTCAGTTTCCAATCTGCCAGCTGTGGGCTGAGTGCTGGCCTGAATGTAATAGGGCAGAAGTTTTTTGAGAGACTACATGGTTCCTAAAAGGTAGGTCTGGTGCCCGTCAGTGACCCTAGAGCATGGGCAGATTCACACTGGGACAAATGCAGCTGGTACTCTGGGATTATGGTGAGGGGAAGTGAACTAGTGTCCAGACCTCATCTATAGGCCTTAAACTGTGCATGTGTATACTAACACTAGTCACAACCACAGAGGATAAATATGCGCACACAAAATGTGACATTTTTAAAGGTGCATGACAGAATTTGTTAACTAATTTCCACTGTAATTCACAAGAAGTTGAATACCTTCTTACGTTCTTTCTAAATTCTCTAATTCCATTTTATTTAGGTTATTTATAGCTGTACTTGAATTCCTGTAAGGAAACAGTAGGCTTGTAAAAGTTTGACTAGTGTAGGAATATCTGTAGGCTGGTTCTGGCATGGAAATGCAAATCATGTACTGAAGAGCTGTATTTGACCAAGACCTCAATTTTCTGCCAAAATTATTTGGTCTTGGTTTTGGAACTGGTACCAAAATGCATTGAAAAGTAGTGGAAGTCTTTCCCTTAGCTTCACTGGGCAGGGGATCAGGCTTTCTACAATCTGACTGCTGATAACACCTCTCTCAATTTTTTTATTGCCTGAGTAGTAATTATTTAGGCCTCGGAAGTGAAATTCTTTCAAGCAAAATATCTTCAGGCTATCCATGATAGGACAAAGATGAGAGTGGGGAATACAGAACAGCCAGATGTATCTGTCATTAGGAGTGTTACTGCCAGTAGTACAAAAGGTTTCTCAGATGTCTCAGAAAACTTTCTGGATAAAAGTGTAATGTCTGTTCTAAAGGCTGTGGAGGAAAGCTACTAGCAAGTGCATTGCCACAGCTTTTGAAAAAGAACGAGACTGAAATGCTGTAAAATTGCAGTGACAGAACTTGAGACATGCTCCTTGCAGTGTGCATCTTGTAAAAATGGTCGTTAAGCACTAGCAGAAAGTCAACTCTCTTAACTATTTTTTTACCTCTTTGACGTGTTTTTTTCCTTCCATGTGCAATATCCTGTTGGCACAACAGATGAGTAGTAGCGACTGATTTGAAGCGCCCTGATGGTGAGAAATAGGCCAATCTTGCTTCCTGCAGCAGTTGCTCACAAACGCATGCCTGGGTTGTAGCAGAGTTTCAGGTGTCTTGAGACATATTATGAGTAAGGGAAATGCAGACAGTGTTTTCACATACCAAATGGTTTTACGAAGTTGTTACTCAGCCAGAGTAAATCAAGAAAAATCAAAAGGAAACTCAATGGCCAGAGGCAGCATTTCGCACCTGAAAGATACTGATAACCTTAAATCTAGGCACTTATGCTCTATATAGCTCATGGGAAAGAAGCAGGAAGGAACCCAAAATTAGACATCACTTGGAAAGTGAGTTATATGTCTTCATGTAAGTGTTGCAGTATTGAAGTAATCTAATTTTATAGAGAACCATTGTGTCACATATATTCTTATTAATTTTGCACATGTATATGTGTGTATATATATATTTGGCAGATATGTTCATCAATGACCAAGTCAATTGTTGCTGCAAAATTGCAGCCTTTTACTGGATATCTGTGAATGTGTCTGACACGGAGAAGTCATCTCCATGCAATGGTGTATTGCTTGCCCTTTTGGAAGAACAAGGAGAACAAGAACAACAAGAACCTTGCAACAGGCTGGAGGAGTACGGTTGTGGGCCAGGCGCTTTGGTGGCTTCTCATCTTTATGCATTTTGTGCCAGGCTGACATTGGGCTGAAAAGGACCTGACACTGCACCTGAGCAACAGTAAAGCTGAAGAAGGGTTGCTGGAAGTGGATGCTGATGGTGTTTTGCATGCTTGAAATGTGCTATCTTGGGCATGAGAAATTTCAGTGAGAATAAAAACATACTGCAAACCATCAGGGTTTCATGCCAAACAGCTCATCTTGGTGCAATCCTGTGACTATTCATTGTAACTGGATTTGCTGTGCTTTAATGACTTTCTCTGACTATTTCCTGGCAAAGTGCTGGGATCTGCAGGAGCTGCTCAATTTCCTATTTAAGTATCGAGTGAGTGGTAGCTGAAGAGAAACACTTCCCTGCTGTCTGTGCATGGCACCAGCACAGCCCTTCCACATTGGTGAGGAGAACGTAAATGCAGCTATTTGCCTTCTAGGCAGACTGAGAGAGGCATATGCCCTTATGGGAGCAGAAAAAGGTTGGATTTAGGCCAGCAGTGGTAGATGGCAATGGGCTCTGTAGACCAGGAGATGTTGATGCAGAGCCAGTGCGTCAGGCAACATTTCTCATTTTGTTTACTTTGCACTCCCGATGTCCAGACAAGCCCAGGAGAGTTAGCCCACAGCCAGCCCCAAACAAATAGACCGTGTAACATTTGTTCAGTTCTGGTCATTACCTAAACTGGAGGTTGGCCAAGTCAGTAGAGTTGACTCTGGCAGCAAGTACAAGTTGTGTTTCCCGTTCAGAAGATGGGTTTGAGGAATATGCTCATTCAGTGCTTGAAAATGCATGGCTTTCTGCCTTGTCTCATGAGAGCAAGAGGACTTGGAGTATGTTGATGTAATTCCACACTTTGTCATGTGTTATTTACATACTGTTTTCACCTCACTGTTCTCTGCATCAGTGCCAGAACCCTGATATTTCTGCAATTTAGTTTTATGATCTTGGTGTTGAAACAGCTGTAAAAACAACTAGTGAAAGTGAGCCAGCTGCTGGAATTTCTGAGTCTGGTTTGTAGTGGGCAGATTGTGAAAGGGAAGGAGAGATGGAAAACAACAAACAAATTTAATCTCATGACTAGATACAATTCCTCATAACAAAACCAAGTTAGGTGGCTGAAATTTTATATGTTGAAAAGAATTAAATCACTAATAAATGAAATACAACTGTTTTGTACAGAAAGTGTCCAAGGATATATTACTGCTTTAAAAGAGATCTTACACTTGCCTGTGAGGGCTTGGGAGCAGTAGTATGTCATCTCTCATTTGGTTTAGTATTGCAGAAATAGTTTAAGATACAAATTTTACCAGACAAAGAGACGTAGATCAATTAACATTTTCCCTGGCTAGCTAAAATCGAAATACTTAGTTTGTACACTGGTGTCAATACCAGTGAAATGTGACTTTGTGGAACAAAATTAAAAATAGCCTTTCATCCAAGTAGTTAATTGCTTTTGACTTTGGTATTTAGATTCTTGTTTGTGGTCCAAGTGTAATAGGGACCTGGTGTCCTTAACAATGTAGTGATACACATCCTTACTGTATTTAAATTCTTCCTTTATTCCTGCCTTGAGGCTGGCCCAAGCAGCAGAAATAAACTGATCAGGTTAGCTGAAGCTGAGCGCTGTGATTTTCTGCAGTTGTGCAGCAAGGAGCAGGGGTAGCCTATGGGTAATGATCTGTTCCCTGCTTTTTTCAGTTGCAATAGCCTACCTACTGTTTATAATGCTTTCCATAAAATATTTGCTAATTTACTTTCTAAGGATGTGAGTTGGAGGATGTCATGTCAGTCAGCAGCTGAGCACCATGTTTCCGCTCGTGGGTTGGGATAAGAACAGTTTAGTAGGAGAGCAAAGGAAGAAGAAAATAACAACAACAGTACTTACAACAAAATACACAAAACAGGTGATACACAATGCAGTTTGCTCACCTGACCCAAAGCCCAGCCTGTCCTGGAGTAGTGGCCCCTCCTCCCCAGCCAAACCCCTTTATATACTGAGCATGACATCATATGGTATGGAATACCCCTTTGGCTAGTTTGGGTCAGCTGTCCTGGCTGTGTCCCCTCCCACCTTCTGGTGAAAATTAACTCTATCCATCCCAGCCGTAAACCAGGAGAGAGGGCTGCTTCTTGGCATCTGCTTTGGCTCAGCCAAAAACCAGCAGCATCTAAAAGAAGTCTGCTTGTGTTCAAAAAATGCCAATTATGAATTGTGTGCACTTCGTTTTGGAGGGAATGAGATAAGTCTGCCCTCATTCCTGATACATTTTCACCACACATGGTGATAAGCAGAGATAGGGTACAAGTCAGTTTATTAAAGCCTGGATGAAGTCAGTTCTTGGAGATGATCTGGTCATTGCTTATTGCAAATAATTTCATTTAACCTGTCTTCCTCCTCCTAAAGAAATAAGGTAACAAGTGAGACAGCTGGGGCATCCAGGGACAAAGCTGTAGGGCTTTCAGAGGCTGCTTGGCAACTGCTTTGTTGCATTCATAGTTAATTATTACAGTGCAAAGTGAATGAAAAATATTACAAGAGCCCAGACCACCTTGAAGTGTGAGCAGATGTTTATGAACAAGGCACTGAGAAAGCAAGCTATTAATTTTTCTAGTGGTAGCTGAATCTCCATTTACAGCTCCAGATTGCAAGGAGGAAAGGTTCAGTTCAGAAACTCACTGCAACATCTAATATACTCTGCAGCCCTAGAGCTGCAGTTTTCAGAGCATGTACTCTGATGGTACATAACCCTGACAGAAACCCTCTGTCAGTGTGGTCTGAGGGTTTATCAGCTGGTTCATTCTTGGTAGGATGTAATTGTAACCCCAGGCAGAAAAATAATCTTTGTCTCTTCTGCTGAGAGCCAGACACCTTTGTATGTTTTGCGGAACACTTTGCTCAATTAAATGTAACAGTACAAGTGTTCTGGGTGACTCTAGGTGAACCCTGAAGAGGCAGGAGAAAGATTTTCTTTTCCTTTTTCTGAGAAGAATACTAAGCGATTTAAGTTTTGATCTTGCAATTTGTACTTTGCAATGAAACCTCTGTGCTCATGTTGAAGCCCGTTAACCTCAGTGGCACAGGCCAGTTAAGAGTTTTAATCATGGACATTGGATTCCTGCCCAAAGCAGGGATGTCACAACAGACTGGGTGCAGCTATTAAAAGCAATGGTGTAATGCACAGCAGAGATGGCAGCTAGAGAAGCTGGTCCAAAGGAGGGTAAGTGTGAATGGTAGGAAGAAAGGAGCCAAAGGAAAAATGGGCTGAAAACACTCCTGACTGGAATCTATTGATGTATTTACTTCTTCTTCCATGATTATACTGCAATTTATTTTACAATGACGTAATACTATCCAAAGTACCTGTATTAATTTTCAGAGGGATGGTCTTGTCTATCAAATGAATGTGTATCTCCGTTTCTAATCTGCCTTAGAAGCTGAGCACATACCTTTGCAATGCTGATGTCTGTTACCATGTTCAGAAACAGTATTGTTGCTGTCTGGGGGACCGGAGCAGGAGTGCCAGGCTTGGACTCACCAATATATTTTGCCAAAATCAGAACAGAAAGCTTTGATCTAGGTATTCTTAGTCAGAGATGTCTCCTGCCTGCAATGTCTCGAATATTTTATTCTTTTCCCACCCTGATGTTTAGAATCAATGAATACATTACCTATGAAGCTGGCTTTCCTAGGCCCTAACAGCTGTGCAAGTTCCTGATTGGGCAAGAAAGCTGCCAGTGGTAGTCTAGAAAGAAAAGAAACATGTTGTTCTTCAAGCACTTACAGACGTTGAAATTGCACCACTAATTTTGCACACTGCTGTGTTTGTGGTTATAGTCACATTTTATTCTGTTTAGGTATAGACTATTTGGCACATGTAGGTCTCAGTTTGATTTGTATTTCAATTGAAAATAATCAGAACTTGCAACTCAAAATCCTGACTTTGTTGAGCTCTAGACTTAATAAGGGATCACAAAGAGCCTGTTTGACCATGAAGGTTAAGCACATGCCTGTATGTACAAAGGCCATCAGGAAGATTTGTGACTGTCCAGAGGTGGTTAAAAAGTATAGTTTTAACAAGGCCGAAAGGCCACATAAAATTTTATGAAGTTGAATTCCACTCTTCAGCTCTGGTTTTGACATACTTCTCATGCCTTGAGTTGGTGCGCCAAAATTCTGTGTGATTTGCAAAATGTCTGTAATAAGCATAGCTGGACACACACCCACTTCAGTCAGGGGATTGCTTGTATAGAATCATAGAATCATGGCATCATTTTGGTTGGAAAAGGCCTTTAAGGTCATCAAGTCCAACTGTTAACCTAGCACTGCCAAGTACAACCACTGAACCATGTCCCTAAGCACCACATCTACACGTCTTCTAAATACCTCCAGGGATCGTGCCTCAACCACTTCCCTGGGCAGCCTGTTCCAATGATAGATAACCCTTTCGGTGAAGAAATTTTTCCTAATATCCAATCAAAACCTCCCCTGGCACAACTTGAGGACATTTCCTCTCATCCTATTGCTCTTTACTTGGGAAAAGAGATGGACACCCACCTGGCTACAACCTCCTTTCAGGTAGTTGTAGAGAGCGATAAGGTCTCCCCTCAGCTTCCTTTTCTCGAGACTAAACAACTCCAGTTCCCTCTGCTACTCCTCTTAAGACTTGTGCTCTAGACCCTTCACCAGCTTTGTTGCTCTTCTTTGGACACACTCCAGCACCTCAATGTCTTTCCTGTAGTGAGGGGCCCAAAACTGAACACAGTATTTGAGGTGCATCCTCCCCCGTGCCAAGTACAGGGCGACGATCCCTTCCCTACTCCTGCTGGCCACACTATTTCTGATACAAGCCAGGATGCTGTTGGCCACCTTATCCACCTGGGCACACTGCTGGCTCACATTCAGCTGACTATCAACCAACACTCCCAGGTCCTTTTCCACCGGGCAGCTTTCCATCTACTCTTCCCCAAGCCAGTAGCATTGCATGGGGTTGTTGTGACCCAAGTGCAGGACCCAACACTTACTCTTGTTGAATCTCATACATATGGCCTTGGCCCATTGATCCAGCCTGTCCAGATCCCTCTGTAGAACCTTCCTACCCTCAGGCAGATCAACACTCCCACACAACTTGGTGTCATCTGCAAACTGACTGAGGGTGCACTCGATCCTCTCGTCCAGATCATTGATAAAGATATTAAACAGAACTGGCCCCAGTACTGAGCCCTGGGGAACACCTCTAGTGACTAGCCACCAACTGGATTTAACTCCATTCACCACAACTCTTCGGGCCTGGCCATCCAGCCAGTTTTGTACCCAGCAAAGCGTATACCCATCCAAGCCATGAGCAGCCAGTTTCTCCAGGAGAATGCTGTGGGAAACGATGTCAAAGGCTTTACTAAAGTCCAGGTAGACAACATCCACAGCCCTTCCCTCATCCACTGAGTCAGTCACCTTGTCATAGAAGGAGATGGGGTTAGTCAAGCAGGACCTGCCTTTCATGAACCCATGCTGACTGGGCCTGATCACCTGGTTGTCCTGTACCTGCTGCATGATGGCACTCACTGTGTGTTCTGCTCCATAACCTTCCCTGGCACCGAGGTCAGACTGAGAGGCCAGGAGTTCGCTGGATCCTCCTTCTGGCCCTTCTTGTGGATGGGTGTCACATTGGCTAATTTCCAGTCAACTGGGACCTCCCTGGTTAGCCAGGACTGCTGATAAACGATGGGAAGTGGCTTGGTGAGCACTTCTGCCAGCTCCCTCAGTACCCTTGGATCGGGGTCGGATCCCATCCGACCCCATTGACATGTGTGTGTCTAAGTGGTGTAGCATGTCACTATTTCCCCTTGGATTGTGAGGGCTTTGTTCTGCTCCCCATCCCTGTCTTCCAGCTCAGGGGGCTGGGTGCCCAGACAACAACTGGTCTTAGTCTTAAAGACGGAGGCAAAGAAGGCATTAAGTACCTCAGCCTTTTCCTCATCCTTTGTCACTATGTTTCCCCCCACACCCAATAAAGAATGGAGATTCTCCTTAGCTCTCCTTTTGTTGTTAATGTATTTATAGAAACATTTTTTATTGTCTTTAACTGCAGTAGCCAGGTTAAGTTCTAGCTGGGCTTTGAACCTTCTAATTTTCTCCCTGCAGAACCTCATGACATCCTTGTAGTCCTCCTGAGTTGCCTGCCCCTTCTTCCAAAGGCCAAAACCTCTCCTTTTTTCCTTGTGTTCCAGCCAGAGCTCTCTGTTCAGCTAGGCCAGTGGTCTTCCCCACCGGCTTGTCTTTTGGCACATGGGGACGGCCTGCTCCTGTGCCTTTAAGATTTCCTTCTTGAAGAATGTCCAGTCTTCCTGGACTCCTTTGCCCTTGAGGACTGCCTCCCAAGGAACTTTGCTAACCAGTCTCCTAAAAAGGCCAAAATCTGCCCTCCAGAATCCAAGGTAGCAGTTCTGCTGACCCCCCTTCTAACTTCTCCAAGAATTGAAAACTATCGTTTCGTGATGGTTATGCCCAAGATGACCTCTAACCATCACATGACCCACAAGTCCCTTCTGTGTTCACGAACAACAGGTCCAGCGGGGCACCTTTGCTAGTTGACTCATTCACCAGCTGTGTTAGGAAGTTGTCTTCCACATACTCCAGGAACCTCCTGGAATGTTTCCTCTCTGCTGTATTGTATTTCCAGCAGACTTCTGGTAAGTTGAAATCCCCCACGAGAACAAGGGCTAGCTATCATGAGACTTTTCCCAGTTGCTTATAGAATATTATGTCTACATCTTCATCCTGGCTGGGTGGTCTCTAACAGACTCCCACTATGATATCAGCATTATTGGCCTCCCTCCTGATTCTTACCCATAGACATTCAACCTTATCATCACAATCATCAAGCTTTAAACAAGGAAAACACTCCTTAACATGTAGGGCCACCCCACCTGAGGGGATGTGCAGTTATTCTTGTATTTACTCTTGCTATTCCATTAAATGGACTTTACTAAAACAAAGAAAAAAAAAAAAAAGCCTGCTTGTCTGGTGGGGTATATTAAGCCCCAGAGAAGCAGAGGCTTCTTTAACATTCCCTGAAAGCCCCAAGCCTGTCAGGGAATATTACATGGGGAGGTCTGGTAGTGAGAAGCATACTGCTTTCCTTAGTCTGAAGACGTACTGTAAATTCATTCCTTGTTACTGCCTGTAATCCAGCAGAACTCACCTCAAGAAACAACTGATATTTTCCTCAATGCCAGTTAAAATATCTGATACTGTATTTGAACAAATCTTTTGCCTCTTGTCTGCTTTTTAGCATCGTAGTTCATTGTTATTATTATTGTCTTTTATAGGCAAGTAATATTCTCTCAGCTGATGGGGTCCTAGTATGAGAATAAGCAGACCAATGGTAAATGCTTTTCTAGCACGCCTTTGTCTTGGGGGTGTGTTTCTTTTCCAGATGTGTTGAAAGGAGCAAGTTGCTGCCTGGATCATCTATTTTACCTTTTCCTCTTGTTTTCTCAACAGGAGAGCTGCCCAGTCCCACTATGGAGGAACACAGTGGCTCTGCAGAGACTCCTCTGCTGAGCCAAGGGCGGCACAGTGCCATTAAGTGTGGGTGGCTGCGGAAGCAAGGAGGCTTCGTCAAGACTTGGCACACACGCTGGTTTGTTCTCAAGGGTGACCAGCTTTACTATTTCAAAGATGAAGATGAAACCAAGCCTTTGGTAAGTGAAAGGAGGGGATAGGCTTGGAGGTGAGGGAGGAAAATAAGTTAACGCAAGCGGAATTGTTTGGTGTTTAAACAACCAAACCTCTCCATCTCTGTCACTGACTCAGTAGAACTTGGGATTTTGATTATAGTGAACACAAAACCAAGTCAGGGCTGGGCAGTTAGCATGGTTTCCTCATCAGGCTTGTTTCTAAAACTTCCTTTTCCAGGTCAGGTTTTCTCATTGCAGCATTTTCAGGGGAGTGAAACGTACATGAAGTAGCAACAGTCAGTCAGATGGACTTGACTGACACAGATGAATAAGCTGTATTTGAAAAGGTACTGCTTATTTTTTTGCTGTTTAAAATGTGGAGTATCCTTGCTTTGTGTCTTCCCAAATAGGAAATCCCATAAGACTGTAGCCTGAATACATTGCCATCTGTAATGTGGAACAGACTGCTGTCTGCTGCCTGGTTCTGTTGTGGTGATTTACTGCTGCTTAATGCTCATCTATTTTCCTATTTATTTAGCTTTTTTCACCAGCATGCTTTAGGGCCACCTATCTCTAGAGTGCCATAAGAGTGGAGTAAATAATGCTGCCTCTTAGGGCAGGGCAGGCCTTTGTGATGATAATTTAAGAGAGATCTTGTGCTAGCATCTGCAGGAGTATGATAATCCTATGTGTTAATAATTTTCTAGATGCTTGTGAGTTCAGAAAAACCTTTGATGTCTGTGATTTACCTTTGTGCAGAAATTAAAATATAACTGCACTCATATTTTTTATGCCTACTAAATTTTTGATGGTGTACCTTTATGTGGAGTTCATAAGGAGTTCTCAGAGATGTAAAGCCCATCTAATCTAGCTTCCTGTATGGAACAGGTCATGACACATTGTCAAGCTTTACAGCTTGCGTTCTGATACATGTGTTAAGAAAACCTTTCAGTCTTGAGGTAATTGTTCCCAAAGAAGGTTCTTGTATGAGTTATTTTCTAAGTACCAATTTCACAGCCTTGGTAGCTGTTTGCCCTTAAAATTATCCCAGATAGTATAGGTTAATTAAATAACACACTGCATATTTACAAATTATATGTTAGTATGACTACTTTGAATATGAAATAGCTAATAATTTCTGGGAAATCAAATGCATCTTTTACCAGACATATATTGTTAATCAAGAGTGTAAAAAGCAGCCATCAAAATAAAAATGTTTATGGGCCAGAACCTGAGTTTCCAGAATACAACTCTGCTTCCTAGTACCTGACATCTGCCAGTATGTTTGCATGCAAGGACTTCATTGCTTTTTGAGAGGTGACACACGGCTGTACTGCATGGAACTGCATGTACAGCACTAGGGAGCCCAAATTACTGTCTTGTCTGTCTGCCTCTGACCTGTGGGATGACTTCAGAAGATCCTATTGACTTTGCTGCTTCTCTTTTGTGAAATGGAGGTGGTGATTCTGATCTTCTGATACCTTTGATAACTCAGGTAGCAGTTGGTTAAATAACTAAAAGTTCTAGTTTTCCACTTAAGTCTCAAGTAAGTTCATAAAGACACCTAGAGATACAAATTGGGGGGTGGGGGAGAGAAGTGCCAAGAGAAGTGTAGCTTAAAATATGCCAGTAGGTTTGGAAAATGAATGGGCCTGTCCAAATTAGGATCAGTCAGTATCTCATCTTGGTGTAGCTTTGGAATGTTTCTGAAGCAAACTGCACAAGTGTTAGTTCCTGAAATATGTCCCAGGTTCAGTGCCATGTACAGAAGTGATTTTTTGCCATTTAACTACATTGAAAGGTTTGCTGCATTTACTTTGACAAGAAAATTGCTATGACCTTCTGGGAACCCTGTTGTTCTTACTGTGGAGAGCTAAAGCAAAGAACTACAGTGATACCGTGAATTTTCAGTGCATAGGGATAGCATTAGGAAATGGCAAGCAATCTTTTGTTATATTATTATATTAGCCATGTAGCACTAGATCTGTATTTAGGATAAATACCTGTTTATTCACTACTGGATTGTACAGTCTGTACAATGTACAATTGTACAATAATTGTCTTAGACAATAATATAATGGAAGAGAGTTAATGAGTTTGTTTTTTTCCAAATTGGATTATAGTTTTTATTTTGCTTACTGGTTGGTTATGTTTGGAAGGAGGCACAGAGTGGTGATTATTTGTCCTGATGAATGCTCTAATTGCACACCTTGTGCATATATATTTATGTAAGGTGGGAGAGCTATAGCTGGAGAGGACAAGGCAAGCCAGTGAGTTTATGTTCGTAGCCTTAATGTGGGTTAGAGAAAAGCAGAACCGTGTTTCTGGTGTGAATTCATCAGGTGTTCTGAGCACTAGTCTGCTTAACATTTTCTCTTGGGTTCTGTCCAGTCTGTACCAGAAATTGCACCATGATGCTTGTATTTTTGAAAGTGATGGAGACATGAATGGAACTGAATTTCAGAAAAATATTATTATCTGTTAGACTTTATTCTACAAGTGACTGTGTATAATGGGAGTAAAGAAAAGAAGTAACATCTCTTGTCTAAACAATCAGTAAATGCTTTGGAACTCCTGAAGTATGCTAATTTCCTGCTAGTAATATAGATAGCTACCACATGCACTTTAGTCAATATATGTACATCTCCTTGGTGTCAGACTATTAAATTTAAAAGTCATTAACTATCAGTGTGAGTGTGCGGAAATGTCTCTGCCTGCCTGTGTCAGATGCCTACAGGAACACAGGGCTATTGAAGAACAACAGAAGAAAAAGCAGTACACAGCTGTTAGTGTTACGGTCAAGGTCACTGAATTGTCATTGATTCTTTATCATCATCAGATATAAGAGTCTTTCCCGTGTAATGTTTTATCAGTAAGAATAGCAGCTACCTTTTGCTCTGATAGCCTTCAGATGTCTCTGGGGATCTGGCAAAGATGGCATTTCTGTTTTCTGAAGACGTGGGTATGGATAGCAACAATCTAGTTAATTCCTGAAGACAAAAAAGCTAATGAATAAGTGAGCAAGCCATGTGAAAAAATAAAATCTGATTTCTGATAATTCTGTGTAATTTTTACTTCTTGGAAGTGATACTGGATTTTGCCTTGTTAATTCTTGTTACCATCTTGGTAAGTCACCTTACTCCTGACAGCCCATTTTGCTTTAGAAAGCTACTATTATGTCAGATCTGAAGGTCAGTTATCCAAGCTTGAAATGTGGGCAGCTGAAAGAAATAAGCATTTAGCATTCTCCTTTTCACAGTACAGCTGTTGTTTAAATGTAGCCCATGAAAATGTATTTCTTGCTTTCTTCTCTGCCTATGGTTAACTTCTCCAGCTGTGTCTGGGTTGGCATGGTCTTAATTGAAGATGGGGGGAGGAAGTCAGTGTGGCAGCATGCTTTCTCTGTGGTTTTGTGAGCAGCAGGAGGGTGCTTCTAAGCATCATCTCTTTGTTGCAGCTCTCCTGGTGTTACTGAGGAAGTGAGTTTATGGGAGCAAAGCTAGTTAATCTCTACTGATGGAGCATCATTGATATGAGATTGTAAATGAACAAGAATTGGCAAGTTCATCCAGTCAAAACAATGTTTTAGGCTTAGGCACCTATTTAATGTTGTTGACACTCAACTTGTTTTATGGACTTGAATTTGAGATGTGTGCAATAGAGAGATCTTAAAGAACTATGAAGTAGCCTTCAAGAAATACTTGTTGGTGTATGCCTGAAGGCAGACAATGATCTGTTATTTCAGTTTATGTCCCATCCTGAACATTTTGGTGTGCAATTTTTATCCTCTAGATCTTGTGAAGCTCTTAACTGTTTGGCTTAAGTAATGCTAAACAGTATTCAGGGGCTCACAGTATCTTAGACAAACCCTGGGAAGGGACAGCAGATTTGAATGTGAAGGTATGAATCTTAAACATGGAATTGGAATCAGTCTTTGATTGAAACTGAGTAAGTGGCAGCTGGAATCTTAAGTACAGGTCACCATTTTTCTGTAAGGGAAAGACTGTCTCTGATGTAAAAACAATATATTTTGAAGTATTGCTTTCTGGCAAAATACGTGCTTCCCATTTAATTAATTTTTTAAAAATTTAGTGACAGAAAATGCATTTAACTGCATTAATAAGAAGCATGACAAATTTCAACTGCATTTTCAAATTAAAATAAAGCTTCTAATGAAAGTGTTAAATAGAAATTAATATGATAATTACATAATTTGAAACTTAGCCTATCAGTAGGGGAAAATCTTTCAGTATTCGTGTTGAATATTATTAACAATTGAGCATTGTGCTTTTTTACAAGTTAAAAGGGAGTAGATAACATTTCTGGGTGGAGGGAAAAGCCCTAATTGTATATGCACTTCAGAACTGCATCACAAGAAATCGCCATCTCTCCTTGTTGCCTAGAGGATTTTCAGTAAGGAACATCAGAGTATTATTCAGTCTGGTCCTTGCCTTAGAAAGCCACAAGAACCAGCTTTCATGTGAATGCTGAAAAGCAGTGTAGCAAATGAAATAGCTTCTCAGTACATACTGCTTTGACTTGTAAGAGCAGCTCCATCGGTCTTGCGAGTGAAGCACCAAGTCTGCACGCTTGGCTCCATGGACCTTGCTCAAAACTCCACCTTTCATGGAGCAAATTCAGGGACTTGATGTGGAAACAGCAAGGAGTGTCCAGACCACTGATTTTGTTTGTTTATTTATTTATTTATTTTCCTCATTTGTAGGCAAAATACTTACTATTAGTCTAGGAAACAGAAATGGTCTTGGCATGGACACGTGCTACTGGGTGAGCCCTCACCTGTATAGGAGCAGTGCTTTGAAATACTGAGTTACCTAAAGGCTATTGCAAACTGTTTGGGAGAAATTAATCAAATACAATTACGCAGATGTCACGAGAAATGTGGAGAGTTGATAGAGAAAGCATGTTTCTGAGGAATTTCACTGGAAACTAAATATACTGGATGAAATTATATAGGATTTTCTTGAGATCAGTAGTGATGTATGCCAGTAATGAAAAGATTTACCAGAAAGGCTGTTACTGGCTACTGGATACTTTTTTTTTTTTTTTTTTGAGGGTGGTGAATATGGAACTTAAAAGCCAAACAAATTAAAAGCCTCCACAGAATATCCATCAGAAAGCACACCTTAAGCAGTTCACATGAATGCAGTGGAATGCAAGGATGTCCAACACACCTTAGATGAAGGTTTTAAAAAAATCAAATTACATGGTATTCTGCAAAGGCAGTCAACTGCCAATGTCTTCCTGAGACAGTAACATGCTCTGGAGCAGTCCTGATAAAAGGTTTCCAGCTGGTCTTGCTGAACTTTGTCTTAAAAAAAAAAAAAAATCAAAGTAGACAAGAAATAGTGGCCCCATTTTTCAGATGTCTGAATGGAGCCTCTTTGTGACTGACTGCATGCCCCTTCTAATGATTTCTGCTCGGGGAGTCCTTGTTGGGTAAACGCACTGCAGGTTGCAGTAGAGCAGTTGGCTTGCACTGAGCAAGGCGCAGTCGTGGCCTGGTTGTTCTTGTTGTCCTGTTGTCATTCGGCAGTCTGGAGTGTGATCTCTCCTTTATTTTCTTTCCCTTCACAGCTTTTGACTTTGCATATGCTCACTAAAGTAAGGTACTGCTCTTGCAGTTTTGCACGCATTGTGCAAACTAGAAACAGATTTTGGGTTAGCCATGTGTTCTTGGTGTAATGATATTTCCTGTCTCTTGAAACGCTTAGTCAAAGGAAGAGAAGCCTCTGTGTAACATACCTTTCTATTTATGAAAAGTGGATTTTTTTCCTTTCTGATCATTCTTGATCTCCATCCAGTGAACATAAGGTCTCTCAAGTTTTAAACTGAAAATCAACTTAACTCTAGTACTGATTGAGTTTCAGATGAGGAAGAAGAATTGTATCCCATCTGACGTGAGTAGCAGAATCTCTTGCCTTTTTTCTATGTGAGGCAGAAACAGGTATGACCTAGCATGGCAACCGGCAGAGCAATCTAAAACCTGGTCTTTCTCACATAGTGAACTGCTGCAGTGGTGGCTGTACGGCGCAGAAAGTCAAGTGAAACCCTCCAAACTGCGCTGGGCATTTTTAATGGGTTTTCAGGGAATGGCTCCTCAAGTATATAAATATAAGCAGACTTTTGCAACTCAAGCACTGAAATTTCTGGAATACAGGGATGGTTATTGAAGGATAGGTCTTAGTTTTTACATACAGTAGAAAGTTCTTCTGTGTGTGCCTTTGTAAGTTTTTAAGTCATTTATTGCTGCAGGTTTCAGCAACTTACTCGTAGACAAACTTTTTATTTTTACTGAAGTGACCTATGTCAGCTATTGAAGGTGTAATACACTTTGGTCTGTAGATACCCATGGGAATGTCATACAAACGAAATTAGTGTGATAAGGCTAAGTTTATTTGAAACTAGGGTGTTTCTAATACCATTATTCTGTTGCTTGGGAAAGGTTTCTCAAATTTGCAGGACTGAATTTCTGTCCTCAGCCTGAGAAAAGTAACTACGAGGTCCGTCACTGAGGTGCTCAACTTGGAGCTTGGTGCTCAAGTTGGATCAAATTCCAACTTTAATCCTTCTGCTGTTTTCTGCTTCTCAGACCAAAAATGTGAATTTGAGTTCTCAGTAACTGTTCTTTGTTTTGTTCCTTTGAAAAACTTTGGAGGTCTAGGGCTTGGCCCAGTAGGAGTCTTAAAAATTTTCACAGGAAGAAAAAAGGTTTCTCCTCCAGCATTACCTGCCACATTAATTACAGGAGTGTCTCTAAACACTGTGCAGGATTATGGATTCTATGCCAAGATCAGGCAGTTACTGCTCAGTGCTTTGTCCTAGCTTATGCTGTTGGAAATTCAGTTCCCCCATGAAGATGGTTTTTAGGTTTCAGTGCAATGCAAGGAGTATTCAGTGTCTCTCTTAGTCAGCTTTCAATGTAGCAGTTGTGTCATTGTCTGTGACTGTACTGGTAATGTCTACAAACTACTATCCTGCTATTGTACCAATTTGTTTAGATCTGTACATACTTCATTCCTGAGGGCTTGTAGCTTTTCATTCTCAATTGAGCTTGAGTGAAAACAGCTCTCGGGTGCAGTCTTTGTCCTTGCATTGCTGCTGTTCTCTCTCTTCAGATCCAGCTCTGACCCCAACTTCCCCTGGGTTTGCCTTTGCCTCTGAATACATTGGCTGGTGAAATAACTGCCCCCCTCCTCTCCCAGTACCTATAGCTTTCATAGAGGGCCAGCTGTACAGTTGTTGCTCTCTGACATGGTTCAGTGTCTCCATCCCAATTTGATGACTTGGAAATAACAGATTAAATGGTTACCTTCGTACTCCCCATGCCCCCAGCAGTTTCACTAGCTGCCTGAGTACATCTTCAGTTCAAACTAAAACTAAAAGTTTGTAAGTATTTTCCACAATCAGCCTCTGTGATACATTTTGACACTCACTTGCCCCAAAATAAAAAAAAACAAACAGTGGGCCTAGGTGCTGTGCAAATCTGAGAGCGTCTGTCTCCTTTCAGGCTTTAGAAAACCAGTCTGGTGACTGAAGTTCAAAATTCTCCTGAGTTGAGGCAATTTTGTAGGTGGGAAATGTGAACCTTTCATAGTGTTTGGCCTTGTGTATTCCACTGGGACTTTTTGTTGTTGTAACCAAACTCGGAAAGTGAGGATGATGAAGAAAAGATGATCCCACCTGAGTCTGCCTGTTTATGTGGCAGGCAGTACAGCCCCAGGTCCTCTTCCAAAGTCATTTGGGAACAACAAATATGTATTTCCAGACTTCTGTATGTTTAATCAATCCAAACTGGGAAATTAGTTTTAGTGAACATTTTTATAATGGAACAAAGCAAAAATGGCTCATGGCATTGATTGAAAATGCTAGCACGATTGACCTGTGTGTGCATTCAGAGTTCAAGCTCTCTAGTATGCTACCATGTGTTGTATAAACACTGTGTATAATTAGACTCAGCCAACAGCTGCTGTTAGCTTGGAAAAGCTAGGCACTCTAATAAGATATAAACTAGCCAACAGCTTAATTTCAGTTCTTGGTGGCCAATGCACCTGCTTAGTCCAAATGTTCAGAGGACTGCCCCAACCTTTCACTTTGTGGCACCAGGAAACAAGCTTGTTTGTAATAGCTTGCTAACTCTGAAGTAAAGTTAAACCCTTAGTATGCTTCATTGCATTTCATGGATGAGCAATACTTCCAGATGTAAGAAGCTGCTACATGGTACAAAACTGCTTTTCCATGGTGGTGGGGCTGCCCGGTCTGTTACTGTCTTGAGTCACACATTTCTTTTTATGCTTGCACCATCTTTCCTCTCCATTTCTGGCTTGTGCAAACTGACAGGATTTGGGACAGAGAGAAGAGCAGAGATACTCTCTGCTTTTCTGTGTTGCCTGCCAGATGAAATGTGCGTTTCTAGTAGTTGCTGATGAATGTATATTTAATGGTTAATGAAGTTGTGTGGAGAGGAGTAAGGACGGTGTCAGGCTGCTGCAGGTTAAAAAAATATACCTGATGTTACGTTGTGATGGTTGTTATTAATTCTCTTCTTCCTACCACCTTCTTGTCTGAAAGACTGCTGATCTACATTCCTAATAATGGCAGTGGTTTTGTATTATCAATCAACTCCAATGCAGTGCAATGCCTTTTGTCGTATTCAGTTGGACAGCAATGATCTGCTGTAAATGTTTCTGTCTAGCTTTCCTTGCTTAATAGCTGTTGTACCAGTAGGGTAAAGAATCTAATATGACTACTGCTACATAGCATGTTTGAGGGTATAAGGTGAAATTCTGTGTAAATCAATCTCCAAATTAATCTTCAAGTACATTTAATGCTTTCTCTTTCAAGCATATGTGGAGCCTTAACCATTTATAAAAGTAATTTTTTTTTTTTTTTTTGCGCTCCATTAATTTGGGCAGCAGAGGCTATGTGGTAAGTTTGTCTTGTCTAAGGGCAAACACTTGGGATAATGAATAGATACGGATGTTGTGTTTTGGAGCCTGACTGATCAAATTCAGTGACATTTGATCAACTCATAATTTGGAGCTGCTGTAGGTAGCTTCTGGATTAGCGTACGCTATTAAGAGAGTGCTTGAGACGTGGACAAGTTCAGTTGGTGCTGCATTATTTTGTGTAGGCCATGTCCCTATTTAAAAGAAATCCTAGGTGTACTTGCTTATTTCCTTACATACTGCAAAGAGACTTATTTAATGTTGTTGCTGAGGACCGATTCTAGCAATAATTTTTAGCAGCATTTGTACAAGTCCACTGATTTCAGCTTCATTCAGTTGGATTCCATAAATGTGTGCTTAGGGCTCATCACATGAAAAATCACCTGAATCCTATACAAGTTCAAATGCAGTGAAATGGTGAAGACGTGCTATGTAGCATAGACACTGTGGACGAAAAAAAACTTCCTCAGTGTCTTGGTTATTAGAGCCTTTGGGTTGCCATGTGTTCAATGACAAGCTGAGCCAGACATTTCAAATCCCTTCGTACAGAACAAGTTTATGAGAATGGCCATCACAGGTGCTATTTGTGTTGGCAGCCTCAGAACAGAGGCCAAGGGTTGAATGGTAACAGAAGCAGCTAAATTAACTTCTAATGCTGGAGGGACATCCTTTTCAGCAGACTTGCAGCACAAAAGTTGAGCTAACAAAAGCTTTCTCTGTTACTGCCTGGGCTGCAGAATAAAACTGATTAAAAGCCTATGCAGCTACCCACAAGGAGCTCCTGCTGTGAGTCATTGCAGCATCTCCAAGAAAAAGCCAATGCTTTTAACTCTTGAATAATGACCACAAGCAATTGAAGGGTACTACGGGCTTCATAGACACAGGCATGTGTTTTGGAAGCATGTTGATGTGAACCAAGCATTAGTGTAATGATCTGGTCATGCAGGTGATAGAAAACAGACAGGAGGCTGTGATTTAAGTAATGAGATGATGCTTTAGTAAGCCACTATATGTGCATTTGCCAGAATACAGTGAGGATCTCACAAGAATCTTCTTGTATGATGGCGCAGCAGCGTAGGCTTTCCTCACCTAATCCACAGGTTTCAGCTCTGTTTTAGGACTACTCGCCTACCCCTTTTCCTTCTGTGTTTCCATAATGTCTGTTGCTTCAAACTTAAGTTTTCCTTTCTTCCCATAAGCAAATGTAAAATGGCAGGTCTCCTGCACTTTGGAGGGATGACTCTTTCAGCCTTGAAATAGTGCTAGATATGTGAAGAATGGCGAGGAATGAAAAGCCTGCATGCCATGGTCCTATATCTATTAGAGTAATTAGTGTGTTTCTGTCCTTATGCTGTGAGGAGTATATTGGCCACTCTTCAGGCTGCCCACTTGGTCTTTGGTGAGGACTGTCCTGGCTTTCAGCTGGGATAGCGTTAATTTTCACCAGAAGCTGGGAGGGGACACAGCCAGGACAGGTGACCCAAACTAGCCAAAGGGGTGTTCCACACCATATGATGTCATGCTCAGTGTATGAAGGGGGCTGGCTGTGGAGGACTCGCTGCTCGGGGATGGGCTGGAACTTGGGTTCCAGGAGGTGAGCGAATTGCATTGTGTATCACTCGCTTTGTATGTTCTTTAATTAATATTGTTGTTATTTCCCTCTCTCTTTGCTGTCCCAGTAAACTGTCCTTATCCCAACCTGCGAGTTTTACCTTTTTCTTCCCATTCTCCTCCCCATCCTGCCGGGGAAGGGGTGAGCGAGTGGCTGCGTGGTGCTCAGCTGCTGGCTGGGGCTGAACCACAACAAGGACCACCTCCTTTTTTTGCCTGTTTAATCAGAGCTTTTGTATCCTCAAAATGCATTTTAAAAAGCACAAACACTCAGCAGGATGCCAAAAAAAAAAAAAAAGTTAACATCTTGAAAAAAACATGGAAGTATTTAGATATTTTGGAGCCCAGTGAGAATGAGGCACACTTGCAGGTTTTTTTCCCTCTTCCTTCTTTGCCTTTTCCTGCCTTGATGAGCAATAAATAATGCTTTACATCTGAAGAAGAGGTTTACTATTTGTGGGGAGAAGGGATATTGTTAAAAACTTCAGGTTGTCATTTGTATTAAAGTTACTATTTGCCACATACTGCCTAGTGTTAAAGTGCCAGATTTTCTCCCTGGGCTTAAAAGTGATGCCAATCCCATTGTGTACTAGCAATTACTGAAACTCTGTTTAGCTTTTGTAAGCTGAAAGTATATTTACCAAATTACTTATATGTTGTGTTTCTCCTGATATTTTTTCTGCAAATGAAGTTGTTGCTCAGTACACTTTATTATAAAACCTTCCATTTCTAATATGGAATCACTAACCACGGAGTATCTGGGAGCGAGCTTCACAGCTTTTCTTGGTATGTTTTGTTGAATGTAGTATTACCTCTTCATCTGCATACTCTTAAATCCAACTCAATGATCTAGTTTCCTGTGAGACAGATGATGTGCTATATAAACCAACTTTTAGATGTTACAGAAATAATCCCTTTCAACAGGGGAGAGATTGCCTAGAGGAACTTCCTGAGAAAACACCTCATGAGAAATGCTAGCGTGATTGGTATTAGTTACAACTCCTGTTAGCACTTCTCTGAAAAGGATAAAGAAAAAAGACAGACTGAGATCAATCTGTTTTCACAATTCCTTACATAAATGTTTAAGAGCAGAGAGCTTGGATGAGACATTCAGTGGTGTCGGGAAAGGAGATGTAGCAACGTGACGTTTACTGTGCTGAACCTTCTTTGCGCCTTTCAAAAATGCCAGATCAGTCTCACGAGCATCAAACCTGCTTCATTTCCTTTAAATGAAGGTGTGTTAAATTCCATACAGTATCAAAACTCTTCTGTCCCCAAGTATCTTGCCAGGAGTGAAAAGCTACATGGAGGTGAGGCTTAGCAAGGTGTGTGTAATAGTGGATTCCTGAAGGTATGTTGTTTGGTATGGGAATTCACAGATTAGTCTGGAAGAAGTCCAGTGTTAGATTTTATTCACAGCCTTGGCTGTAAAACATATATGTTGCATTTAACTAACTTCAGATCAACAGAAGATCTTTTTCCTTTTTGCTTCCTGGGTTTGATTGTTATTCCAGGTGTCTGTCTTAATTTTCTTTCTGTATTTACATAATGTCATTTATTTAACCAACACTATCTGGGAAAAAGAAGTACAAGTCACAGCTGAAAAATAAAACATACAGAGCCTCTGTGTCAGCCTTTTTTTGATGTACTGAAGTTTTTGGCTTTCAATTTTCTGGCCAATTACCTCATTTTTTAATAGGTTAACCTGAGCTGAGGTGGAGGTTACAGAAAAACTAAATCTGTGTTTTATAATATGACAGTCAGAAGAAATGCATACAATATGTTTCTACCCTCCGGTTCTTACCAAGGTGAAGGTAAAATCTAGCTAGTAATCAAGCTGCTCTCAGCCACCTGAAGACAAGGGTTCACATATCTTACATCAAGGAGATATGGGAGAGGAAATGGTGACCTTTTTTCCTTAAAATAGTCTCCAAGTTCTAATAAAGCACTTGTTCCAATAAAAAGACTCAGTCTAGCAAACATCAGTGCTATCACTGGCTCTTGTCGGCTGTGGAGCAGCTCTTTCACTGGAAAGAGAAGGCCAAGTCCTCCTCCTTTCTCCTCTGCAAGCAGGAGCTTTACGTTTTCCAAGGCACTTATGACTTTGGAGCATAGAAACCCAGCCTTTACTCAAATGAGGGTGAAATCAGGATTTTAAGACCAGTGCATTATGACCCTTGGTTTTAGGTGATGTTTCTCACAAGGCCTGTGGATGTGTTTGTGATTGCAAGAAACAGATTACATCCAATTTTAAAAACAAACAAGTGTGCATGATGGCATTTATTTTAACCTCTTTAGTGTATTAGCTAGTGTAGTAAACACAGTGATTATTTTAGTGTCCCTTTGCTACACTGGAAAGAAGTATCCAACTAACTAAGTAAAGAAAACACATCTACTGCTCTGAATACACAAAAGGCTGATTTAATGTCCAAATCTGAAAGTATTTAACATTGTATGTAAAGTTAATTAAGCTATTAAGCTGACATGAAGAAAACACCAAGTAAAACCAAGATACCCATTCTTGGCTTGCATTCACAACACAGCTGTATTCTTGCACTTTTTTTGATATGATGACTCATACAAAAGTACAGTAGTACTAATGAAATGATTAATTGAACAGAAGGAAGGTCTGCTAGGTTAAATTGTTGCTGCTTTTCTTGGTATCCCAGAAGATGACAGCATTGGGACTTCTCATGGTTATTGGCGTCCTGCTGAAAATACTGATGTAATGTTCAGAATAGTTGTGTATGTATGTGAGCTGTTGTTCTTTAAATTGTTGGAGTAATTTTGTCCTAACTAAAGCAGTGTTGTGTATGGAGTCTGTACCACAGATGTGTGTCTCAGTATCTTTTCCATTGCTGGGGGTCCTGCTCAATTCGCTGCCCTTACATATTTCTGGGTAACATGGGGTCTCTGTTACAAAACCAGCAGTACCAGTACTACTGTTTTTTTGACACCAGGTTTCAGAAGTTAAAACGGTTTCATTAGTCAAATGATGCATATTCACTGTATTTAAAGAAAACAAAACAAAACAAACCCAAACACCTGTTTTCTCCAAATGGTCCAATATTTCTCAGATACTTTCTTTCTGAATATGTTTAAGTATCAGACATTTAGTAGAGATCTCAAAAGCAGCGCATGGTAATTCAGTTGTGTGATGTACTCTGTAATGGCAGCCATATGACTTGCATCCAGTGCAGTGATCAACAGTTGTATGTCTCCAGTATGCTGCAGGACCCCAGAAATGCAGAATGCTTTCCAGACCCTCTTCTCTTACTTTGAAAGGCTTGAGTTCACTTGTGTACCTAAGCAGGTATTCCATGATTTCCATCAAGTTTTCAGGTTACCCTATTATCCAAAAGAAAGTATTACCATTGAAGAGAAGAGCAAGCTTCTGTACTTGACTGGGATGGAGTCTGCTAGAAAGTGTCTATTCTTTAGTTTAGTTTTAGTTTATATTGTTTTCTCCACTGTAAATGTTCACAGTGTGCTCCTGCTGCTCTCCCTCCCTATCCCATCGCACTGTGCTTTGGGAGAGGAGCAGAGCTGGGGAAGTAGGAGGAGACTGGCAAGGGCGAAAGGCCTTTAAGCACTGCTCACACTTGGCTTCCTCTAGCAGCATCAGTTCACACTTGGCATCCTCTAGCAGTGTGTCAGGACTGACACCATCTGCAGGGCATAGGTGATGGATTTCCATCACCCCTGTCCCGCCATCTCTTTGCTGCTGGAATGGGAGTACTGGTGGAAAGACAAGAGGAGATGGATGCTGCCCAATACTGAGATCCCAGTGAGAATGTGCTTTGTGGATCTAGTAGCTCAAAAGTGAACTAGTCCAGTTGATATTTGTAGCTTGCAGAGTGTAATTTGAGCTGGCAGCATTGAGAGGGTGCAAGTGGGGGAGATTTTGGAGAGAGGTTAAATATATGCATGCAGAGCGGTGCAGTCTTTTTCAGATGAGGGGTTTGAATGTGGTGCTGTGGGAGTTTGGATGCGAACGTAAGCATTTGACCTTGGGAGGGAGGGTGAAGTTGTCAGAGGGGCCTGTATGAGAAACTTTAGCTGTGTTGTGTAGGCTCAAAGAATGTAACCTGAGATTGAGGGAAGAGCATGTTAAATGAGTGGCTAGAGAACAGGACCAGGGTTTCACAGCAGGTGTGGGAGGAAGAGCTGGACTTCCAGACCTAAAGAGCTGGTAAGACTTTCATTAATCTGTTAACCACCATTCTTCACATTCTCTCAGTTTTCTTCAGAGGATAATTACTTACTTGCATTATTCTGCTTGGCTCAGCTTGTGAGACACAGCGTGCATCTGCAAATGGCATTAGCTTCAGTATTTGGCTTGTAGTGCTTTCTCATAAAAGACTTCAGCCACTATTGTTTTTAAAATGTTAGGCAGCTCACAGTAGAGCTCATGAAGGTATGTTCTGTGGATGATACAGGGACAAAGGGGCTTTTTTACAGAATGCTCTGTAAGTCTCAGCGTGTAGACACTTTTAAATTAATGTTTGACAATAGAATAATAATGTTAAACAAACTAGACAGTAAAATGCCAAGACATTTCTGAGATGTTAGAAAAATACATATGCTTCTCTCAAATTGGTGGTAATGCCAGCAACGGGACAAATGGCTGCTGAAGAATGAAACCAGCAAAAGGCAAGCCCCCCCTCCCTGCCCCATTATCCTGTGAACTGTGTCCAGCAGGTCCCCAGTGTGTTGCAAACATTCAGGAAGAGCATAAAGGCTTTTTATGTAGGGTGGCTGTGAGTAATAGCTACTATCCAGAAAAGAATTGCTGCACATTGTGGAGTTCATTAATGCATGTGTAGTCAGCAAGATGGCTGAATGACAGATTTCTCTATTAACTGCTTACACAGCTGACAATTCGACCACTGTGTCCCCAGCAGGACTGAGGTAGTAGAGTCCCTCTGGAGAGGAAAACTGTGATCATTGCTTTGAGAGATGCAATGGTCAGGGTTGGGAGGGAAGAGAAAGACCTGTCTGCAAGAGTAAGCACTGGGAGAAGGCTTTCTCACTTGACCCAAAAGGTGATGTTGCAGTTATGTAGGGTTTGCTCTACCTAAATCATTTTGGGAACAGATTTACTAAGGGATACAATTATCTGCGTGAAATTTTGGAAAGCCCACATAATTTTTTTCTTATTGGCACCGCTGGTGCATATCTCTCAAATAGTAGCAGTATCACCAGGAGCAAGGAATGCTGTTATTGCTTGCCCTCTTCAGGGCAATATATGGAGGAGAGGGGAAGGGAAGGTTTCAGGGAGAGTTGCTGAGCTCAGACTGTGGATCTGGCTGGATTTTGGGCAGTGGTGGAGTTGACCTGGGGAGGAGGCAAGAAGCTGTGCTTCTTTAAGAGAAGAGCTAATGTGTTAAAGACTGTCTGAAAAAAAAATGCTGAAGAGAGTATTTTAATGGAAGAGTGTTGGAGATAAGTCTTCTGACTTCCTATCTGAAGCATAAGTGATCCTGCATCATGCTTTGAAGCTCCTAGTTCATGTTACTTTCCAAATGAATCCAATGTTTTTTTGTGAGCTCTAAGAAAGCCAAAATTTCTGGGACAAGCCATTTTACATGTAGAGCCTGGTAAAAAGATTAGAATTAATTTTAGAACAGAGGCTCTGGGAACCAGGTAGATAAGAGGGAAGCTTTGGGCTTTGGCCTTGATGGTTTGCATAAAACCAAAGGGAAAGACTAAGGAGTGAGAGTTTTGGATAGGTACACACATGCAGACTCTGTATATTAATCTCACACTTGTTCTTGTCAGGGGTGAAAAATGTGCACAGTCTAGCTGACAGTGTTGAGTGGATTTTAAAAGTAGGTCATTCAGCACCATTTCTTCTGTTATTGCAAGGTTTGCCTTCTTTCAGGTATCCCAGTTTTACCTTACTGCAGACTTATGCTCGAGCCCCATTACCTTAATGACTGTTGTAGCATTGGGTATCAGTGTATCAAGTTCTTTGCAGCACTGTGGAAAATAAATAGGACTGGTGTAATGGGTGGTAACATCACAATTATCTTAAGCAGAGACTATATGCCATTTGACAAGTGCTAGTTAGACTAGATTGGAAGTGTCTCGCTGTTTTCAGGTAGAAATAGAAAATATTTTAGGTTTTGTATCCAGCTTGACTGATATACCATTGGTTAAGTACTGTGAAAAGCATTGTCTGTGCACAATACAAAGAAAATGAAGGTGCTGACAGGGGTATGAACCTGAAGACAAACATGTAAAAGCAAAAAGCATGTATCTCTGAGTGGAAGTGTCACTTGGGGGCTTATGAATATATTAAATTTACTTTTTTTTTCTGAGGCACAACAGATGTTCTATCACTTTAATGACTGTAGGTACAGTTTCATTTATTTAAACTTTATTATACAAATTTTCCAAACCTGTATAAATACCTTACTCCATATGTGCTAAACCTGCCATTTATTTTTTTTTTGTGTGATGGTGGTAATTTGTTTCCTTTGCTATCTTTTTGGTTTAAGGCTGTTTAGGTTGTAACAGTGAAAGTAGTATTATTGAGAAATGCCTTAAATCCTATTATAAAAATAGATCCTGGCTTTCTACTTTATTTTAAACAAACAACCAACCAACCCCAAAAAAACTACCACCAACAACAAAAAAACCCAAACCAATAAAACCCACTGAAATTGGTAATAGACTGATACACAATAATGATTACTGTAGACTCCTGATTGGCATAAATGTTTTGGAATAGACCTTGATGTTATCTGCCAAGAAGGGGCACTTGCAGCACTTCCATGGGACTCCTAAATTTAGAAGGTGGTACTGAAATGGGTGCCTGGGCAAGTTTTCACTGGCATGAAAATGGAGTAAGATCTGAAAAAACTCTTCTGTTTTTTTTTAAATTATGCTGGGCAATAGTAGTTACATCTGGAGAGATGAAAAAACAGATTCTGTAATGGCTGAGTTCCTGAGCAGCAGTGTGTGCCAGGCAGTGTGGTGATTATGACTGTTTTATCTCTGGATTTCTCCAAATGCTTTTCTGAAAAACACAGTCATAGCAAAGTCTTGAGTCTGGTTTAAATGACGTGGAGACACAAGTAAGAATGGGAGAAATGTCAAAATAAAATACTACAGCTTTTTCTGCATACTAGCAAAGGAGCAAGGAGACAGTTTGCTGACAACCAGGAGAAGCAGCTTTGGAGGCAGGAGACAACAATTGGTAGTGAATCAGGATTGTCAGGTGTAAGTTACTTGCCTTGCCAGGGATAATTATTTAGACAACTAACTTTCTTCAGCTGTGTGCTGGCAATCCTCTTGCCCTGAGTTGGGTGAGTAGTGCAATGCAGCTGTTGCACAATCTCTTTTAATGATTGGGTTCTCAGACAGTATCTGTGTCATCTAGGGCAAGTCAAAAGCATACTGTGGACTACACTTCATGCAACTGCTGGTAGTACAGATTTTGCACTGATCTTGATGTGCTGAAGGAGTCTGTGGTGGCCAGTGTTCAGGCCTGGGCATTTCTCTTTCTCCCTTCAAAGCAAGGAGTTGTTACTTAAGTGTGCGTATCTCCTTCTGAAATGGCTTGGTAATGGAGGAGGAATAACCACTGAAAAAATGAGTGCTTCAGGTGAGTGTGAGGAGAGTTGTGCTCTGTGTATGCCTGTGTTTGTCCTGAGTGGCAGAAACTTGAATACCTTTGTCACTTAGCTCTGGTGAGAAGTCCCATTTTGCATCTTGCATTCTGATGTAAAGTATGCTCAGGATGCAGTTGTGTTTTGACATAGTGTTACTCCAGGTAACACTGGCCTTGCGTGTTCTCCCCACCATTGTGTTGGTTAAGTGAAGTGGAGTGGAAGGACAGTGTGTCAAAAGAAGCTTGGGGGTGGGAGGATATTGGGAATGTTTGGAAAGAATAAAAGTGAGGCTGGGGTCTTGGGGAAGAGAAGGACAGGAAGCCTAAGGGTGTAGATCTGGGCAAACATTCATCCCTAAATGATCATCTGCCCTATGTAGCACGGCAGGTATCCAAATGAACAGAGAGATTTTCTGAACTGTAATTTCAGAAAGTGTTACCTATTACGTGGCTTGCAAAATGTATGAAGGCTTGTGCAGTCTTCTGTGGGGAGAAATTTAGTATCCCAGAAGGAAAAGCCTAGGTCTGTGGTTTTCAGATATTTTCAATTATCTGCAGTTAGTTTTAGTATATGAATAATTTAATAAACACTTTTAAAATCATTGCCAAATGTGAGTGAAAGCAGGTAGAGATAAGATTTTTAATAGGATTTGAAAAGAAGATTCGATTGTAGTTAATATTTTGAAAATATACAGATCTTATGGGGGGGGCTTATAGCATATTGAAAAAGAATCAAATGGACTTGACGATCATTAATTTAGTTTCATCTGTAGATTAAGTCCACAATAGGATGCACATTTTTGTGTACTGGGATACAGATTTTTGTCTAAGACAAAGCCACAGATTCTGTCAGGAACCTGAAGTGGCATGGTAGAGCTATCTTAATTAAGGTGAGATCTTTTCAAAACTGTCAGCTGCATACATTGAAAAAAAATAGGTAAATTGAGTCACCAGTGTTATAACAGTTGAAATACTGATTTTTAACCTAGGTTGAGATTGTCATTGCAGGAGCAATTGCAAATGCTAGGCTCTGTCATCAGCAAGATGGACAAATACTTATCCCATTTATTTTTTTCTGCAGCACTTTATAGAGAGTTCCAGGAATTACATTTGTTGTTGTTTTCTGCCTTTTAGTGGAAAATAGAGAAAAAAATCCTTCAGAAGAAAGAATGAAAAGTTTCATGCATTCAGCACTTGTGTGCACAAGCAACCCAACCAATCCTGTGAAAATGAACATAGGAGAATGAGATTTTTTTTCTGTTCACCTAAAGAACTTGGTGAAACTACAAAGTTACGCTCCTAAAAGAAAAATGTTCTTTTAAACCTATGGAATATATTTTGTAAGGCACAGAGAGGGTTGAGGTCCCTGCGGCTGCAGAGAATGGGAGCAGTGTGTCATATAAAGACTCCGTGAAAACAGTAACTATTCATTGCAGCCTGGCTCTTATTGTCCAGGATCACAATGGTGCACATAGCCTTTATAAACATGCTTAAGAACACTCAGATCTGAATATGTTTAGAGCTTGGATGTGCTTTGTTGAATTGCACAGATATCCTGATGTTGCCTTCAGTGTGTTTGTAAAGGGTTACTGAAAGAGTGCCAGATCTAGGGAATACGAGTTGGGTGAGCTAGTGCTTTGGAATAATACCCTCTTCCACAGCATGGCGTCTGAACGCTGTGGTATGGCTGCTGGTGGTGACAGTTCTGTGCCAGTCACCTATGAGAAGAGTTGTAACCATTTTAAGGACAAGTAAAATGGCTTTTGTATTATCACAAAATGGTACAGTTGGAAGGGACCTCTGGAGATCATCTAGTCCAACGCCCCTGCTAAAGCAGGATCACGTCCAGGCAGGTTTTGAGTATCTCTAGAGGAGACTCCACAACGTCTCTGGGCAGCCTGTCCCAGTGCTCAGTCACCCTCAAAGTGAAGAAGATTTTCCTCATATTGAGATGGAACTTTCTGTGTTTCAGTTTGCACCCATTGCCCCTTGTCCTGCTGCTGGGCACCACTGAGATGAGTCTGGCCCCATCCTCTTGACATCTCCCTTTAGATATCTATAAGCATTGATAAGATCCCCTCTCAGTCTTCCCTTCTCCAGGCTGAGCAGACCCAGCTCTCAGCCTTTCCTCATAAGAGAGATGCTCCAGTCCCCTAGTCATCCTTGTAGCCCTGCGCTGCACTCTCTCCAGTAGTTCCCTGTCTTTCTTGACCTGGGGAGCGCCAAACTGGACACAATATTCCAGATGTGGCCTCATCAAGGCAGAGTAGAGGGGGAGGAGAACCTCCCTCGACCTGCTGGCCACGCTCTTCTTACTGCACCCCAGGATACCATTGGCCCTCCTTTTGTATTATCTCTAAATTTACAATAAATTGAATATAAGCACAGCTGGCAGGAATCTGCAAATCTGCATTTGAAATTTCGTAGCTTTTCACTAGAAAATTTTTCTGTATGACGATGGTTTCTTTGGTCTGCATTGCTTATTTCACTTACCTGCGGGAGGGAACCATAAGCTTTGTGTAGAGTAAACTAAAAATAAAACATACTATAATGTTGTCATTTCTAATTTCTTACAAGAGACAGTAACTGCCCTGTCTTGAAAAAATGTGTAAGGGCCCTGTACCATCAGCTCTGGGGACGTAAAAAAGGAAGGACTTTTTATAACTTTCTATGAGACTGGAAGTGCATTATTACTACTGAGTGTAGTAGTAAAATACATTGGATCTTGCACACTGTCCATGACTTGTACGGAGCTGGTGACACAGTGAAATAGTATGTGTATGAAGTGTTTGCATATGGGCAATTAAGTGCTTTCCTAAGAGATGACATCTGTAGGAATTGCATAATAATGCTGGGATTAATGTAGTCACTTAGCATCAGGCAAGGCCCAGGCAGGAAGCTCCTCTCCATCTGCTCTGGTTTTGCCTGCTAAGTTTATTGGTGGGTGAGTGACTGACTCTTCCAGTGTCACATAAGCTGAATGGGCAGGGAGAAATCACATGTATGTGATGGAGTACTGCCAAATCCATTTCTTTGCCAAATATATCCAATCATCTCTGGAAATATGCATTCTTCTACTCCTAGCTTAGCTCATAAAAGAAAATGGGCCTCTTCTCATATGCATGCTTTTATAGATATCAGCACTGTGATACTAGAGACTGGTGGGTGTTTAGTTCCTGTAGCTATTTCCAGCTAGGCAAGTACAGAGAATAATTAGCATTGTGCAAAGATGTCTTTCATGTGGTCCTCAAGTAAAAGGGACATGGCTTTGGGATGTTAAGATGCTTGGTGCAGGAACCTGCCTGCTTCTTGTTTTCTTGAGTCTTGTATTCAAATATAAATCTTCTAAAGATACTTCATATCTTAATCGTGTCATTTTGCTGCTTGCTGTATAAGTACTTTCAGCTGATGAGTCTTATTACTTGCTAATTTTTTAATGTAAACACCAGGTGTAGAGAAGGACCATCATGCTTTCTTGCTCTATTTGATACCATTGTAAAATAGACCACATGGATATGTTTGTTCATACACTCTCATATGCTAATGTCTGCCTCTTTTTCAAGGAACAATTTTACAGTCAGACACTGTTAAGAGGTTAATGTATTGGGGTTTTTTCTTGCTATTGGATTTTTGATAAGTTTTTAAGATATCTATGAGGGATTTTTAAACGATACTGTTTTGCACTTAGCACTTTTCATCACAGGATTGTTCACTCTTTTTTGCGTAGGCAAATACTGCTACTACGCTATTTTATCAGATTGTGAAACTGAGGGCTGGTCTCTGCTTAGAGAGGAACAAACAAGAGATTAACGTTCAAATTTATTAACTGTTTATTCCAAACTTAAAATTCTTCATAACCTTTATGGAAATGTTGTGTAGCCCTTAAAATGAAAAAAGGTGGAACAGAAATTTCACTATTGTTTCTCTGAAATACTAAAATGTTTAACTACCTCCAAACATTTTTGTAAGGAATATATCACCCTCTATGGAATTCTACAGAATCATTTCATCAAACCATAAACCACAGCATTTTTTTTACTAACTTCTGCATGAGTTTTCCAGAAGTGTCTCCCCCTGTCCCATATCATTAAAGCACAGAGGGCAAGTGAGCAGGGCTGACAGCTCCCAACAGTTTTGGATCAAGAGAATAACAGTCCCAATAAATTAGAGACGACTGTTGCCATTCATCATCTGCAGTATAAAATACAACTTGCTGGAGTAGAAGGGATGTCCTTGATTGTGGTGATGAGTCTCATGGCAGGATGCCTAAGATAACAGTGGCAATGGGAAGAAAATCTTAAAAGTGAGGGGAGCATTCTTCTGCCCTGCGCGCGGGCAGCATGGGCAGTTGTCCAGGAGGTTGGATAACTTTTGGTGAGGTAGCCTGAGATACGATGGTAATTTTCAGCCATTACTCACAGTCTGCAGACTGAGGCGTGACCACCAGTATTGCCAGATAAATTTCAGCAGGTAACTGCCGTGTTTTATAAGGCAACTTTGATTTTGTTTCCATTTCTACAGCACACCAGAAGCTGATGTTTTCTCACCAGCTGTTACTTATTTCTTACTATGTTTACACTGACTTGTGAAAGACTTTGACTCAGTAGCCTGTGCATTTAGATTGGGAGTCAGATTGCCTTTTGCTTACTTAAAATTACTTACCTGAATGTGCAAATAAAGCTTGAGATAAACTTGTGGAGGTATGATTAATGAGTTTTCAGTGTTCAGCTGGATACACTGACGATATGAAAAATGAGGCTTCTTACGGGGATGAGCTGAATGCCTAAAACTGCAGTTCACTGCTTTGTCATCTCAGCCCTGACACTGCAGTGGATAATTAAAAGATATTAATAAGGCATTAGTGATGAATTTTTTTTTTAAAAAATTCTTTGTTTGAAGAAAGCATGTGACCATATGGAAATTATTCTATATTTTAGCAAGGTTCTGTGAAACTGAACTAGAAAATATTCAGTGTCTTCTGAGCTGCCTACCATGTTGGATAGCAGACAGAAAAACCCGAGTTTCAGCAATGGTTGGCACTTGGAGGAGAGTCAGACACTTGAATTTGCTTTTTAATTTTTTCTTAGTAAAATGCACATTTCTGAAAATCATGGAAGCGTCGTAATAACTTCAGAGTCTGAGGCCTATGGACAGGCAGTGAATAGAACTTGGTCTCCTTTTTATTCCTCAGTTCCTCTATGGGTAACGAGCTTGGCCTCTTGCAGCGTTTCCTAGGGAATTCACTTGTTTTTGCTTCTGATTATCAACCCTTTCAGTGGTCATTAATCTCCAGGAAATGTTACGGAGCTTGAGCCTTATACAGAGTTCATCTTGTGGTTAGCTTTTTGTACTTGTGATGTTGCTCTCGAATGCTGTGTTTCTTAGTAAAGAAAAATTTCTTTGGGAGTCATTATTGTGAGTTACGCTTCGATCATAATGATTTCACATCTTCTGTTGGGTACATAGCTAAAATACTGTAATAGATTATTTTATTTTGAGTACATACCGCTCTACATATATGCGATACCTGTTTCATGAGTTGTGGATATCTAGTGAGAAGCTTGATTATAGATATGTCTAATTGGAAGGAATAAGACAAAGTCTGTCCCATGTCTAATGTTTGTCATTCATTGGCATGTTGCAGATGTTAAATGGCAAAGAGGAACTGAGCAGAAAATAACAATCATTTCAAACAAAAATATTGTGTCACAGGTAGCATCAGGAAGTGAACTTTGGATGGTCTGGTCTTGGAGAAATAAAACAGCTTTTGTGAAGGATACTACAAAGTATTAAGAAACTTCAGCAGCAGCAGCAGAGGCCATATCATTGCTACCTCACTTAGCCAAGAAACATTAAATATATTTGTTAGGTAGAAGGAACAATAATAGAATACGGAAAGTGCACAGATGTTGACAAAATAATAGGGTTTTCTTCCCCACACAAGATACAGGCTATCTTCGACCTTGCTTTCAAACACCAGAAATAACTTTTTGTCCTCCAGTGGTTAGCAGCCCCTTACGTGTTTCAAGTTTTTAAAGGTGGGATTAGAGGCTTGTGGCAGGCAGTCTGGGGTGGCCGCAGAGGAAGATAAAGTGAGTAGCCTTCACAAGGACTCATTCACCAAAGTGAAGCTGACAAGCTGATAACAGTGGTCATGTTCCTTGTAATCTCACATAATCTCTTGATCTTGTCAGAAAGGAGCTCTCGTGCATTAGACTAATTGTGATATCGGGTCAATATCGAGTGGCCTGAGAAAATCAGCACTCAAGTGTTTTCCCTCCCACACTCAGTCTAAATGCTGAAATGTTGCTGTAAAAATTTCCAAACGATTGGGGATGATAAGCAGTTACGTGATAATCGTTTTTGTCTACAGCTTGACCCTCGCACTATGTGATGGACTTCTGATGATCTTTCTCTTTTCCGGTTTAAAGGGAGTTTCAGCACTGTAGGAGGTCTGTGTCCATTAAAAGGGCCCGTCATGATGACTTTTTTTTCTCCCTTCCTTGTATTTACTTGGATGCGGTACAAGTGCTGCATGGCTCCTAAAGTAACAAAATGAATAGCTCACAAGAGAGCTTCGTTAGTCTTTAAATGAAAATAGCTGAGTTCTTTTAGCCTATTAGTGCTTAAGAATAGCCTTCTTTAAGTCCATTACGTCTGGGATAAAAGCTGTATTTGCAGCTGAGTAAGCAGCATGTACAACATGACTTGTTGCTAGGGCGAGAGGCTTTCTTAGTTCTCCGACAAGCTCAGTGGCTTGTGTAGTAGATAAAAACTGAATGACCTCAAACTGCGTTCTTGAAATCCTCTTTACTATTCAGCTGGCAGTCTGAAAATATTTCCATGAGTGACTGGCTTTCTGGAGCTGCTCTCGTTCCCTTTCTAACTCCGACGCGATGTGGGAAAAGAAGCCCCTCCTGCCTATTGGGGCCAAATCTATGAGGGTAGCCCTCGCTGCAGGCGCTCGTCTTACCCAAGCGAAATGCTCAGAGCCCAGCTGAGTGTGTCTCCATCGAAGCCTGTGAGATGTGGGCAGAATAGTGTGTTGAATTGGCAGTCTTTCCCATTTTCATCCCTACAGCAAAGGGCCGACTTAGCAATGCAGAATATGTCCTGGGAAGGCAGAATTTTGGTAGCAAAACATGTAATAACTGACTGCAGGGAGTTATAATGTGGAGCTCCTTTGCAAATTTTTTAGTGTAGCCTTATCTCAGACCTTGCAATTGCTGGAGTCCTGAGCTACAGCTGTGAAGCGTGCCCATGGTGCTGCTCTTGGATTTGGCACCAACACTGTGTGGACTAATCCAGTGGTCTGGGGTGGTGGTGGGCTTTTCTTGTTTTTAATGGTTGAACCCTGGTTTTGGTGGAGTCATTGATAGTAGCCTCCATCAAGAATCATTCCAAAGCTGTTGAAATAGACCAGGCAGTGTAAAAGTGTCTTGAGAGGAGTCTTGCCAGAGTACCTTTAAACAAGGCATTTAACTCTTTATCAGCTACAAGGGATATAAAAAAAGCTTTTTGCTCTTTAACAGCTGAAGTTTGTAACAACTGCACAGAACACAGTGCAGTGGAGAAGAAACTGAGATGGTGCTGCACTGATTAGTATAAGAAACTTCAATACAGCAGGTCCACGGCAGTGCCTTTATTCAGCTTGCGTTTATCAGGTGGATCCTTTTCCCCCTGAGGAAATGAGGACAGTTGGTTTTAGAGCTCACCTTCCTTTAAGAGTAGCAAGTTCAGGAGTTAATACTGGATGGGTGAAAAAAAAGGGTAGTTAATAGTTTTTAAAAGTTTAAATGCTAGAAAGGGCTTGCTGGTTATTGCTTTGACATCTACTGTCTTACTTTCCAATGTCTGTTTGTTGACAATGCACAGGACAGCAGGGACCAGGATAGACTGCAACTCTCTTGATTCTTGTATGGTATTAGCAATAATAAGTGACAGAAGCCTGAAAATCCTGACAGTGTCTATAATGTGAGGCTGTGTCCTACCCACCCTCTGGATAGATGCTGTATCTGTCTCAGTTTAATAACAGAGACAAGAATCCTACAAGGCTGATGGTGGCTGTCATTCGTTTGGCTGGCACTCATATTTAAAAGGCCTCTCGGCCAGAGATACCTTAAGTCTTGAATATATTGTACGAAACAGCTGTATATCAGTTAAAATGCTCTGAAACTCAGTCACAAGGACTGTGTACCAAATATCAGACAGGAGTGTTTGCAGGCTTTGGTACTTGCATTGGTTTTTCTAGATGATAAAGCCATTTGTGTTTGAAAATTAGTTTCTTTATCCTAAATTCTTCTCAGCACTCGAAGCTTTTTTTTAATCTTTGCATAAATGGGAACACAAGCCTTTATCTTATACTTGGGAGGGAGGTCATTAATTTGTAGTACAAATTTGTGTTTCAAAATGAAAATTTACTCAGTCCCCTAGAATGGAATAATATCTCATCAGTTGATCTTCTCTGCTTTAAAGGGAGGCGGAGAGAAGAAAGGTTTCCCTGGGGCGATCACTGATACAAACTCTTCTTATGAGAGGGAAAGGAGGTGGTTTAGAGATGAGGGTTTCTAATTCAGAGTTGTGGAAAATAGCCTTTTGTTCCCTAACACAAACCCTGCTAAAAATAGATGGATACTGTTGCTTCAAATGAGCTTGCTACTGTTTGTGTTTGAGTGATTATGTTTGTCATCTTGCAATTCAAGAAAGCTTTCAGGCTGGAGAGCTTTTTTGTTCTGTTTGTGCTAAGTGTATTCCAGGGGGTCCCACTTCTTGATTGGGGCTCTGACAATGGATTGTAGCAGTAGAAATGATGATAGCTTGCGTCACTCTGCATAGCTGCAAGCCTCTCTTGAGATATCTCTGCTGACGCAGGCAGAAAATGAGTTTGAACCCAAGTCTTCTGTCTTTTAGATTTAGGCTATCACTCAGTGGCTCTCTCGGTTGGACTAGTTTTTCATAGTATACATACTTAAATGTTTGTTGGGCTAAATAGCAAGCATTTGTGAAAGGCTCCTAGCTGGATGGATGGGATCTGGGATATGCGGCCCTAGTCATCTTCCTCTGCAATTGGAATGTTTAACCCCTTTGTTGCTCCTAGGGGTTATGTGCACCCAGTCTCCCCTGACAGGAGGGACATCTTTGGGTGCCCATTGGAAATGGTGGGAACTGTGCCTAGGTTTTGTGCATCCAGGTGCATCCACAAATAACTGAGTTTCTGAGTAAAACCGGGAAATCGTAGCAGCATAATGCCTTTTCCTTTAGGCACATGTTTCCCAGTACAGCTGTTCAGTGAAAAGCCTTGGCATGGCTGAAATCTTGCTTTTCCATAAAAGCAGCATTTCATATCAACCCCACATCCAACTCCAAAATTCACCTATGAGTCTAGATGTCTCTCTTTGGATTGCTATGGGGCACGTTCAGAAGCAGTTCACCTGTAACTGTCTGCTTCGCTTGGGGTATCCATTCACCTACGTTAAATGAGTTAACCAGTTGGTGTTTGGTATTTTCTTGATGATTGTTGATTAAAATGTAAAAATTATCAGAATTGGAATAGGAAAGTAATGAAGAGAGCTCCAAAGCTATAATTATGAGATGCTGATTGTCAAAATTGATGCTAACATTTTTACAGCGTAATTTGATTGATGTAACAGTTAAAACAGCAGCCTTGAACAGGATGCTTTTGTGAACAAGATAATTTATCTCAGCAAATGCTTTTGCATAAGTGTTTTAAAATGAAAGGCATGATAAATCTGTCTAGAGCCTACACACAGTAGAGCTGCCAAAACTGCCACCTGTTAAAGATTTTAATGAACTGTTCTTTATTTAACAGAAAAAGTCAAATTAATGCTGTCACTTTGCTTTGCTGACACTTCCCATATCTCAGGCAGAGATACTGTTTAACAAATGCTTCTAAGTGGAGCAACTCTGGTGTTTTAAGTAGAATTGCAGCAAACTGGTGAAGAAGGCCATTAAATCTTAAATGTGGCTTTTGTGCAGCTCAGCCATGAGGATGGGCTTTTTGTTCAAAACCACTGGGACCTAGAGTTTTGTCAGGAGCTGAAGGATGCCCAAACTCATGTTGCGCCATGAGATTAATGGGAAATTAGTTCCTCTGGATTTTCTAAATGGAAGATTATATGTTTCTCAGAGTAAACCAAAAAATGTACTAGGATGTTGCACTTCTGTGTGTGTGAGAGAGAAAGCCTTTGAGTGCATTAAGCCCTGTAAGACAGAGCTTAGTGGAGGTTTTTTTGCAGCAGTAGGAGAAGGGTTCACCCAAGTCTCCTTTCTGCAGCCTGTTTTCAGAGGGGAATTAGGAGATGTGGAATATGTCAGACTCAAAACATCTGCGTAAGGACAAATGCCATCCTTTGATGGTCCGTAGAAAATTTATGTGCTGTTTTTTTAGGACTGACAAGTGTGTGTCACTTAAGGGCCTTAGATTGACAATGGTTTAGAAGATTACAGCTTACTAGGAACCTTTTTCCTGTGCTCTTCAATGAATCACCACCCTCATTTTCTGTCTAGGAGCATAGTGGATGCTTGTTATGTAGTTCCTTGATTGTCCATCAAGGATAATCTGTGGATGTGGAAAACATTTCTAGCTGAGTAAACAATACTCAACTTCTAGTTAAGCTAAGCAATGACCAGTCTGAAGCTCTCTGATGTTGTAGAAGGAAGAAACATACTAGAAAAAGTAAAAGCATTAGGTAAGGAGGTAGAATAGCAAGGGAGAAAGCAGTGAAGAATTTGTGAGGTATATAGGCAAAGTAATGGGCACAATCACTAATAGCCATTGGTAGCAGCACAGGAGTTGTAAAATTAAATCCTTAAAAAATAGTAATGAAACCTCATTAATTACCTTCATTGTCTATTCTGACTTCAACAGGCTTTGAAACAGCCTTGAGCTAGTGACTCAAGTGTGAGATTGGAATTCAGGAGGTTTTCTGTTTTTCTTTTGGCTGAACTATATTTTATCCCATGAGACAAAATAATGTGACAGTTTTCAGAAGCAGCTCTAAATTTGAGACGCCCACTTGCTTTTTCTTGCTGTGTCCTAATCAGTACCTGGGTTTCCCATGATGATCCCAGCCTCCAGCTGTAGTCAGTACGTTCTGTTGCTGTGAGCATGCCAGAAAATAAGGCCCCTTCTGGTTAGGCTCCAAAGTATACATTTTTACTTGCAGATTGGTGGACTAACAGATTTGACATCTTTGCCCTGTGTTTTCACTTTGAAGAAGATAAATGTGCAACAGAAATAAATGTTCATCTAAAAATGCTTAAAACTTAAGGAGCTATCTCTCTCTCAAAAAAGCAGATTCCAGAGTGTTGACAGAAGATGACTGGTATGAACTATTTTTTTCTTGTTAGTTGGAGGAAAGGCCCCTTTTCAACAATAACTCTAGGCAAGGAGCAATCCAGCGGCCAGAGTAGTAGTGTGTTTGCCAGAAAACATGGAGTTTTGTTTCTGTTCACCTGCTGTGTGAACTTTGTCTTGGTTTCTCCTCTTGTATAAATTGCAATTCAATCCTCTGCTTTTGTAAGGGATACTGCGGTCTCTCCTGCAGACCATGAAGACCTTCATGGTCATTTATATTTTGGTAATTTATTAAAATAGCGACATGGAATCTAAACTGTTTATATTAATATGGTGTAGAACAGAGCAGCTGCTACAGTGCAGTTAATAATGTTGGCTTCCACTCACCCTGAATCCATTTTTACCCTAGACTGTCTGGCACTCTGCAAGATACACCCCCAACAGTTCTGCAGAAAGCCTGTCACGCTGTCTTATGGAAAAGCATATGAATGATGGTTTGGTACTTAAATATGGAAACCCATAAAAAGCTGTAATAAACCCAAGTACACTCAGGTATTCTTGCTGTACCTTTACAGAATATTGTAAAATACCTTCAGTGTTATTAGGAGGAGTAAAAATCCAGATTATGACAGTCTTATTTATTCTCACTGAAGTAAATACTATTTTGAGACATCATAATCTTGAAAAACATTGGCTATTTTTGAAAGACATTTTTAATTCAAAAGGTCACCCTCCCTGCAGTCCCTGTTAAGGTGCAGGAGTGAGTCCTTCTGGGGCCTTTTGGATACAGAGGGAGCAACTGTATAGCTCAGCTTCATCAAGGCTTTGGATATGGTCTCCCATAGTGTCCTTATAGCCAAACTGCTAAGATAAAGGCTGGAAAAGTGGAGTTTTTTCCCATGGTTATCTTTTGAGTATAGTCCCTTCCAGCCTGTGTTAGCCTATGACTGTATGATTTTCATCATGCACCTTGTAAATTCTTCCGGGAGTAGCAAACTGGCCTTCCTGTCCTGGCCATCAAAGGTGGTAAGTGGGAAAGGGAGATCCAAGGGGAAACAATAGGTCAATTAAACTAGCGATGAGAAGATTTGTTTGTGATGGTCTTTGACTGGCTTTTGCGCTGTCCTAGGTTGATTTTGTGATCCAGATCAGTTCATGGACTTGCTGCAACTTGAAAGAGCCCTGAATGCAGGGTGGAAGATGAGGATTGTGAAGATACCGTGTGTACACAAAAACCCCTCACCTAAACCTGTGCAAACGAAGTTGCTGAACTGTGCATGTGTTCTGCATAACTGAACTGGTCCAGAGGTCTGGGGCTGTTGTGATCTATTGGAACTTGGCTTGACCTAAACCAGCTCCCATTTAAACTTGCCTTGATTTTGTAATTATTTAAATTAGAAGATATCTGGCACTTGTCCAACATAGTAATTTAAGCATTGATCTCGAAAAACACATCAAATATAATGGAAAACTTTGTTGTTGTTTTACAGTGAAACCTGCAAGACCTGTATTCTACAAAGCTCTTCTTTTCCTCGTTCCCAGCACACAGGAAAGCATTAAGGCAAATAAAGCTATAGTACCATGCAGTAACTTCTGGGTGAAAATAGCCAAGTGTTTGTTTTATGTTGTCTCTCCAAAATTCCACCTCAAGTTGTGAAAGTATGTTTTAATTCATAGATGTATTTATGTAGGTATCTGTTTTGCCCAAGAGTCTGGTTTTTAGTCTTGCCAAAAGCATCAGCTTGCTGTGGCAAACTCAGTACGTTTATAAACCATGCCAATGTTTTATATGCATACATCTGTCAAGTATCAAACATTTCAGTTCCTAAGGCAACTTTTAATCAGCCAGAATTCTCTGCTCAATATTTAGTTTGCATAATAAAAATATATAAGGATACTTTTCAACGCATTACTAATACTTTGCTTAAGAAACAGCTAGCTCTCATGCAAAAGCTTTAAAAATGTGTGATTCGGATCACTTATAAAGATGAGAAACTAACATGCTGACCTGAAAGTAAAACCTGGAAAAAAATCTACTGTACACAAACGGTACTGCTTGAGAAGTAATTTGTAATCAGTGAATCAGAGTTTTCCAGTTGTGTTAATTCTTCAGATACCACAGAAGACATGACCCCAGTCTTCTTAATAGGATCACTGCTAATTATTGTAATCCCTTAGACAAGGACCAACAGAGTATCTTACACTAGATGCCAGAAAGGTAAACGAGCTATTTAATTTGTATCAATGTGGTATTTGTAGTGCATTAGCACTTATAAGCCATGTTCATAAAACATTTACTATATAGACAAAATATAAACAGTGTATAGATGTTAAAACAACAAGCAATATAGGCATTAAAAAACTTGTAAAAAGACAGATAACCCTTGCCATTAAGCTCTAAAATTTTTCCATGTGAAACTAGATTTTTTTTCTTTAACAAAAAACTGCAATATGATAACTATATAGGACAGGCAAAGTCTACTGGGATATTCTTGCTAGCCAAAAGCCAAGAAGAATATTTGCACAGGAAAAGAAGAAATGACTTCAGTGGAATCGTATTCCCATTTTCATGTCTCTGTCTGCCACCTTCCTTTACTTATGCTGTAAAAGTTGCACTTTATGTGCAATTTCTAGGAAATCTGCAGCAGCTTCAACCTTTACTACATACTGAACTGGAAATGAATTATCCTCAGGCGGGATGCTCAGCCACATATAACTTTCCTGGAAAAAAGCTATGTGTGTTGGGCTTGTAAAGAATTTTACTTCTTAAATTCAACATGGAAGTCATAAAATGAACAAAACCCAAAACCAAATTGATTTGAATCATCCCTTTTCTCAAGGCAAGAACAGTTTTATGTTAATCATTTCTGATAAATACTTGTCTTTATCTGTATTTGACATGCTTGGGAGCTGAAGACTTCAGTCTTTCAAGACTGTGCTCTCCGCTGTTTATTATTTCTTTTCCTGTTCACGCTGGACCTAGAGAACAAAGGTGGGGTTTTTATATTTAAAAATTATTTCTCGTTTGATGTTTTTCAGTTTAAAAAGCCCAATTTTATCCTTTTAGTAGGCTTTATAAGAGCAGTGTAGTATAAGTTGTCATAAGCAAGACCGTTATCATAAACTAAGCCAATAAGAAATGCTGAAGAAAGGGTGTGGAGGGGGAGAGGATAGTGATCCTACATGAGAAATTTTGAAAGCGGTGAGTTGTTTCTGATGGTCAGAAGCAATCTGATATCCACTTGGGATTTACCTGGCCATGGTTTTAGCCACTGCTGTTTTTCTGACTGTGTGTTTTAGGATAGCTGTATTTAAGTGATACTGAAAAGAGGCTTCTTCTGGTGCGAAACTGAAGCGACTGCAAGGTTCCTGCTGGTGGGGGTAGCAGGGTCTCCTGTGAACCTGCCTCAGACACCTGAGTAAGCAGCCTTCCCTGCAAAGGCCTCTCTGGCAGGGTGTCCTGGGACTTAGAAATGGTGAAATCTTAATTGTTGATTTAATTTGATTATTATTTGTATGGTATTATTCTTTTTTCTTTTAGTCCTTGTTGATGATCTTCAGAGAATGATGGCAAGCCTGAAGCACAGGTTATTTTGGAGCAAATTGCTTTAGCTCCTTTTGGCCTACCGTCCAGCCTTGAGAGACAGCAGGTTTTAGTGCTCTAATCACTTGTGTTGGTTTTCTTTGCCTTCTCTGTGCTGGGTCTGTGCCCACCTTCCAGCTCAGGGCCCCAGGCTGGGCCCAGTGGTCAGGCTGAGGCTGTTTCAGTTTGGAGATGAACAGACAAGTTATTTGTTGCTCCATCGTCCGAGGTCCAAGGTGACATTTGTTCCTTTAAGTGCTGTGATATCTATCGCTTATATTAATCTGTTAAATGTTACAATGGGTCAGGTCTTCTCAATCTGCTCTGAAAGCCAACTGTAATTATCCAGCTGTATTTTTTCCAACAAGGATGTAATGTTGTTAGTGTTTCCACAGATTGTTAGACTGTTTTCCCCCTAAATTAATCCTCCTGCAATGTGAAAGCATAATTCAGAATGAGATCCAGCAAAGCACTTGATTAGCAGTTCTGGTAACTCTAAATGTTTTTCTTGCTATCATGGACTAGATCCTAATCTTTTCCATCAGCTGTAGGACTTAAACCAAATAGAGTGTTTAAATGGTATCCACTTGACCCTTGGAGGTAAGGCAACTGTGTGCAGTGACTGCTGGTTGCCCATCTTTTCAAAATAAGAAAAGAAACCAAGATAGAATAGGAAGTTCAGTTTTAGGGCCTTTTTTCCTCCCTCTGAATCTTATCTTGAAAAACGTTTAGTTCAGTATTTAATGACTGACTTGATTTAACCTGCTCAATCTACATTCTCTCACAGTGTTGCTGTATCTGTCAAGACTGTCACTGGAAAGCTCTGTATATAAATGAGAGGCCATACTTGAAATTTTCTCCTGCAAAATATCATCCTTTTGGGGAATAATTGTGTTGTTTTGGCTTAGATGTTCTCAGGACTAGAAGTCAGTAAATTTCCTTTGCAAAAGAGATCTGTAAAGCAAGACTTGGTCCTCTGTGTTCTGATGCTTTGTGTTTTATTGACTTTTTTTCCTTGGGAAAATAGTTTTATCTAATACCAAGTTAAATTTCTTATTGACCAGAGCTACTGGAAGTAAGATGCCTTTCTCTTCTGCAGTAATTCAGTAATGCCTAGTCCTATTGTTGTCATTGTTGTTGATCAAACTTTAATTATCATTATGAACACTAATTTTATCAAACTTCCATGTGTTCATCTAATAATGAGCTTAGCTTGTACTCATGAGACCTTAAACTCAATGCAGTCTCCGAATTTATTTATACCTGTCTCCTTTTTCTTTGCCTTCAGCAAATACCATGGGGTCCTTTCTGTAAGAAGGAAGCTTATATTGTAGAGCTCCCACGTCTCTCAGCCGCTGGACCCTGTGACTTGTCCTGTTCTGTTACCTGAGCTCAGTCCTATCATACCTGTCTCCCCTCTCCTGAATCACACTCCTAATTACTCCTTCTGGAAGTGCTTGTGTGTGAGCAGATGCGCACCATGCTTTCATGCCTGAGGTACTCTCAAGAGGGTTACTCGTGAATTGGCTCACCCCCTATAACTATCTCCCCAGCTCCTTATAACTACCTGTGACAAACTTGGGAAAGAAAAGCAAAAGCTCTGCAAGAGGAGCAGTGTTTCTCACAGAAGCTCGCATATAATTGAATAAGCTCATTCATTAGGGAGAAGTCAGGAGAAGGTGGGTAGAATAGAGATGTTAAAGCTTCTCTAGATACCACAGAAAATCTGCTTTAGAAAGGAAAGCTGCTTCGTACTAATCCAAAATCTGTCTGAAACTCTTTAAAATAGCAGGCAGAATTTAGAGTGGGAAGAAAGCATGTTAAGTTTTACTTTGAACTGTAAGGTAGAGGTTTGTGCTGGGAAACAGATTCAAAAGAGAAAAAGCTTTTAATAATTTCAGACATTGTCTCAGATGCAGTCAGGAAATGGTTACTCCTCTCTTGCCCTTACTAGAGAAATGAAAACATAGGCATGCAATATGACTGTATCTAGCCTCTGGTTTTAGGCAAAATTAATTTTTTGTGGTGTTACAGCTTAACTTGTTATGAGCTTTCTTTCTCTTGTGGAACAAAAAGGGAGTTTTTTCTAGTGGCTGCTCAAGCCAAGATTGCTTCATTCTTGGGGAACGAAGTTTCTCTCAAGCAGAGAGGTGCTCGACCATTAGGTGAAATGTGTGGCAGGAGAGAAAGATAGAAAAATCCTTAAAGAAACTCATATCCTAGTAAAATTGCCAGCTCTATCTCTCATGTCAGAATAAATGTTTTGGTGTTCATTGCCTAGCAAACAGCATGTGGTATTCACCACCACAGAGGTGAATTTTTCTTGTGTAGAAAATTAAGCTATGAGGTAGGTTTGAACCTTTCCTTAGGTAAAGGAAATATATCCTTTATGTTCCTGTTTGTGAAATTTCTGAGAACTAAACAACAGTTCTTGTTCTTCAACAGAAACAAACTGGAGTAATGTGTTAACATAGTGGGACAAGAAAATGTCAAATGCAATGGAATTTATGCCAGAAAAATGTATGCTGTGTATCGACTGAATTTTATCCAGCCAACCCTATTTCTTTTGTGATTTTTCTGTCCTTCTCTGTCTTCATTCCTGGCAAGTTACATACCCTCTAAAATCTGAATAGCTATCCCCCCCCAGATGCCTCGAATATGATAGCACTTGTTCTCTCCCTGTGCATACTGCAAAACTGTAAATGGCTGCAGTCACTGCAAGACAAAGACTGTATCACCTCCTGTGGTAATTGCAGTTCTTCCAGAGCTTTGGTTCCTTAAATGGTGTAAAAATCTACTCTTATAATAAAAATTTTAAAAATCTTATTATCTTATAATGAAAAAAAGAACATCTGGTTCCTTCATTCTCTTATAATTATAGCTTGTATTAACTTTTTTGTTGTTGTCCCACTATTGTCATGTGTGCTAGAAAACCTGACATTACACATATAACAGTGGCAATTCAGTAAAATCAGTAAAACTTGTTTTCTTTATGTAGTGTTTACCAATAAGATTAAAAACCCCTAATGTACATGGATGATAAGACATCTCTGGACAAAAATACTTCCTGTTTAAATTGAAGAACAGCAATTACGTAGCTTCAAAATATCACTGGACACTAGTAGTCAGAGCACTTACACTGCTTGAGTCCCAGTTACAACCTTTAAGGCCCACTCGTGGTAACTACACATCTATAGATTTGTTGCAAAGTAATTACACCAAATTTCTTGATAGATTATAACTGTAGGACAGCAACAGGAATGACTGAAATGTTTTGAAATTGACCATTGTTATTTAACTGGATAAACAGGCCAGTGAATTTGAGGCAAAGAGCTGGCCTCTGGCAGAGGATGCTTTTTTTTGCAGGCTAAGGCTGTAAAAGTAAGCTTGCTTTCATGACATGCAGTACCAGCAAAAGGCAGAGCTGTGCAAGGGTGAAAGCAAAGAAGAGGTGCTGCACTGCACAAAGCAAGCCAAGCCACGTCAGCCAGCGTGCTGTGAACACTGCTGGGTCATGCTGTGCCACAGGGCTAAGCATGCTTGGGATCTGCTGCGCTTTGCCCAGCTAGACACAGCTGAGTCAGTTCTCTGCCTCTGCCACAGCACTGATCTGCAGTTTGGAGTCAGCTGGTTAACTCGCCCAGGCCCCAGTTTGAAACACAGATATGTCTGTGTTGGTAGTTAAATGAAAGGGCTGGCTTCCAGGGTTGCTGTGCCCTTTTGCACTTTACTGAGATCTTGGAAATACATTGTGATGGTGGAAATCAAGTCAGGCTCATAAGAGATACTGCAGTCAAATTGTACTTTTAGTGAGTACAGTGCAGGTTCCATTATTGACCTCTATATAAGTGGATTTCTGCCTGTGCTATAAATTTTCCTCCTCACCTCGTGTCTGTAGGTTCCTGACAACACAAAGGGCTCACCTGGACTTGAGATAATCTAATTTTGTGATAGTTTAAAGGCAAAGACAGTTAACTGACATCAGCTTATGCATTCACTTTATCCTTCTTTGCTATGCATTGCTTGTTTATAAATTCACAATACATGTAGAAATACACATGTATGTATATATGTGCATGCCTACTGGGTATATTATTTAATCCCATTTGGTTAATAGGCTTTACTGTGAAATACAGTGGATGCCTTTCAGGCTGTGACATTGGAAATACTAGTGATGTTGACAGTATTATCCACTAAATGCAGTATTTTTCAGTTTAAGATGCCATCCAAGTTGAAGTGCACAGTTGTTCTTAAGTATGACGCTCAAGACTTTCCAGCAACAGCGACAAAAGAAACCATACAACAGTGCTGTGTTGCACATGGCTGTGGGTCATATAACGGACACATGTACCTAAAGATCCTTTCTGCTTCTTAATTCTCCCCATCAGCTACCTCCTTCCTGGCTGATGACCTTCCTGCCTCTCTGAGAGCTGGTTCTTCTTTACCCCTTCCTCCTTCTGTGAGCAAACCTTTTCTAAGAGCTGTGGAGATGTTTAGTCTGGCACCATCTAGGGAGGGAGAGGGCTTGGCATGGAGAATAGCAGTTGATCATGGGCTGCAGACCTCCTCAGCACTATTTCTGAGGACTGGATTTTTTTTCTGAAAGATGCAGTCCAGCTGATTTGGGAGCTTTCCTGCAGAAAGGCGTGAGTAGCTGGGCTGCGTTTGTTCAGGGGCTGCATTGTGGCAGGGATAAAACCCTGGAAGCCTTTGCTGCCAAACCAGTGCAGCCACTTCTACGTTGTTGTGGTTAACCAGTTAACCTCAAGCAACAAACAAAGAGGAAGAAGCTATGTGAAGGTCCTTTAAGTTGACTGAAACTATACAAAAGTACCAGAAAAATATTCCTGGGAAGAGTTTCCCATGAAACAAGACAGACAGATATTGAAATGCAGCACTTCTCTTGAAAGCTGAAGTAAAATTCAATGATCTTTGATAAATCATCGAAGTTGGAAGGATAGGAAGAACATCTGATATAACTGCTGATACCGTGGACTTCTGAAGTAATTTTTTTAAGAGGTGGCAGGACAAACTACAAGCAAGCAAATAGACCAGTTAAGTCTTTATTCTAAGTATTAGAATAAATACTGAAGACATTATTTTGGGCAAGAAAGGAGTTAATTTCCTCATGTGTCTGTGCTTTTTGAGTAAAATACAGCCAGAGTATTGAAAGTCATGTATTTTGTCTTTGTAGTTGCCAGTCAGCAGCTTTAAAAACATGGGAATTCCTTGTATCATAAGCTTTCTTGGAGAAAACCTGTTATCTCTTGAATACAGGTAATAAGTCTGCTTCAGAAAATGAAGCTTAAACAAGGTTGGGGAAAGTGTACCTAGGGAGGAGTAATGGAAAATAAAGAGAAAGAGGCACAGGATTGCTTCACTATTAGAGCATTACACAGAGCGTGCAAAACGGAAATACCATCTGTCAGCTGGTTGTCATGAAGCACTTGTGTGGTGGCCATCCTGTCTTCTCTTCCATGCTTCTGCATGAAGTTCATCTGCTGAATGATGCTGAAAGTGTTGTAGGGGACCAGTGTGGGATGAAACATCTCTTTGAACAAGACTGTAACGCTGTGACTCTAATCCAAATTAGATTTATGTCATTCTTGCTGCACTGCAGTATTTTATCAGGCCCTTTGTTAACTGAGTAGTAATTTTTCTTCAGTTAAAGGTTTCATATATGCAGATTTTTAATATTAATAAAAATGTTGTTGTTCTGCTAGTTAGATGATCTTTGGTTTGAAGCAACAGTGTACTGTAGTAAAACCCATGTGTGTGAGAAGCTCCTTTGACAGTGGGCTCAATACTTGGTTAGGGCCAATGCTTGTTGAGCAACCCAAGCTTCTCCTGCATCCAGTGAGTCACCCTCAGCACTCAGCTAGAGAAGTAGAACTGCCCTGGTAAGGACAGAAGTGTTGAAATTGAAGAATAAACTAGGCTTACCACAGCAGGAGCTCTGCAAAACGCTACTGACCTGGTGGAGGCACACTCTGCAAACAGAATGGCAATGGGAGTGAGGAGGGACTTCGGTCAGGGCCACGTTTTTCTCCCACTCCCCTTTTTTTATATTTCTATAGACTGTATGTCTTGTTCCCTGGTGGCACCATGTTTTTTTCTTTCTTTTTTTGAAAGCAGAATATTAATCTGGTCCGATCTTGAGATTTTTTGTTTTACCAGTTTTGAATGATTTGTAGAGTTTGATATGAAGCAATGAGAAGTTTTCTAATTATGGAACGTTTACATGCACTGATACCCAAGTCAAAACATGTATTTCCTCTGGAAATCACCTTCATCTGTTATGTGCAAATTACTATCTTGTTAGGTGTCTTAAGACTATATAGTTGGGGTTTTTCTCTTATTTCCTGGAATTAGAGACTCAAGGAGAAAACCAGCTTTAACTTGTTGAACCTTTGCAATTCTCTGATATTCTTGGATTATCCAGGATGTAAGGATGGGCCAGATGTTGCACCTTAAGGACCTAGAAAAACAACTGAGCAAGAGGACCAACAGTTACTCGGGGACTGGGGTCCCCCCACTGGTATCAAATACCTAGCAGCCTGGGCTGTGCCACATGAGAGGCCACAGGGGTTTTGTTATGGTAGAGATGTGTCCCTGGCTGTCAGCGTGTTCATGTGAAACATGCTGCCAGCTGCTGAGAAACTAAGCAAAGGGACACTCCATTTAGCCTTGGTACAGTTATGTAGATAGCCACAAAATTTACTGAAGGGGAAGTGTTGCTGTATGGTGAAGGCAGACAGATGGGTATGAAAGCAGACAGAATGGGAAGTGAAAGAGCTGCAATCGCTTTCTTAGGCTTTCCCCACTAGTCTGGGGCATCCAGGTGCATGTTGCACAAACAAAGCTATTTTCTTATTTTTAAAAACACCCATATATATATTTAAATATTTCACGTGCACTGAAGTTTCCAATAGTAGTTCTGAAAATAGATGGTAACATAAAATTACCATTTGAGGACATGTCTTCTTTTTAAACCACAGCAATATTCTGTATGGTATTCCTGTCTGGATTCCCTTCATATTAACTCAGCTGTCATGTGTGGCTTTAGGCTGCACGTTTTAGTAGATGAAATAGGTTTCATCTATGAAGTGAAGGTGCTAAGGTTATAAATAATATTAAATTTCTGTTCTTATGTTCTCAAAAATCTGTCATTAAGACAGCTCACTAAAGTAAATACTAAAAGGGTTTTACATCAAAGAATCAGAAAGCATCACATTGTAATGAAACTGCAGCATGTTTGTTGCTAATGAGTTGATAGCAAAGTTAAATGCAGTTTTCATTTACTGTCTTGTAAATTGATTTTAGTTTACAGTGCTGTAGGCTAGGCCTCCTTAATTTTGTATTTTTGCTTAATTGAATAGTAAGATGGATAATTAGCTTAAATACATTGTATGCCTTCACTGACACAAGCTCCTGAGCAGTGAAATTTACTCCAGCATGAAGACTCTGATCTGCTCATCCTGTGTGCTGGGTGGAGCTTTTTTTAGATAAAACCAGCTCAAGCCAAAAGTTTAAGTGGGCAAGAAAATTATACCAGTCTTAGTAGTCTATTACATGTGGCATAAAATAGACGTAGTTAAAAATGGTTTTTTAGAGATTCTTATTCCTGGTCTCCCATAATGCTCAGAAAAATGTATTCCTTGCATTTCCTGCTTTTTCTCCAGCTGTTATTTAAGAAGTTGAGATATTTTGTGGCTTATCTTTTTCCGTTCATATAATCTTTTCTGTTTATGATAATATTCTTGCCTAATAAGGTAGTTCACAGAAGGCTTTGGAGTGTGACAACTATTAACAGTTGCTGCTTGTAGCAGGAATGAAGGAAAAAAAGCTTCTAGTAGAGCTATTGGACCGAGGCACTTAATGCTTATAATACATCTGTATGTGCAGTGAGTGGGGAAAGCTGCCCACAACTGCTAATGCTTGCTGCTAATACCACCTCAGCAGAATACTGTTCCATTTCATCTGTTTTCAGTAAAAAGTATCATAGTGTTTAATGGCAGTGATTTTGCATGACCTGGTAAAATATCTGTGCACCCTGTCTTTGGCTTCCCATGACACGCTGTACCTGCTGGCAGACAGTAATATGCTGACAAGTCAGTGTAGAGCTCAGTCTCCACATCAGCAGGTACAAATACTGATTTTTGTGAAACACCTGTTACCTGTTTCTTCAGATTACTTTTCCCTATCAATTTGTAAGGTCTCCTTTGTGAGAAGACTACAGCATTCTGCTTGTCTTGCCTTCCCCATATTGTAAATGCTTCTGCTTGTAATGAAGGTTACAGGCCATAGCAATGAATACTGGATATCAGAATTGATGTTTTTCCTGTACAGGGATATCTTTACTGCTGTTTAGTAAAGATACCCTCTGACAGATACTTATAAGCAGCATTTCATGAAACTACTATGGAAAGCGTTGCTCCGTGTTGGATGCAATAATCCATATGGGGCCCTTCCAACTTGAGATATTTAAGCCATTTAAGTTATGTAAGTAGTTTACTTTGGAGATAGGGGCCTTGGTATGCAGTAATTGGAGAATATTGGTAAGCAGGAATTATCTCCCATTAACAGTGATGGAGAGCTTGTACCTAATACAATTCCTAGGATGCCACCCTGAAAATTTACCCCTGGACAGCCATCCCAGCATAATTTCATCACAGACTGCCTCTTAACTGAAGAGGAAATGGTGCTAGGAGGAACTGTAATATCTGAAAATGAAAAAGCTCTGAGGAAAGGAGTGGTCTATCCATCCCATGTGACAGCAGGGCAAAGAGGGGAGGGGAAAAAGTTCTGTTTTCACTCCACTGCAGCCCCAGGAGTGTTTTGAGTGTTGCAGGTATTGGTTTTGGTAACCAATGTTAGCAAATACGCACAAGTAAAATTTCCCATCTGCCTTCTCAAGGTAGTAAAGTTGTGATAAACCTGTTCAGTGCCCGTCACAGAGATTATCTGACATCTGTCTGCCTGTAGCAAATGCATCTTTGAACAGGACTCTCACCGTGCATGCTGTGGTTTTGTGGCGTGCCAGTCTGCTGGTTCTCCCAGTAGGTGGAAGTGGGATGTTTTCTCTGTACTGCCTCCCTGGGATGGTACAGTGAAAAGGCACAGAGCAGAAACTGGGTATGTACCCCACAAATTGAGGCTACTCTTCTGTCCACATATCCTTTGGCTTTAGCCAAGAAGCCTAGCTGATAAATTCATCTACCTCACACATGCAACTTCATAGCTTTTCACCAACAGGGTCAAACTAACCCTTTCTTTTAGTCTTGAATTTTCCCTGCAGCACAGTAGAATTAGTACATGTGATTAGTACAAAAATCTGCACAGTATCAAAAACCCAAGAGATGAAAAAAGCTAAAGCCATTATTGAATGCCTCAATTAAGGGGATCTGTGATGTTGACTTTTGGGATATTCCCTCCTCAGTCTCAATTTGGAAGTCAGCTGCCCAGGTGCAACACCACAAATTCATGTATACCACAGTCCAAAAAGAAGCAGAAGTGTGGTAGCAGTTTTAATCCCATGCTTGTTGTTATTTTTTTTCTTTAGGGTACCATCTTTCTGCCTGGCAACAGAGTAATTGAGCATCCCTGCAATGAAGAAAGTCCAGGAAAGTTCCTTTTCGAAGTTGTTCCAGGTAGGATATTCTACTCCATGTAAAAAGTCTTTGCAGTTTTGTTGTCAGTGACAAATAGCCACATCTGTTCTGCCAGAATAGAAGCTCAAGGTGATTAATGATTCAATTTAAGGGAAAAAAAAATATGGTTAATTTCTTAATACTTTCATTCATAATTTTTTCATTCGCCTCTGGGCAGCGTAGGAAAAGGATGTGGTTTTTATTTGTCAGTGTAAAGCATGATTGTTCATGGCAAGGAGCTGCACCACAGAGTGGCATAGTGACAGTACAAGTGTACTTGGTAATTATTTTAGATTATACTGGATGCTATGAAGTAGTGTGTCCTGTAGTAACAAAGGAATCCATAACTTAGCATCAACAGCTTATCAGTATAGCACATGGGCTTGATGACATCAGTACCATCACTTAAGAATGCTACTTGGTCACTGTGCGTGGATAAACAAGATTGTAACAACAGCAAGCATCAATGCTTTGAAACCCTAAACTGGGTTTTAGTTGTGGTTTTTTTGATTGGGTGTTTTTTTTCCTGAGGGTAGATTTATCTAAGGAACATTACCATGTCAATTGAGTGGTACTCCTGACTCTGTGTATTGCTTAAGTGATTTGCTTGCCTTCTCTTTGCTACTTTGGACTTCCAGAGGGCAGACTTTGGCCTGTTCAGGAGACGGGTTGACAGAGTTCCTTGGGAGGCAGTCCTGAAGGGCAAAGGAGTCCAGGAAGACTGGACATTCTTCAAGGAGGAAATCTTAAAGGCACAGGAGCAGGCTGTGCCCATGTGCTGAAAGACAAGCTGGCAGGGAATACCACCGGCCTGGCTGAATAGAGACCTTTGGCTGGAACTCAGGGAAAAAAGGAGAGGTTTTGGCCTTTGGAAGAAGGGGCAGGCAACTCAGGGGGACTACAAAGATGTCATGAGGTTCTGCAGGGAGAAAATTAGAAGGTTCAAAGCCCAGCTAGAACTTAACCTGGCTACTGCAGTTAAAGACAATAAAAAATGTTTCTATAAATACATTAGCCCCCGAGCTAGAAGACAGGGACGAGGAGCAGAACAAAGCCCTCACAATCCAAGGGGAAATAGTGACATGCTACACCACTTAGACACACACATGTCAATGGGGTCGGATGGGATCCACCCAAGGGTACTGAGGGAGCTGGCAGAAGTGCTTACCAAGCCACTTCCCATCGTTTATCAGCAGCCCTGGCTAACCAGGGAGGTCCCAGTTGACCTGGAGATTAGCCAGTGTGACACCCATCCACAAGAAGGGCCAGAAGGAGGATCCAGGGAACTCCTGGCCTCTCAGTCTGACCTCGGTGCCAGGGAAGGTTATGGAGCAGAACACACAGTGAGTGCCATCATGCAGCAGGTACAGGACAACCAGGTGATCAGGCCCAGTCAGCATGGGTTCATGAAAGGCAGGTCCTGCTTGACTAACCCCATCTCCTTCTATGACAAGGTGACTGACTCAGTGGATGAGGGAAAGGCTGTGGATGTTGTCTGCCTGGACTTTAGTCAAGCCTTTGACATCGTTTCCCACAGCATTCTCCTGGAGAAATTGGCTGCTCATGGCTTGGATGGGTATACGCTTTGCTGGGTACAAAACTGGCTGGATGGCTGGGCCCAAAGAGTTGTGGTGAGGTCTTATGATGGGCAGATGAGGGTACTGGAGTTGCTTAGTGTGTTGGGTTTGCATGGCAAGGTTTTGGTAACGGGGCGGGGGGGGGGGGGGCTACAGGGATGGCTTCTGTGAGAAGCTGCTAGAAGCTTCCCCTGTGTCTGACAGAGCCAATGCCAGCCGGCTCCAGGACAGACCCGCCGCTGGCCAAGGCCAAGCCAATCAGCACCTCTGTGATAACATATTTAAGAAGGGAAAAACAGTCAGAGAGGGCTTTTGCAGCCAGAGAGAGGAGGGAGAAGATGTAAGAACATCTGCAGACACCAAGGTCAGCGAAGAAGGAGGGGGAGGAGGTGCTCCAGGTGCCGGAGCAAGATTCCCCTGCAGCCCGTGGTGAAGACCATGGTGAAGCAGGCTGTCCCCCTGCAGCCCATGGAGGAAGGATGAGGGGGTGTAGCGATTCCACCTGCAGCCCATGGAGGACCCCAAGCCGGAGCAAGTGGAGGCACCTGAAGGAGGCTGTGGCCCCGTGGGAAGCCCGTGCTGGAGCAAACTCCTGGCTGGACCTGTGGACCCATGGAGAGAGGATCCCACGCTGGAGCAGGTTTGCTGGCAGGACTTGTGCCCCCATGGGGGACCCATGCTGAAGCAGTTTGCTCCTGAAGGTCTGCACCCCATGGAAGAGACCATGCTGGAGCAGTTCGTGAAGGACTGTAGCCTGTGGGAGAAACTCACGTTGGAGAAGTTCATGAAGGACTGTCTCCCGTGAGAGGGACTCCATGTTGGAGGAGGGGAACAATTAAGAGGAGTCCTCCCCCTGAGGATGAAGAAGTGGCAGAAACAATGTGTGATGAACTGACCATAGCCCCCATTCCCTGTCCCCCTGTGCCGCTGAGGGGGGAGGAGGTTGAAGCCAGGAGTGAAGTTGAACCTGGGAAGATGGGAGGGGTGGGGGGAGGTGTTTTAAAATTTGGTTTCATTTCTCATTCCTCTACTCTGTTTTGCTTAGTAATAAATTAGATGAATTTCCTCTCTAAGTTCAGTCTGTTTTGCTCATGACGATAACTAGTGAGTGATCTCTCCCTGTCCTTATCTCGACCCACAAGCTTTTCGTTGCATCTTTTCTCCCCTGTCTAGAGAAGGAGGGGAGTGATAGAGCGGCTCTGGTGGGCACCTGGTCCTCAGCCAGGGTCAACCCACCACACTTAGTCTGGAGAAAAGGAGGCTGAAGGGAGACCTTATTCCTCTCTACAACCTGAAAAGCAGGTGGTAGTGAGGTGGGTGTTGGTCTCTTCTCCCAAGTAACAACTGATAGGACGAGGAAATGGCCTCAAGTTATGCCGGGGAGGCTTAGATTTTCTTCACCAAAAGCGTTGTCAAGCATTGGAACAGGCTGCCCAGGGAAGTGGTCGAGTCACCGTTCCTGGAGGTATTTGAAACATGCATAGATGTGGTGCTTAGGGACATAGTTTAGTGTTGGACTTGATAATGTTAGGTTAATGGTTGGACTCAATCTTAAGGGTCTTTTCCAACCTAAATGATTCTATGTTTCAACATCCAGTCAGCACACTGTTTTTATTCAATATTTTCTGTTAATCCTCATATTACTTTTCAATTTACTTGCCATTATGGCTATTTAAAAGGGTAAACAAAGGATAATGTTAATTGAAACTCACCTCTGTGTTCTCGCTCTTAAATCATCTCAGTGTCAAGGAACAAATGTAGTTGTCTTGACTGATGCATGGAGATTTTGATATGTTGTAGAAGTGTAGGAAATGTGAAGTAGATTTCAAAGCTAAGGAGGCTGGTCACTCACTGGAGTTTGCAGATGCAGCTCAGCGCAGCACAGCTTTATTTTTCCTTTTATATGTGGCAAAGAATTTGATTATGAAAGCTACATGCACTAAGAGGTTGGTATGCAAAGAAAGCAAGCATGGTATCTGTGAGGTTTTCTTAACACGCAACCCAGTTTGAATCAATCACCTTTTAAAGTTTCTCACTGTGGTCTGCATCTTTTTCATATATTCAAAATATTGAAAGAAATGTATTACAACCATTGCAAGTCTGGGGTTGACTAAAATTTTGTTTCCGTTGACAATTAAGAGAGTTCTTTTCAATTGAAAAAGTGCATTGTTTGTTTGTTTGTTTGCTTTCCTCAGAACACACAGAATGCTTTCTGACCTAAAATTTTCAGGCAAAATGGGACTTCTAGTCAGTCATTTCATAAATTAAGCCTGTATTTCTTCTGGGTGTTGTAGATGGGAAAGAGAAAAGCTGAACTTCTGTAGTTGTAGCTGTTGCTGTTATTGCAGTAGGGTCTGTGCCCTACAGCAGTGGATGTGGAGGGGATAAGGTGAACAGCCAGAGATTGACTGGCATTGATTTTGGTGATGCTGTTCTCTTTCTTCGTGGCAGATGTGACCATGGGAGAAGCAGCTTTAGTTCCTTCCGCAGTTTAAATTAGAAGGCGCTGATGAGGAAGCGCACAAAACTGGCGTGTTCCATTTCAAAATGGCTGTGATGCTGCCTTTGCTGCCACATCACACGTGATTAATTTGATGTAAAGGATTTTGCTGAAGCTGGTGCTCCATATGTCCTGATTCAAATGACATCTTCATCTATATGATAATGCTCGCCCTGAGTGTGGTGTTATGCCTGTGGTCTATGTGAATTTGGCTTTCAGTGTGGAATATTTAACTGTAGGCCTGAGATGTGTGTGTGATACAGGCACAAAAACCTTCCTGTGCAACCACACAAGCAGCTGTAGGGCACAAGAGGGTCACTGCCTGCATGGGACCTGCCACAGCTGAGCTGCAGAAAACTCTGTCAGATACAGCTTGTAGTTTTCCCTAACAGGAAAAAATGTGGCTGCTAAGAGGATAGTAGGAAATGGTCAAACATTTCACATTTTGAAGGCAGGCCCTTCTGTCCATGTTCAAGCACCTTCCTCAGAGATCACTTATTTTCTGAGTGCGATGCTATCCCAAACACCACTGATGCCTGTGGGACGTGTACAGCACATTTGGAAGTCAGACCATACTTTGCTGCTAGGTTTGAATGCTTTTACCACAGTACCTGGCTGTACACTAAACTGAAGAAAGTCTCCAGTTAATGCGATGTTTCGTTAGGGTTTTGAGTCACCAGTATACTGTTAAGTCTCAACCACCGTCTGTGTTGCTTCTGCTCCCATAATTTGCCTGTTTATTGCTGGTTTTCAAAGTGTCAGCACCTCTCACTCAACTTTCTGAGCCCTTACGTGCCAGCCCTCAGCCTGGGGTCATACTTCATGCCCAAGTTAAAAAGCCTTGGGCAGCATAGCTGACAATGGGAGTGCCACCTGTTGAACTGATGGGCAATGCCAATGGGAGAGCACAATTGCTCTTGTAATTTCCCAAAATATTTGTTATGCCGTCTATGCAATGAAGGTAAAAAGTAATTTGCAATTAGTGTTTGGGCTGCCTTCAATATCATCTGGAGCCTCCCTGAAAGGGAGGGGTTTTTTGTTTTGTTTGCTTGTTTTTAATTCTGAGAATGGAGTTTTGAATGTGTTAAGAATAGCACCAGTATATTTATTCCCCCCACCTTGCTAACAAGCATGCAGCTATAGTGACTTTGTACTGGAGCAATTTTCCTGGTGAAATATTATGCTCATGAGATTCATGACAAAAAAAAGTTTTTGAGAAATCAGGACATTTCATACCACAGCACTGGTCTTTGGGGGATGACATTAAAATAGAAACTCATACTGGCTGTGGAGGCATCACAGTGCCCGTAGAAGTGTTGTCAGCTGTACATTAAGCAAAGACGAAATGAGCTTTGCCACCGTCATTGTGTCACTGTTGTTTCTCAAGGCAAGTAATGTCAGCCTTTTGTAATGGAGCTGTTTGTCATCTGTATCCTGTTAGTGTCTCAGTATAAAAATCAGTTATATAGACTGACAGCAACAAAACTGAGCTTATTGAGTGTAATAGAGAAAAATATATTGTAGACAAGGTTCTGCTTAGCCTTTGTTAGCTTTCAAATGAGAAAACAGCTACATAGCAACAGGATCTATTTGCAGGTGTCTTTAAAATTTTGTCAGCTAAAATGAACGTTGTGTTAAATGTATGGTGCTGAAGCTACTCCTAGTTCTGTTTTCCTTATATTAAAAGTTGAAGTAATTTTAGTTATAATTCCAAAGGCAATAGTGACAAGTCCTCTTTTTGTCTACCATGTCTGTGGGCGGCCTGAAAACTGTGTGTGTGTTTGTTTATTGGTAATACATGCAAATTATTTTGGGAATGTACGTGGGAGTAGGTTTATACTATGGAACTAATTCTCTGTACACAGCCATCTCTGAAGATGAATGAAAGAAATGTGTGTGGAGACAAGTATCCTGCAGTTTTGATGCTGTAATTAAAATACAGATGCCTTTTAATTTGCATTTTGAAAACATTCTGTTCATTCCTTAAGTCATGACATGGTTTAATACTTAAAATTGTTCCTTTTTTTTTTTTTTTCTTTTGCTGTGCTGACAAAGTTAATTTACAGGAGTGAAACTGTCTCCTGTACAGCACGAGGCCCACACCAAACTTCTGTGCAGGAGTTTTTCTGTACCAGAGTCAGCATGACCACGAGGTGATTAGTGATGTCTGTGGTTATTAACAGCTTCTCTTGCACTCAGAGGAATGTCTCATACTCAACAGAAACCAGAAGAGAGTTTAAATAAATACCTTTTTAATGGGAAATACACACATAGAGCAAAGTTGTGTGATTAGGTTTGCTCACGTGATTGTGTTTTATTTGCTGATTATTACTAGTTTTATTAGAAGATAAAATCTTATTCTGTGTATTTGTTCCTTTCTAAAGGAAACCTGAGCTTTTTATCTTTGTATGCAGGTGTAATGGGGGAAGGCGTTTGTGTTCACACAGAACTGAATCGGGTGACCTTGCTGTGTTTCAGGGAACTAGGTACACAGGCAGAACAGAGGCACATGAAAGCACCATAGTTTGCATGTGTAGTGGTTTGCACAGGAGCAACTTGATTCCTGCCTGAGTCGAGTTGCTGCATCCTATTTGCACCAGGAGGAGCTGAGCACAGAGATGTGGGAAGCTAAGACTTGTCCATTGTTTTTCACACAAAGCTTGAGCGTCTTTTTTGGAGTCCCCTGGACTTTCCAAGGGTTGCTGCCTGAAGGCATTTTGAGCATTATGGAAAGCCTCCAGTAGGAGCCTGTGGCTTTCCCAGGGATGTCCGGGTGCTTGTAGGAGCTTCCAGGACTTGAATCCTCATCTCTTGATGCACTCAGGAAGCACTACCAGCTCAAAATAATCTGGCACTCTGTAGGTAACTGCCTACAAGAGATGATGATTATTGAATGGGCGAAGGAATGTGATTCATCATTGACTGGACTTTGATCCTGGAAACTGAACTGCTCATACTGCTACCTCCCCAGCTGCTGTTATTTGAGATCCTTATGTGGTGGTTACTGTTCTGCTCTATGAGAGTGCTAAATCATTTTACAGCTTGGCCTTATAGGCAAGAAGCCAGATCACCACTCCAATGGTATTTCACCATTTGAATGTTACAGAATCATGTATTTCTTTGTCCATGTCCCTGCAGATTTCATGAGAAAATAGCCCTGAAGACAAGCTTACTTACAGGACCATGTTCGCTAGCATGTGATCTGTTTGTGTGCTGTGTTCTAAGGCATGAGTTACCCTAGGGACACAAATAACGCAAAGATCTCTCTGAGCTGTTCAGTTGCATGAACATTAATATTTAATTTGTACTGTTTAAACTAAAACATACATTTCTAAATGTTGTTCTTTGATAATCCTTGTGGAATCTTTAGCTTGGAAACTTTGTATATGTGTGCTGTATTTTTCACCACTGGCAAAATATTGTAGTCCAGCATGTGCATCTGTGTAGATGAATTTGTACTGTTACAGTACTGAGTTACCAAAGTCTATTCATCCCTCTAAAAGCATTCTCAGTGCAGCCCCATGTTATGTGTCTGCAGCTTATGGTTTCATTCTTAGGAGTTATTCAGACTGTTAGGAAGTAACTGTAATATTTCAGTGAAGTTACTTGTAGTCTCTGTTGCTGCTTTTTTCTGCACTTGCATGTCTACTGTTTTCTTGTTTGTACGGCTCCTTGGCTATCTCCCTTCCCATCAGGGAACGGATCTTTGAGTCATGGATGGTGGAGACTGCAGAAGGCAGGAATTACCTTTGGTACTGTATGCTTTCGTTTGTTTAAGGTCAGCTTGTCAGGCCTGAGAGCTGTAGTCAAGGGAACATGCCCAAACATACTGCTGAGGAAAATCACACCATTTTTAATCTGGATTAGATGAGCGCTTTCTCTGCAAAGTTTTTCTGTATGTACATCTTTTCAGAAAGCAGTTTCTTGGTGATGCTGTGCAACAGAAGTATTGGTTCCCTTTGTGCTACTAAACAGGCCAAATGGATTGCCGCAATGAGACAACTTCTGCTTCTTCAAGTAGAAGTACAGGATATAAATCAAAATATGACATGTACTTAAAATACTTAAACTACTTCACAAATACTTCAGCTGGAAAGGATGTGAAACAAAAGAAGTTTCACTGGACTGCCACGTACAAGCCTGTCTCAGGACTTAGTTTTGATACTCTGGCGGTCTTTACTTCTATGATACTGTTCAAAAATTTGGCTGCTTTTGCATCACAGCTTTTCTCATAAGAACTATTTTTAGGTAATTTAGAAGTCTGCAGTAGGTTTTACAAATTGATGGTAGGAAAGTGCTCCCCAATGCTGTTGTTGAGAGTGCTCTACAAAGTACTTTTATATTATTTTGGAGAACTTGAGTTGTTGCTGTTCACAGCATGTTTGAATCTCATTTTTCTGGCGTGAAACTCTTGCACTGTGCTTTCTCAGAACAGTGAGCAGTATTTCATCAGGTTTCTAGGCTGACTTTATGGACTTGTGAAGTCTGACTACAGAGCATTTCCCAAAAGCCTGTGGCTTTATTAGAGAATTGCTGCAAGGGAGTGAAACATTAATTCCCAGAACATTGAAAGTGTTATAATTATTTTTTCGTTAGAGAAAAAAAAAAGTTGTCCACAGGCCTTTTTCCTGAATTCTTTATGTCTTTAATTGCATGCTATATGGCAAATGAAGTTTCCTGCAGATTAACTGTTCTGGTAGGGAGCATGAGGTGGGTTTGAGGGCTTTTTTTTAAGCTTGCCTTACATAAAAGGTTGGATAATAAACTATTTTGCCTCTACTGCTGCAGTAGACTTTCACTCCTCAAAGCTTAATGAAGTGTTTCGTTCGAAAGGATGACGTTACTTCATTTCTGCAGGATAGCTACCTTATATTTAAGTCAGATTAGATTTGCTTAGGTCTGTGCACCCATGGCTGAGAGTCAGGAGGGATTTGTTTTTGGATATGTGTATGTCGTACTGATTTCACTGTCGGTAAACAGGCCCTTTAACCTCCACAAGCATGTTGTGAGGTTTGAGAAGATAAATGGCTGCCAGTGTGTTGTAAAATTATTAAAAGCTCTCCAGTTTCCAGTCAATACAGTGTGCTTAGCAGATTAAGCCCTTCAAGACTTTCGCCATGAGTTCTCAAACATCTGAAATGGGAAGGCCACAGTAGGTGATAATTCTTGTCGCCTGCTCATTGGCAGCGTTTCTAATTAAGGGTCCATGAATGCCTGGAAAATGTGGATTTGATAAGTTCACTTGCATTTTTTCCCTAAGGGACAGAAATAAGACAAAACAGGAATTACAGATAAATCTTCTTGCTAAACAAGCAATTTTCGTTGTAGTGCTCCCATGCACCTTAAAAGGGTGGATACTTACTGTAGCTTCTACTTCAATATTCTTCTATTCTGACATCAATGCTTTGCAGTCCTAGAAGCCATATGACAGCAGGACTTCTGTGGGATGGGAAAGGTTGGACTCTACAGTTAGGCACCAAAGAGGGCAGACAATTAAGCTGATATGTTTGACTGTGACTGGTATAATTCAATGTGATGTTTTGGGGATGGAAATGTTTCAGAAGGTTTTGAAGCCTGTCATTTTGAAGTAGAACTGTTTGTTTTCTGTAAGGATGTAGTCTTGTGAGAAATAAGGGGCAAGAGTTCCCTGCCATGTCCAAGGTATATACCCACACATACAGCAAGTAGCCTTCATTGAAGATGTAGCAGGGTGTTAGGAACACAATGCACTAAGCAAATTTCCTTCTCTTGACTTGAGGAGAAAATTGTGTATTAAGAGGTTTCCCGCCCTGCTGCAAAAAAAACGCCTTTCCATAGTGCGCATGCGTACACACCCAAGTACTAAGGTACTCTCTCTACCTTTGCTGTCATGCAGATGCTCTGTATTCCCTTCACCATCAGAATGGCTAGCACAAAATTGATTCCCTTTTCTCCATGATATAAAACCCAAAAATGAAGTGTTAAACTAGTCAGCTGCTTTGACTTGTTCCCTGTGCTGAATTCCTATCTCCTTCTGGTGTGACCCCGCTGGATTTAATTGGTGCTGCCATGAAGATAAATGCCTCCCCCTGCACGTGCTGACAGCCAGCAGTGCCTCTTCATTAGTTGTCAGGAGCACAGGACCTCAAGGGCATTGCTGATAATGCCGACTGAACTAATTGTACCTCTGATATCTTCTGGAGGGAGCAGGCAGGCTGTTTAATCAAATGGGCACCAGTCTTACTGCACATAGATATCTCTGTGTAATAGCATATTGTGCTAAAGCAGCTTTGAGCACTGCTCGTTTCCTATTGAATATCTCCTGAACGCATTGCCATCCTTATTAACAGAGTGATTTCTCAAAAATGTATTTGGTAGGGAGCCACCTCTCTGCATGCGGACACATTGGCACGGTCTGTCTCTTTCTTGTCCTTCAAAGGAAGCTGTAACTGCCTTTTTTTTTAAGTGACCCTTGGAAATGCATGGAGTCAGTGAGCCAGAGAAATGAAGCCAGCTAAAGCTTTGCTGCTTGTTTCTCACAAGGTTAATAGTGAGAGCTCAGTGGGAATGAACTCTTTTCCATCTCAAGCAGCAGCTCTCATGATGCACAAATATTTAATATGCCCATAATAGGTTTGTCTCCTTCATAGTGTTTAGAAAAGCAAAACCCAATCATCCCCAGTCCTACATCCCTGTGAAATGAGATGGCAGGTCATGCCACCAAGCTGTTGTGCTGGCACCATAAAAATCTGCCAATTTCAAGCTCAGTTCTCTACAGGTCAATGCATGTAATATCTCTCTTAGCCATGTTTTTCATGCCTGTGTTGTCATGGCTACTGAACAACAGGGGAAGGTACCAAGTTAAAGATACTTGCTTTTTGTTCCAGTTCCAGCAGTGCCTCCTTCCATGATATCAATCCAAGTACTACCTCTCTGTGCCCTCATGTCCACGCATGTTTAATTGACATGATACCTGCATCCTTGTGAGATGTACAAGCCTTGCAAATTAATGGTGTTAAGGAAATGTAAATCCAAACTAGTGATAGCCAGCAAGAAGTTTTTATAACCTTTGCACTGGGGGTCTGGGGAAGAGAGGCAAGGCCAGGATTGTGACACATACTTGCAGAGTGGTATTAGTAGTTTTGGCTCTTCTCTTTCATGTGGAAGATCCCCTCATGATATCACATCTGTTTAAAGATCAAGATGGGCATGACTCAGTCTTGGGCTACTAAAGAACTACCAGAAAACATCCTGTTTATCTTGCAAGGGGAGATGGGGCACCTTCTCCCATTCAGAAGATGCAGTCCCTCTTCTGGTAGAACTCCAGCACTTGTATTTAGCATAGAAGAGTCTGCAATAGCTGATTTAAATATAATTTCTTTAAATGCAGAAATATTAACTCATAGATTATTTTTTTAACCTAAAATTAATCTGATAGAAATTATAGCAGTTTAGGTCATCTGCTTTTAAAGCTGAAGGAACTAAATCTAGATGTAGAACTATTTAAAAGAAAAATTAAAAAAGAGCCCTTTCTAAATGTCTTCTCTGAGGTATGCAGCATGTGCAGAATAGACAAATTATCCTCACTCATACAGCTTGGGTGTGTAACTTTGAAGTTAGTGAAAGATGAGCCAGCACAAACTTTCATATATAAATCCTGCTATCTTGAATCCTTTCTATCTTTGTGAACAAGTACAGATTATAGGTTAAAAGTGTGTGTATTTATGTTAGAAGTAGTAGTAATATTGCCTGCTTTCTGAATGCTATTTCCTAGTCACAGTCTATTTGGAAGATAGGTGATGGATGAAACACTTCTGAAAACTCCTGAATACTTGTAGCTTTCATTTGCTTTCCTGTGAAGTAATTCCACTTACTTTTCAATCATCTGTTCTCAATGGCGTTAATTTCATGTGACAGAAGACTGCACAGACTCTATAAATGAGTGCAGTTTCTTTGCCTGTCTTTGCCATTACTGAGGCATGGTATATAAAGATGAAGTTTAAAAAAGTTATTTTTTATTTGTGTCTTTTAATTTAGAAGCAGACTGCTTTTATTGGCCCTGCTTAACGCGTGGTGCATGCGATCTGATGTGTGTTTTGCTCCATAGGTTAAGTTAGCAATGTTGTTCATTTGGACGAGCTTCTCTGTGTGACCCAATGGTGTCACTCTCAAGGTCATCTGCTACATACAGGCGTTTGGAACATAACGGCAGTGGCATCTTTAAAAACTTAGGTGGCATAAAAGCAAAATTTGAGGTCAAGTTTGTGGTGAATGTCTTCAACCATCAGTGTATGTGTACATCATATTTGCTCTTAGCGAGAATGCAGCTCATGTCATGAAAATTACATTTGGGAACATGGTTTATTCCCACCCCATTTTAAATGCCACCAGTTGTAATCACAGCAGCGATGAGATTTGTTTTCTCTGCCTCAGCACTGCAGCTGGCACTGGAGCTTCACAATTAATATCGATGTTGGAAAATGGCTTAGGTAGTGCCAGACATGCAGAGATAGTTCCCATGAAGCCAGGTGGTCCATGGGAAGCAAGAAAGGTAACTGGAATGAAGGCTTGTTGCTCTGACAATTTTTGATAGTCATTTTGGGACCAAAGAGGGTAGCACTATTGGCTTTTTCCATTGTTCTGTTAAGGTGTGAGGAATTTCCTGATAGTGCAGATTCTGTGGTGCTGAAGATAAATCACACCCCAACCGTATGGCTTGAATGACTTGTGAAGCTACAGTAGGTCTTCAGCAATATCTGTGTTACATATATATGCCGTGGATACACCATTTTGTTTGCCAGTACAAAACCGTGTGTTGATAATTTTTGAGTTCTCTGGTGTGTAAATACAACATTTGTCTCAAAAGAAACAAAATGCCTTTTATCTTCCTAACTACAACAGCAGTCTGAACGGCGTCTCGGACAGCTAGTAGCTTCATGTATGTCCCTCTAGTGGCAACATCAAAAAATACAGTGAAGTTAGATAGACTTTTGTGTTGGATACCCTTTTCAGGACTTCAATTTTTAGCTTGTTTTATGTCAGCAGTGTCCTTGGCATATCAGGAAGTGCAGCTTGAAACTTAGATTCCCAAACAAATTCTGTGAAGTGGGAAGACAGCACTGGGAAAAAATCAGAGGCAGTGGTAACTCAAGCTTTTTGAGAAAAGATTTTCCTAAATATCTATATTGCTGATGTTATTTTGATGAATTGTGATAATGATTACTTTGCTATGTCTGCTCACAGAATTGAGGATCCATCAGCTTTAGTCAACATGCAAAGTTTTATGATAAGATGATAGTGTTTTTATTACAATTGCTTGCGTGTGCTTTCTGTATTTCAGTTGTTAAAAAATGATCTGTACTTGATTACACTAAGTAATGAAAATAGGAAGAAGTGAGACGGAAATGTTATGGAAGGATGCTCTAAAGTATAGATATTCAAGTGTTCTGTAGTACAGATGTCTGCCGGTCTTCTGCAATAATGAAATTCCCATGCTTGTTGCCATTTTCAGCAAGAACCTTTGCAGATGTGAAAAGTAAATAAATTAAAATGCATATACCTCCTCTGTCAAACAGCTGGTGGTATCCCACTTAAAATGGGGGATGGAGAATAGGTGACTTGCCTGAAGCTGTCTGGAAAGCTGGTGGCTGAGTCTAAAAGCAGATGTTACCTCCTTGGTGCACCAAAGAGCTTGTGCACCAGATGTAGGAGGCAAAAGTACACAGGCAGTGAGCTTGTGAAGCCCTCTTGTTTCTGAAAGTAGTGGGAAATGCAAGCTCCATTTGGATTAAAGGATAGTTTAACCAAACATCCTCAAAATACGGTACTTCCTAGTGCCTAGGTCATCTGAATAGAAATTGGATTATTTTCCTAAAGTTTACAGATCTTAAGGCAGATATGCTTCGTGTTTTCTCATGTGCTTGGGTGTTGCTGCCTGACCTAATCCTCCACCCTGTGCCTGTGGCAGTAAGAGGCTCACAAGTCCTTTGCTCTTCATCCAGTCCTTCTGCATTCTCTTTCATCTCCCCTGTTTTCCATTACTGGTGCTAGGGGAACATTGATCCTTATTTAAAATAAAGTGTCATCTATCTTGTTTTTCAGCCTTGTATTAGAGGAGTGTGACAAAACTTTTCAAGCCCATGGTGAGTGTGAGGACCTCACTTGTCTTTGTTTCTTCACCACAGGTGTCAAATCTAAGGCTGAAAAGCAGAATTTCTACTTTATATCTGCCAGTTTCACAGTTATATCGGGCAGTAGTACATCATGCTGATTTGTTACTCAGCATGGTAAAAGCCAGGTTAGCCTGAGTCCTTCCTTTTGACATGAAAGGAAAACCTCTCTGAGGTATGTAAATGTCTTTGCCAGGACGACATTCTCTCATCTTTTCCTCATGGAGTTGTAGCTTGTACTGCTACCTCTGGAGATGGAAATCTCTGCTAATTAAATTTATATAAATTTATATTTTATAAAGCCAATGGGCATAACTGGTTGTGAAATCTTGATCTTCTGTGCTGTATTTCAGATCCAGCTACATTCATAACTTCAGTGAGTGGTTAGCTTTTATTTTCTGGAAGAAATAACAAGGAGGAACATGTGATTGATGTATTTTTGTGAAGAGGTAGCTTCAAACTACGAGCGCAACGTTGACTGTCAGGTCTTAATGAAGCTGGCCTACAATTTAGGTGATGATTGATGAAGGAATAATGTCAAGGAGCGCAGGGATTGATGGTATTATGTTGACTTCTGCTGCAGAACAAATAGTCCTTCTCCTCCCACAGGAGAGACTGCTGCTCTGGGTTGAAACAAGCTGTACCCAGCAGCCAACGCTCCCGCTCCGTGGCGTGTGTTGCAGGCGGCGCATGTCTGGGGGCAGCCTGCCCTTTCATCCACGCGCTGGTGGTGTTCAGCCAAGGCTGGCAGGAGAATCTGCTCTGCAAAGGGCTTCTTTCAGGGCGATTATGGAAAATATGACAGCCTCATCAGCCAGTCTGCTGCCTGCCAACGCGGAGGAGGGAGAAGGAAAACACCCAGGGAAGGGTGATCTTTGTGGCTTGCCAGCTGCAGCGCTGCAGCTACGGGGTCTGGGGGGAAGACGCCATCTGCTACCATTTGGCATGACTCAGCCATGAGAGCACAGAGCGCATTATTGTCCTTAACCTTGGTGGAAGGAGCTGGCAGTGTGCCTGCTGGGCTGCTGTCTTCGGCAAGAGATAGGAGCAGGAGGGATGTGGTGGTAAAATAGCAACAACTGTGCCTTGCATGCTGCTGTGGTGTGAGTGCTGGGGAAGAGGGACGAGGGTGCCTCTTTGCTCCTGCTGCAAAAGGACACACTTCAGCAGGAGCGAGAAGGTCCTGCTCACTTGTGGGGCCAGCAAGGGGCTCCCAAACCATAGTGAAATAATGTGCCTGTCAAGGACAATAAGACAGTTAAAGCTCTTAGTGGGGTAGTAACAGGAGGTTTACACAGGCTGATGAGAGAATGAGCTGGCTCAGTGGAGACCTTGCTGAACTTGAATAAACATCCTCAAACAAGATTAGCTACGCCAGGGGCTGGTTTCCTTCAGGAGGACAGAGTGCCTGCAGCTTTATGCCTTTCAGTTTGTGTTGTGGCTTACTGTCATCTCCTAAGTGTGGAACTCATTTTCTAGGGACAGAGAAGAGAGCAGGGGCTTAGGGAAAAACTTCAGATAAACTGCCTCAACCACCAGGTACATCTTTGCTCAGAGAACAAAATACTAACATCTCAGCTACGGGAATAAAATGGTGCAGAGGTGGGAGAGTGTACTTTTAGCAGCAGGCAAGCCAAATAGTAAAATCAAGGTATGAAAGACAGTAATGGTTGGAGCTAAGGAGAATGAATAACGGAATTAAGCAACAAGCTATCAAAATGGTGTATAAAGAGGAGTGTTTTTATTGGGAGAACATGAAATAATTTGGGCCATACATGTGTTATTTCCTTATCAATGGAAAGTCAAGTAAAGATATGGTAAAGGTAAAAGAAGTCATAGTATAGAACTTGTTTGTGCAAGGCATGCACGCATGTGCACGCTGTTTTTCTGTTTGCAGTGTTGCAGAGGAGCACTTAAAAATGATCAAAGGGAATCCAGGCAGGGAGAGCAGCCTGCAGTTTGTTACAGGCCTGTGATGGATAAAAGCACGTTTAGCTTCCATCTGTTCCATTTTGGACGATGCAGATAGAAGGGTCATAGCTTTGGCAGTGATGGATATTTGAAACCATTGCCATTTTTAACTGTTCCAAATTTTTTCCCATTCTGTTTACTGGACATCTATTTTTCTGTTTGATATGTATTGCCAGATACAGTGCAGGTGGTGATTAGCTACAAGTGTTAGATAAAGTGAGGCTCTCCTTGCTGTCTTTCCCTCTTCCACTGCTGTACTTGGTACAGAAATGATGGGCAATGGGAATAGTTAGGGATATGGTTTGGCACATTCCAGATAGCTGTAATTTTGCTTTCCTAGAATTATACGCATAATTACCTTATAGTTTATGAGATATTATTGCAGCACGTCTGTAGCTTGAAACTAATAAAGAACCTAGATGTTCAACTATAGTGCAATATAAGAAATGGATTACTTGCCAAATACAGTATTATCTATGATTATTGACATGTAAACATTTATCTTATTTTTTGTACATCCGTGCTGCCTTGTGATAAAAAGGCATCGAGGTGTGTCTTACATAATTCTGCTTTAATTAAAAATAAAAATGTATTGTGAATATGTAAAACAGTACACCACACACAATTATAGCACTCGGTAGTTCTTCCTGGAAAGTGGCAAGAAATCAGCAGCAGGGGCATATGGGAGAGCCTGCAGTGCCGCTTTTAGAAGGTTGTCATTATGGCAGGAGCTGGGCCCATGGACAAGCATGTCTTCCCTCCAGAGGTTGTTCTTTCTGTGCCTGTGTATCTCTAGAGGCAATTTGGATGGATTGAAGAGTAACATTTTGCCACAAATGATTGCAAATCCATTTATTGTGTTTCCATGTTATTAATCTTTGTAAATTTTTGTGATACCTAACCAGCCTTTACTTAAAATGCTGTAATTGCTCTGTTGACTCCAAATGCATATTTGGGATTGTCATTTAAAAGCCTTGTCAAAGGCAAGTTAGACTTCAGTGCACTAAAACCCATTTAAAGAGTCCACAAAGGCTTTTTACATGTCAGTCTTTTCAAAGCCACATAGATTTGCAGAGAAGCGGGCTCCCTCAAAGCAGGTGCTGTAATAGGTGTATGTGTATATGTAGATTTATTGTGTTTTGAGTACAGCTTTGTCTACACATGCAGATGATAGGAGAAGAAAAATGTGAAAGTAATTTTCCATTTGAAAAGTGCTTTTGATCTCTTGGGACTCCTGTGTACCTCAGTGATAAAACCACAATTCAGATATGTTTGGCAGAGTGTGTCAACATTGGAGCTGGGATAACTGAGGTTTACGTTCTGAGAGTACCATTAAGTACTGTTGGATCTGCAGCTGTTTTTTGAATACATCAACTCTCTCTTAATTACTTTGCTGTTTTAACAGCATCAACTACTTACCAACATATTATTTAAAATAAATAGAGAATGCCCCCCTGGAAATGCCCTGAAGATTTGGTCACATTCATAAGTTGCCTTGCACCAACAAAGGCTGGGGAAAAGATTTAATAAGGCTTTTATTCCATAGTAATTAAATGTCTGACTGATGACACTGTAATGGAACAGATTAAATTGCTGTGTGAAAAGATATAATCTGTCATGCAGAGATGCACATTAGTAATTACTAGTGCTGGATGGCATGTGTGACACCCCCTCAAACCATGTTAGCTCTTGGTTGAGTCTCTGCGTCTAAAACAGAGGCAGTAATGCATAATGTTTTTCCTGAGGTGTTTTGTGCTTCTTAGTCTGTTAAGTGAAATCAAGACAAGTGTAACGTTACCGAGTTACGTGATTTTGAACTTAAAACTGTCATTTTTTTAATTGGTCACCATTCCTATTCCTTGATGGTTTTGATTATTGTTTGTTTTAATAAAAGTGTTGTTACTATTTTCTAAAGCAGGTAATCGGTACAGTTCAGAGTCCAACTGAAATCTCTACCAAAAGCATTTGGAGAATTTCAGCCTTGATGTAGCTGGAGTACATCCTTAGAGGTCGGTTGTACTTAACCTGCTTCCGTTTCTGAGGAGAATAGGTAAAGATTAAATACTGTGCTTAGCTCTTCATCTTGTCCTTTTCTCCTTCAGTGGCGTAACTTGCTACAGAGAAAAATACCAAGGTTTTGTACAGCCCTACTGCTCAGTAGAATTTGTTCTCTCTAACAGTAATATGAAAATTGCTTTTGGTGAATTGATGGCGAGATCAATGTTAGGTGGAGCGTGTGGCAGTTCTTTTAGTGGTTGTTTCACTAATTTATATACTTCAGTGATTAATCTTGGCCAGTTCCTAAACAAAATGAGGTTTAAATCTAAGCTGCATTTTTGTGTGTCTGAGGCAGTGATGCCTCACCTTTGTCTGTGCTCCACAGCAATATTTTGTTCTGCAGTGTGACAAAGAACCCCTCTCCTAATTTCTGCTACTAAGCAGGCTTACTGAGTAGTTTGTCAATGCTTAAAATTAATCTAAATATTCACAGATCAGCTTCTCCAAATCCATTTATTCCTTCTGCTGAGGTGGGTGATGAAGTAGTAATAAAGACCTCTTGAATGTAAAGACCTTGTAAACAGGCTGAACTCTGCCCTGGTATGGTGCCGGGTAATTAGATGAGCACCACTTGTTTGCTGCTGCTTCCAATTTTCTTCAGATTTTGTATCTTGTGGCAGCAAGCAATGGTCTTGTAGCCACGCCTTTGGCTGTTCCTGTACTCCGTGGCTTTTTCTCTTTGTCCCGCTAAGTGAAAGAATTGCAGTCCCTTTTTCATCCCTGATGAGCCTTTGCTTCCTTTCTCCAACCTTTTCCTGCCTTAGAGCTAGCTGTGTTTCTGCCCTCGCTGTAGTCTCTGAGAGTTGGCGGTGCCAGTCCTGTCCTTGACACTCAGCGTCCCCGTTACCCTTTGCAAACCACCGTGATCTTACTGACCAAAGCCTTCATGCAGCCTCACAGAAAATCTTGCTCCTGACAGTCTCACGATGGGCCCACGTGGGCAGGACTGAAAAGGGTGTTGTGCCAGCTTTAATTGTCAGAGGCCAGTTACAGTGTCAGCATGTACAAAGTCTGATACTGTTAAGAGTCCACTGGTTTTCAGGGAGACCTTAAAATCAAGGAAATTTTAGGATCCATGCAACCATGAGGTTAATAAAGTTAATGTTTCATTTTTATTGCCTGGGATGTACTGTGCTGGGTAATGCAAGCCAAGTGCATGGCAGTGCTGCCCTCTGCAGCCTCCCGTTTTGGTGGCCACAGCGGGCGTGGGGAGTTGTTTTAGTGCAGCCCTACCTGGGTAAGGCTGGAAAGCTACCAACCCTCAGCAAGGGCATCGTAATGCTCACTCCTTCTGTCATCACCGTGCTAATTTGCTTTTCAACAGCAGGCTGTTGTACACCCCAGTCAGCCTTTCCCGTTGCTCTTAACCAAGCTGGATTTTTCAAGTTTTCATGGGATGCTCTAAGCCTTAGCACAATGTAATGATGCTCCCAGTGTCGATGCAAAGATGCGTCTTGCAGCAGAGTGAGTGGAGTGGCTTGACATGTGGTGGGTATGGTGAGTAGGTACCCTCTCACACAGTCACAGCTTTGTTTGGCTCCCTATTCATCTCTGAAAGTTTGCACTTTTTTTGCCTGTTACCAGTTCTGGCAGCCCATGGCAAGAAGACTTACTGCTTTATAGATGGCATTTTTTGTGGAGTACAGTTCTTTGCTTGGAAAAAAAAATATTTTGGGAAAATGGGTATAATGTCCTTAGCAGAGTTTGTTCATTTGTCTGGACTGTGCATTAGGATGATGTTTTGAACAAGGGGTTGGATTTCTATGTATTTTTCATGGCAGTGATTTTGAGTGGGCTAAAGAAGAGTGGTTGGATCTGTTGAGATAACTTTGAAAAAAGCCAAACAACATTTTCTTATTCTATTTTTTGTTTCTATATTGGATAATCGAGTCTATTTAATTCATTCAGTGTCTCACGTGAGCAAAGAAGGTGGTATTCTGTCACCACGTACGCTTGGCTGCCTCCCTGTATTTGCTGATGTATGTAGTTATAGTGCATTTTTGTCTCTGCTGGTTTTGCCTGGGATAGAGTTAATTTTCTTCACAGTAGCTAGTATGATGCTATATTTTGGATTTGTGCTGAAAACAACGTTGATAATACAGGGACATTTTTGTTATTGCTGAGCAGTGCTTACACAGAGTCAAGGCCTTTTCTGCTTCTGACACCACTCTGCCAGCAGAATGGCTGGGGGTGCACAAGGAGTTGGGAGGGGACGCAGCCGGGACACTGCATGTTTCTCAGCAGAGCCCTATTGACTTTATTGTTGTCAGTTTTTCCTGTGTGACTATTTTATGTCCAGAAATTAAACATGAGCAATGATAATCTTTTTGGGAAGCCAGTAGGGAAACTTGAGAGATATGTTAAGGTTACTAAGTTGAAATGATCAAGTCATGAAGCTTGCAGAACCAATGCAGGATGCTGACTACGATTTTGATGTTGACTTTATTGTTCTGTAGTCTGAGTTGTGAGTAATGGCCATCTGACAGAGGCAGAGAAACATGTCTTCCGGTAGCCAAAAAACCTGGATGATGCTGTGTGCTGAAAGAAAGGAGGGATTGATCCCACGTGTTATCAGCTGTGTAAAACTTGGTGTGTCTTGGCTCTTCCAGCAGTTTACCTGCCAAGGTGAATCATCCCATTGAAAATTCTCTGTTGAGTATGAAGTAGCCTGAACAGATGGAGAATTTTTTATGGGCTTCCTTAGATGTATCAGGTCCTGGAAGCAAAACTGGCAAGAAAGTAAAGGCAATGAATGCTTAATATAATTTCCCACTAGTATAATCTCAAAGCTAACAAGTTATGATGTGCAGCAGGTGAATGTGTACTTGAGGATAGATTGTTTTACCCCTCTCAACAGACATATAAATGTCTTCAATTAGTATATATATTACAAGAAGAGAAAGTAAATATGTAAACAGTTTCTTCAGTTTGCATTTAAATTAAAAATTATGTTGAAATTTAAAAAATCCCACCGATTTGTGCAAGCAAAAAGTTTTAATCCAGGAATCTAAATTTAAGTTTCAGTGGGCTGCTTGCTTTCTCCTCACTTGACTTATATAAAATGCTTCCCGGTTGCTTTCTTGGTAGGCAGTTGTACTCCAAAATGCTCTCTATGCTATCTTGTAACTGAAAAGAATAGCTTAGTGATACCATGCCAATGACACGGTAGGTGTCTTGTTGTCCAGGGCTACTTGAAAATTGGAGAGCATTTGAGCTAGTATAGGAGCTGCTGTAACCATTTTGTGTGATGAACAACTAGGGCTTGAAAAAACCTCAGTTCTGGCTGCCAGACTGAATTTTCGAGAAGCGTTGGCAGACAGCAGGTATAAAGACTAATTAATCCCTATGTACAAGAAAAAAAAAAATCAAGGTAATCAGTAAAACCCCACCTCTCTGGGAGGTGCCAGTAGCTCAGCCATATAGCAGATGGAAGTAGTTAATGGAATATAAATACAAGAATTAAAAAGCATAGTAAGAAAAAATTATAGAATCAGATGGTATTAAAGTGGATTCTTGAAAATCATATGTATAAATGCCATAAAACCATTAAATTAATTCAAATTATTTTTCTATATTTGTGCACATGTATTTATAAGCTGAACTATCCTGTTGTATTGTGAACAGTAGTCAAATGGAAAATTATGCATGGTCTTCATGTTGTGTTTTCATAAATTGCGATCATCCCTTGCGTTGCCTTGGAAAGTAACTGTGGTTTCTAAAATTGAATAGGCTATATCCCCTCTCTAGGGAGCAGTCCTCTCCTGTCCTTGAAGACTCTCGGAGATTTGAAAATGAGCTTTAAAGCCGTGGCGTTAGAAAAATTCACCTGAAGTACAATACACTTCAGATTTTTTTCCATCTGCGACATGTCTCCTGACAAGCACTGTTTTCTTAAGGGAGTTAGGTTGCTGCTCAGCAGCTTGTCTTCTGAAATTGCTCTCAGCCTCAGCGTGCAGCTCTTCCACCCCTTCCTCTGCTTTGAGCATGAGTGCAGAAGAGCACAAAGGCTTCCAAACAGTAACATAAATACAGCTTTGTAATTGCCATAGAGTTTAGGCCAATGACCAGCAGTGGGAATGAAACCAACACTGGTTCACAGTGCACAAGTTGCTATGCCAAAACAGAGTGCTAAAACAGACTTTTCCATTACTTTCTGCGTCTGTGTCTTGTAGGACTTTCTACATCTAGGTCTCTCTAGGACATCCTGGAGATAAAATTTCTTAGCTCCCAGCCACATCAGAGCAGCCATCCTGCTAAGTATCTCCAGCAGCAAGATCTCTGATAAATGCCAGATGCTCTAGGCTTCTGGTCCTCTGCTCAGCACTAACGCATCTTAACTCTGGAGCTGGCAGTGGCCTGCTCGCTTCAGTGGGTCCTGGCATAGTGCAGGCTGGCAAGCCAAGATGCAGCGGTGTCTGTGACAGTCCCCAGCAATCATCTGCAGGCTCTTAAAAGGGTAAAGGGTAAATTTGAAATGGTATTTTTGACTGGATTAGAAATACCCATTCTCGAGTCCTGAAACACTGCTTGTAACTCATTGCCATAATCCTTCTGTTAGTGTTGGGAAAAAGCTGGACTTACCTATTTTGCACAGAAGCACGCATGCACAAGAGAGATCCTGCATGCTGTGATTACAGCATTTCTGTGACTGTGTGAAAATAGAGTCTTTACCTAGGATGTGTTTTGACACATGCAGCTATTTCAGAAAAGCCTTTATTGAATACCTGTGTATTACGATTTTAATAATAAATAAGAATGAAATGTTCCACCTTGTATTAATATATTTCAAAACTAGCTTATGTTGAAGAGGGGTGATTCACTCTTCTTTTTGAAGGGAAATGCACCCACACAGTTACTGAAGATGGCTGAATGTTGTTTGTTGTGACACTTGACCTTAATCTCTGTGTAACTGGGAATACTTGGAAGTCTGGCCCCAAATGGCCTCTAGGCACCTCAGAAGTTGTTTTAATTTTTGTTCTTTTCCCATTCTACTATTAAATATCTAAATATTCTATGGTTAGGGTAAAATATTGCAGATACTGTGCTAACTAGTTTTTCACCTATGTGATGTAAAGAAAAGAACCATAATTCTTAAACTGAGCTTAATCATCTTTTGCAAATGTTTTACAGGGGAACTACTTGTAAGGTTTTTTTTGTTTTGTTATTTTCTTGTTTTAATGTTCTGGTTAATAATGCTGTCTCAGGAAAATTGGAGAATGTTGTAGTTGGGCATGTCTCTCAATGATCCCATTGCATGGACACATTCAATCCAAAACAGAAATACAAACTTGGACTGGGAGAATTTTCCCCAGGTACACAGCCTCAGGGGAGAGAGGAGAGCTTGCAGCTCCATGGGTGCAGACATGGGCTTGTCAGGAGAAGCTCAGGGTGCCACTTCCCCTGTGCACTCTGGGCAGTACTCGATACTGTGTTTGGCAGGGTAGATGGGATTGAAACCTACTTCAAAAAATATTGCTAAAGATTAATTAGAAATAAGCAGAGTGGATAGTAGAGCTGGAGGAAGAATGCCAGTTCTCTGGGGACTCTGGGCACTGGGATCAGATGTTGCAGCCTGTGGTGCTAGGTCTTGCCCCAGCATCAGCTGGAGCTATCTTCTCATTCTCTGATGTATTTGCAATGTTTGTACGTTTAAAAAAACCAAACAAAAAGAAACCCCACCCCAAAACACATGCACTGTACTGCCTGGGATAAAGTGTATGCATTCAGAATAGAAGGTGAGCTTGACTTGAAATTGCCTGGTTGCCTCCAGCATCAGACTGCAGAGATAGGAATACAGCTTGAATGAACGTGAGGACCGTGTTGTGACACCTTTCTGGTCTTTGAACCACTTCTCTTTACACGTAGTTCTGTAATAAGTGGACAGATTTACAGGGGCTTGTTTTGGAAAGTCAGTATTTATGATCTGAGAAGCTGCAGCTGTGTTGGTCTGTACTGCTACACCTCATCTTTCAAATACATCAAAATGTTTGGCAAAACTGACTTCTCAGTGGAGATGAATTTACATTTTTATCAGTAGTGCAAAGCTTCTGTATATTATTATTGAAATAAATTTGCCTCAGAAAGGAACAGAAATTTGTAACAAATCAGAATCCTGTCACAAAGTAGCTGAGTGCTTTAGCACCTTGCCAGAGAATATATAGCCTGTTTGTTCCTATTTTTAGGTGGCAGTATTTTGATATTTACGTAAGAGGCAATGTTATAACTAAAACATATGGTCTTATTAATGCAGAGGGGACATAATTTAGTCAAATACTTGTGTGTTGATCCTAATTGTGACTGGCTCACTGATTCCAGCAATAATTTGCAAGAAGCAAGCTCCCAAATACTTTAAAAATCTTACAATGTGTTTTCTCTTGGTCTCATTTTTTTTAATATATATTGGAAACATTTAATGACCTCTGTCTGGCAAACCACCACTTAGAATTTTGCAGCATTACATCTGACTCCTGATCCCAGTGGCAAAATTCCAGCAACTTCAATATAAACAAGTTTGCAGCCCAATTATGACAGGATATTATGGAAAATACCATAATACATTGAAATGGGAAAGAGTATTTTAGGGTAAAAACTGTTAAGTATCAAATTTGAATTTAGCCCTTAAAGCTATGTTTAAAAATCCTCTTTCCCCATTCCCCCACGTGAATGCTCTGGGGGGGTAAAGTCATTGCAAGGACTTTAATAACTGCATGTGGTCAGGCAGTCTGTTCCAGATTGCATCTAAAAGCCTTATATGTAATAAGATAAACCCCAGCTCTGAGAGTATGTTCTCAAGTGGAAAATCAAGCAGTAACTTTAAAAGTTAGTCTGTTGTTCTTTGTGGATCTTATTGCATTATAGAACTACATGAAAAGAGTAAGAAGAAACCCACGCAGCCTTGCCCTCTCTAAGCTGTTCCTTGCCTATAATTTATTACAGTAAAGAAAAAAAAAGTACTGTGAGGTTGAGTTACCTCTGAAATGTATTGACCTTTAAATAAGAACAATATCTAAAATTTCACTTTTGCTGGCTAGAAACTGATTCTCTTAAATTGACTTAGAACAATGTTTGCAAAAGATCAGGTCCGATTTCAGTGATAAGCAACACAATTTCAGTAATGAAAGCATCTACAGAGTATGTTTATACTCATCACAGGAAGGTGTGTGTATAAATACAAGTATGTATGTATACTTGGTATTGTTTATTTATATACATGAGGATGTGTTTAAAACCAAACAACTTTCTCCTTTGTGAGGTCAGAATTTATGCCTAGTATTGATAAAATCCATCTGCATGGTTATCGTTTTCAGGAACTTCAAACAAATGGTGCAACATTAGAACTCTTCGACTCCTGCCCCCATCTCCTACACAGGCATCCTCCTGGGAAGCTCTTTCGCCTATGATGTATACATACCTAACAATTCAGTGTTGTACATAGTGTTAGATTTTTATTCCATACAAAAGATTTTTTTTTCTTAAAACGTGAATTTTTTTACATACTTACTATTAGATAGAAGAACATCATATTTTAAAATGAGGAAGTAAGTGTAGTTTCATCTTTATAAAGCATTTGTCAGTTATAGAAATGCCACTTCAAAGATAGTGTGTAGATATTCACCTTTTTTGCTTGTACACAAAATTTGACAACGTTCTGGCTTTGGGAGTATTTGGGGTTTTTTTTGGGGGGCGGGGGGAGATTTGCCGGTTTTTCCTTGATGCTGCTGAAATTTTTTGTGGCGGTTAATACGGAAATACAGATAGTCCTTTCCCATATCTAACCCGCCTGCATGTTTGATAGTGTTCTGCACATTATGAAATCGTATTAGTATGTCCTGTGAGGCTCAGCCAAAGATGAACTTTATGTTCCTTTAATGGCAGGAAGCAGACGAAAAAGGAAAAGGGCATTCACGTACAAACACTTCCCACTTTGAGCTGACTCCTCCCCCCCCCCCCCATGATTTAGTGGTGTAGCTACTTAATGTCTTCAAATAGCACTAAAATAAACAGCTGCTCCCAGTACTTCCTAGCTAATATAGCCTATCAATCAGCTCAACGATTCATGGCAGAGTGATTAGATTCACTTCATTACTGATGGAGCAACTGTGAGACTGTAGACAAAGGTGTTTCCAAGAATAGCAGGTTGCTAACATCAGTCTGCCTTGTGAATCGTGGATACTTTTCAGCAGATTTGTTTTGGGAATCAAAGGGAAGAACATTTGAGAGTATCCATACCTTCTGAGAAGCACAGGCAATAAATATGTGATGCTGCTCTGAGATTTTACAGTACTCTTTAGATCTTGGTCATCTTCAGAAGCTGCTTTCTAGAGAGACCAAGTGAAGAGGACACAACTGAGGAAGTGTCCTCATGAATAGGGCTAGCAATTAAAGGGAAGGCTTTAAGATTTTCTCTCTTCCTGATCTGCATTGCCTGGGAAACAAGATAGCTCAAGGTTTGGGAGAAAAATCGTAAACAAATGCACGTGCATTTGTTCTCAGCGCTCGTGAATGTTGGAGCCAGTGCTTCACGGGTGAAATATGGATCCTGGAAGCACAAGTTTTGGCCTTTAGATGATTGCTGTTGGATACTAAATGAAACTGGTTGTTTTCTCTCCAGTCCCACAAGGCCTTGCTCTTGCAGAGATCCAGCAGGAGCTATCCCTCATGGTGCTGCCTTTCAGCTCCCCTCTGTCGGTGACCCTTGCTGCCAGGGATGGTGGCCCTGGGCCAGCTGCATATCTTGAGCCTTCTTCCCCTTACTCGTAATTTTTTGCTGGGAACATCAGTGCAGCTGAACCGTCATCACTGGTGGCCATGGGGTGCTCATCTCAGCTCTTCTCCTGCAGCGTGTGTGATCATCATAAATTTCATTTAAATTGCCTTCTTGCCATTGCTGAAACTTACTGTCAAGCAACTACCTACTTGTGCGGCCCTTGTGGATGTACTTGTGTTTTCAGGCTTTCCCTGCTGAAGCACCTTGTATGTGCCAAGCAGTGAAAGGAGCATTCACCCACAAAGGACAGTTTTCACAGCTGGTGGAGCACTACTGGAGGCAGTATTGACAGCCGGTTGGTTTACACCTTTTTACCTTGTAGTGAGATAACCCTTGCTGATGCCATTAACCAGGTAAAGCTGTGGTTTGAGTTGCTCGGTGTTTCAGTGCTGTGGTATTAATTGGGAGTAAAAAGCAGAGTTACTGTAGGTGCCAAGGTGTTGACATTTGCTGTTGACATGGCTTACAACTATAGTTCTCCATCGTCAGCAGGCGAGGAGGCTTGGATGCTGTCCAGCTCTCCTTAGCTGACTTGTGCTGGCCAAACATTGCTGCCTTGTGATGCTGAGTGGCCCTCCTGCAGCTGTATTGGGAGCACATGTCCCATTTCAGATCGCACAAGCTCACAGGAAGCAAAAAAACAACTGTGTTTCTCCTTCAGGAGCAGATGTTTGCTGGACTGAAGTAGTGTTAGCCAGATAAATTTAAGAAAAAATTTGTTTTCACTTGCTCTCCCCTCTCTGTGTTTTCATCTCTCTTTTTTTTTTTTTTTTTTTTCCCCTCTCCTCCTCCATATGGTGATACTCTTCCAGGTGCTTGGACCATGTCATTGCTTTCTTGGTGGTGGTGTAAAGTGTGTGATGGTTGTGGTGAATTCATTGCTTTATTTCTGGGAGTAAGAATGTAGCCTACAGATCTAGCATGGGAGAATGTATTTGTCTTCAGTGCCACATAAGCATTAACTTCATCCCACCTAAGACAGATGTTTATTGACAAATGAAAAGTAGTAATGCTCTAGTACAGGAGGTTTTTCTGAGGAAGTTTAGGTTTATGAGAAGATTTTTAATTTATAGAAAAGACGGTCTGTATCTGCAAACTGTGGTGCCAGATGGACACTTGTATTTCCCCAAAACTGAAATTTTTGGAGGCCGTTTGAAGGTTTTACATTAATTTAGAAAGTAAATAAAAGAGAAATTGAACTAGCATCACTAGGTGGAACATTAATTCCTTATAAGCTTTATTGTCTGATGACTGTGAGTCAAGCTGCATTCATGGGATATTTGCACTCATAGCTGTGATATCTCTTTGATACACCTACAGATGGTAGTTTCATGATACAATCAGAAACTTGGATGTCTGCGTGACTGCTCTTGCAGGCACACAAGTAGCACAAGCATTCTGTGGCTTAGTCCTTCAGTTTTTCATTGATAAAGTAACAGCACAGTAGTAAAAAGCTTTTATAAACAGGATAGATAATCCTAGTTTATGCTGCATTGTTAAGACAATGGGTGAAGTGAATAGGTTTTATAATTTGATTTAATAATACATTTTTTAAGAACTAAAAATTCTGAGGGGTTTTATCATACTGTGTTTATTAATTCTATTAAATGAAAAATTCAAATTCGTGTTATAAGGAAAATAAGGCATAAGCCTTGCAGCTGCCTTTCTGTAACAGTCTGGAATTGTTCCTTGAGGCCATTAAGATTTGCGTGTGAATGTGTGTCCAGTTTTAGAGATTATTTCATAGAGTATTATGCACAGCATGAATTTTGTTATCGAAAACACTGAAATACCTGTTAGAGCCACGTGGTATTTGTCACACATGAAGGACCAGGCGGATCCAGTATGTGTGATTGTGAGTTCCCAGTGTAGCTTTGGCAGGGAGATTGCTCTGTGCCTGTCTTTGGAGAAAGGAGCTGTGCCTTCTCCGTTAGTGCTTAAAAACTCAGTCCTATTAAACATGAAGGTCATTGGGTGTCACCAGACCGAGGCAGGGATAAATTGGTAAATAAAAGCACTTTTTCTGGCTGTGAGTCATAGCTATTAGCTGTCTTATAGCAGTGGTACATGCAGTGGCCAGCTAAGCCTGTTGTAAGCCTGGAATTAAATGATCTGGTCCATAAGCATTCCCCCCCCCACCCCCCCTTCCTGGCACGCATGCAGCAAGCCCTTCCTTTCTGAAACAATGCTTTTCTTCAGCGTAGCTGCATGTTAAGCGTAAACTGTGCCCTAAGATACTAGGACGTGAGCACTTGGAAGTCCTTAAGATTTGTGTGTGCGTGTAGTGCCATACGTAGTGAAGCCCTAGCACCAGTTACGGCATTAGGTACCCTGAACAATAAAGGATTTGCCATAAGGTGTGGAAGAGAGAAAATCATGATATTAGCTGGGATTTTCCAGTCTGCTGAGCCTTGTACTTCCAGACTTACTCATTAAAAGATTTATTGTAAAAGAGCTAAAAAGATTTATTGAAGGTTTATTAAAGATTTATTAAAAGAGAGAGAAATACCCTTTGGAGACTTTTGTGTACTGCCTCTTCCCCTTCCCTGTGCTGACTTTAATGCACTGTTGTAAATAGCCGAGGTACAATCAAGAAGTGGTTTGAAGAAGCTCCGTACTGGGCCCAAAACTGTCTGGGCAGGCAACTTTAAGGCTGGGATTATGAAATGTAGCAGGTTTCTGCAAAGAACAAGAAGGTTTGGGCTCTAGGTGCAACATGGCCTTTCATTTCCACCCCAGGTGGGCCTTGCTGCGCACAGGGTGCGATGGAGCCTAATGTGCCTGACTGGTAGTTGGGCAGGATTTGGTTATTAAGCCTTAGGAGGGAAGCATTATAAATCACACTTCTCCTGGAAAATAACTTGGATATGCTCACTTTTGTCTTTGGGTAGGTGCCAGCATGCAGAAAGTGAGAGAGAGATTATTGCTTGTTGAGAAAAATGAATGGCTTTACGTATAAAACATGGGAACCCTCCAAAACTGTATGCATGTTTGCACTGGGAAACTACACGCTCATGAATCCTACCCTGGCATCCCTGGTCCTTCTCAAAGCACTTCTTTGTGGTAACCGGTTACGCTCCTTCTTTAAATGGCAATTCTGTGTGGTAGACACTATATATTTTTTTTAATGCATCCAGCTAAATTCTAATTAATTAAACTAATATATATTTAATTTTTAATTAAGTTTAATCAATAAGTTAATTAAGTTTAATTAATATAAAAATATATATTTAATATATAATTAAACTAATTATATTCCTGGGGAGCTTCAGACTGGCTGAGGCTTAGTGCTAGATGGGAAGAAGGGAGTGAACTTTATTGATTATCTAGTTTGGGGATGGGAGCAGGGATCTTGGGAACAAGAATAGTCCCACATCCCTCTCTTTTCACCCACTACTGCTTTTTTTCAAAATTCTGTGTTAAATGAGTGGAAATCTGAAAAAGCGTTGATGACTACTGTAACATTAGTCACAAAAGATACGGTGAGCATGTGCCCTTGTCCCTTAATGCCATTTTAAACTGATAAGACAGCTTAGATGTTGTTAGACTGCATACAGCACAGGAGGCTAAAACCGTTGTCCCAGCAGCGTGTCCCAGGGCAAGGTGTGTTCCTGGTAGTATTTCAGGGTAATGATCTTCATGCTGAGGTTTTTATGGGTTTGCTTTACAAGATATGTGGATGTGGTGTTTGTGCGCGTAAGTCTTTGATACATTCGAAACACACGTGCTCTTAGATCAGATTGTGTGCTGGTTACTCCTGCAGAAACCCTTAAATACATGTCCCTGAGCAGACGTGCACTCCAGGCACCAGATGGAGACTGAAAGACAGCTAGAATAGAGTTAATAAATCTGGTGGAAAAATCTGTTTGAGGAGGGTCAGCGTGGAATGGGCACTTCTTCCCAGAAGTAGCTAGGAAATTGTGAAAGCCAGAAAAAGCCCACTCTTATAATTGGAGCCCTGGGACCTAAAACCTGGGAGGTAATGTAATTCGTAGCTCGCTAGAGAGCTTGGAATCAACATAGAGCAAGCCAAGATGGGAGATTGAATTATCTATAAAACTGCCTGTGCAAAATGATTTGCTTTCTCTTTCCAAAAATGTAATAAACATATGTTAAAAATACAATTTTTCTTTTATTCTTGAAACATTAGTGACTGAAACAAATCTCTTAGAAGTTCTCAGTAATGGGGAGACAGTATTGTCATAGGTCTGCTGTTTTGATTAGTTGAACTTACTCTGTTCAAGAAAACAGTGAAGCCAGGAAGCTTGGGAAATAAATGTTAAGCCAGAATCCTCTTAGTTCCTGTTTAGAGAAATGCTTGCTCTTTTAGGCTATTAAAAAAAGTGTCCAGAGAATCAGCTATGCATTTACCATCTGAAGAGATTGGCAGTAACAATTTGTGAGCTTGAACTTAGAAGAGGTGAAGAGATAAAATTGTCCATCTGTGTTAATGGTGTTACGTCTTCTGATTTGTGTTCACAGCTGTAGGGTATGAGGACAGAAGAAGTTCACGTGCATTTCTAAAGAAATCAAAATACGCATGCACTGGAATGTAAAAGATGATTAAAATATAACGATTTGCTGCTTATTATAACTAATCAGTCCAGTCCACTGCATATTTCTGAATTCCTCACTGACATTTATGGATTCCTTCTAATAAGATTTTTAGTGAAAATGCTGACATTGAGTGTAAACATTACTGAAATATTTAATGTACATGTTTTAAAGTCATAATCAGAAAAAGAATGATGTACTGTATTTCTGTAAAAGACTGATAGCTTCTTTAAAAATATTTCTGTAATGCCAGATACCCTTGTTCTGCTAGTGCTCTCAGTGGAGAAGGCCAAGAATTTGAAACTGTTCCTCTATCTGTCCTCTGTTACTTTGCCCACTGAAACCCAAGAGGTACTGTTGGTCTGCATTTCCTGGATGAACAATTAAGAAAAATAGCATCCATCTGTTGTTTATGAAGAATTTGGATGGGAAAATGCTGATTTACACATGGTCAGAGAATGGATAAACTTTGTTTTGCAAGGGATATCAAAGAGCAGCGCACTCTTGGGTCTGTAGCTGCCCAAGGAAGCTTTACACCCCAGCTAGTACTAGGTAGCAGCCTGTTGATGGTTTGCTACTTGGCTGTTGCAATCCCTGCCGTCCAGTGGACAAGCAGCACAAGTCAGTGGCGGGCCTGTGCAGGTGGGTGGGTTGCTGAGATTGTGCATGAAAATACTGGTTTTGCATGTGGGACCTCTTTGAGATACTGGCAAAGGACAGTGATTCTGTCTGAAAGGGCACACGGTATAACCTCAGTCTCTGGTAGAGGAAGTTTGCTGAAGAATTAGCTATAACCTATGGTGCCTCCAGATTTGAGGTGTCTCCTTTTTTTCCAGCACTTCGCTTCCATGCCATTCTATAAAGTGCAGTTATTTCTGATATTTTTAATACTTCACATGCACAGTCCGGGAGCATGCTACCAAGGAGTCTCAAACTCTTGCCATGGCGCTAGAGCTTCATGCCATGACTTGAACAGCAAAAAGTGATCCTTGGTGCCTGTGCTGAGATACTATTGAAGTTAAATGTGATGGTACTTTTGCGTTTTCAAATTACAGACTACTTTTAATTGTCATTTGTCATTAATGTCTTTTTTTTTTTTTTCTAGTTTTTTGACCATTCTCACCTTTGCTATTCATACTAGCAGCCTGGGGCTGCCTAACAGCTGGAAGATGCCAGTGCTCTGAGACTTAATCGTCTTTCCTGTATTTGGACTGTTTGTGAAGGCCATGGAAAAGGCTTGGAAGCAATGCTGACATTCATTGGCATTGATTTTGAAAACTGAAAGTTATTCTGAGTGTATAGCGTACTTGTTATGCCTGGCTTGCTCCAGGTGGCATGAAGACATGCAATTCGATGAGCCCGTTCTGTGAAAAGATCACAAAATCAGCATGCACTTTCACTGCATCCTAAAGAAGCAGGAAAACCTGAAGCACCGCCAAGCTGCCTGCCTGCACCCTTGGTACATGGTGGTATTGGTGCTGCTCATATTCGTTAGATGTATTTCCCACTGGCATTTCTGCGAGTTTTGTACCCTAAGGTATCTGTCCAAGGTTACAGTTTCCCCTGGACCTGTTCTTTGTTTCTCTGAGCATTTGGAAATCTGATATAGCATAAGTTTGACAATCCTTTTGCTCAAGCAGTTAACTTTGAAGGCGCTACCAGTTGTCTCTTCTTTTATGGGGATTGCATTTATGCTTAAAGAAAATACAATTTGGATTTATTTGTAGCTTGATTTGAAGTATTTCAAATGCACTATGGCATTCTCTGCTTGTACATGTAGTTGAAGGTGAAAAGCTGAAGAGACGATAGTAATAAATTATAAAAATGTATAGCATTTCTAGGAATTGGGAAATAACAGGGCATTATACAGCAAGAAGCAGCACTTTGAAATCTTTTACATTAATTCCTCAGTGAGCAGTGCACATGAGTGTTTCCCATTGCTTTTTGAAAGTGGATTGATATCGCTTAAGGCAGTGCTGTTGCCTACTCAGGCTGCTCAAATTAATTGTACACCAAAGTTTAGATGGAAATTCTTGCCTTTCCTCTGGTGCCAAGGGTTTTCAACTAGTCATTTTAGCTTTTAAAATATTTATTCAATATTACACAACACAAAACCTCCTGAAGACTTGTGCTTCCTAATGTGAATGTCCAACCAGCCTAGCTGGTGCTGGCTGGATGAGCGCAGTTTGGAGTGTGCGCAGGTATCACTTGTTCTGCTGGAGTTTGTGTGCAGCTCTGCATTTCTCCCTTGAATTGGCGACTGTTGTCTGCATGAACAAACACATCTCTCCTTTCCCAGACGACGTCCTGCTGGCATCCTGACAACAGAAAGCTAGCAAAATGAAACATTATACAGACTACCTTTTCTGTGTGCTTTGAGAGTTAGGGATTTTACACAAACTCCAATATTATTTCTTGAGTTGTTCTTGCAGTAGAGAAACTTAAGGCCAGATTTATGTTGAGGAATTCTGATCCCCTGGAAGGAGACCTCAGGGACAAGGAGCTGAGCAGGCATCAGCTGGACATTCTGGGGTAAGGGAGGCCAACTTAGCAGCCCAGGCTGTGTTAGCAGCCGGGTGAGAGAAGGGTGCCTGGTCCAGTCTGGGCTCCCCAGCCCAAGGAAGACCCTGGTGGACTAAGTTGTTAGGGAGATGACTGGAGCAGTGACAGAAGAGAAGCTGAGGGAGGTGGCTCTTTTCAGCCTTGAGGTAAAGGGGAGTCAATGTTGCTGTCTGCAGTTGCATGATGGAGGAGGGTACAGAGAACGGAAGAGAGATACATAAATACCTCCCCCCCCCCCCCCCCCAAGTGAGCATCAGGATATTGTTGACAGCTTTTACAGCAGGCTTTTGATACCATGGGTAGTAGAATAAAAGTCTTGCCTCACAGGGATAAGGCAAAGGAGATGCACACACTGTTTTTTGCACCAATATAATTGCTAGAGGTTTATTTTGCTCCCTTCAAAGTAAGGCAGCCTAAATCCCACAGCATCACAGCAGCTCAGTATCTTCCTCCCTTCTACTTTGACTTTCCCTTCCTGTGTAAGAGAGATAATTTCCACTTGCATTCAGGGGGACAGCCCGCTGGGCTTCAGTGCCTCCAGGGATCCTTCTGGGTATGTGCTGTGTCCAGGCTGGGGCTTGCTAGCAACAGGCATCCATATGGGAGGAATTTATATTGTCTGAGAGGCCTGAACACTGAAGTACTGTAAATGGGGTTTTCACACACTGCAGTTAATTCCCACAGTTTCCATTGCTTTAGGCTGTTGCTTCTGATGAAAAACAAACAGAATGGTCTGGGAGCTGAGGAATGTAGTCTGAAGCGCAGTCAGCACATGGCCTCCACTGGAGTGTACAATTGGAGTCAGAAAGGGAGCTGTGTAATGCCTGTAAAAAAGAGGGGTATCCAGGCACGGCACTCAGCGCTCCTCAGTGTCAAGGCTACAATTCTTGGAGGCTTTTGGAACTTTAAGGACCCAGTGGCATAATCCACTTCAGTGGCTGGATGCTTTACCCTGTCAGCAAATTGAAGTGATTCCTTGAAGACATACTCAGAGCAAGTTTCAACACTGAACCTGTAGAGTCAGTAAAGCAGTTTTCTAGTCATGAGTGAGTAAATGGAAATATTGACTATTGGGGAGTGTTTCCCAAATTTCTTAGTGGAGAAGAAAATAACTCTGGTAGGGAGTGACTTTTTGGAAGTACCCTGAGCAAACACAGTGAGTGTTACATGGCTTTGTATTCTGTTAGGATGACCATGTATGTAATAATGCTGCAGCTTCTCCTTCATACTGCTGCTTGCCTTTTGCTCAGGCCCTCATGTTCCTGTCTCTACACCTGGTCTTTCCTGTGGTCTGTTGCTTGGTTCTCCCTTGCATTTTGTATGCTGCATTTTCTCAGGAAGTGAAATGTATGCAAAAAAAAAAAAAATTATTTGGACACTACTAAATAATTCTTCCATTGTACATGACGTGTGGTTCCAAATGCTGATAGTGTTGATTAGCATAGTATACCGTCGATTACTGTTGATCACACCCACAGATAATTCTCCGATTCTCACACTGGACAAACTCAGCCTTTTTTGAGGCTGCTCTTGCACAGCAAAATATCTTGCCATGTGCAGTATCTAGAAATCTTGGCTAATTCTATCAAACCTGTGGAACAGGTACATCTGCCTTTGGTTATTTGAGTGCTGGGAAATAGAGGAAAACCTGCCTTGTTACATAAAATGTCACAGAAGGACCAGATTTTGTTGGGAAGTGAGTCATCAAGGTTCAGTTGAGTTTTCATGATCAGGGTTGACTGGTACCTGATCGTCAGTGGCAATAGCTTTTTTGAGACCCACAGATCCCCAACACCTGCAGAATCTTCCTGATAGATATTATTAATGTGCCTGCACAGTCTTGCAGAATGCCACTTGTAGGCGAATGCCACAGACTTGTGTAGTTCATACATCTTGAGCTGAGATGCGTGAGTCAGCCCTGGGCCCAGGAAGGAAACCATTTTCTGGGTAATAATGTGATGAATGTTTCCGAGCTATCTGGGAATGCCACAGCCAGCACTCTCCCTTCACTCCCTCCGGGAAATGCTGTAGCTATATGCATGCATGTCTGCCATAGAGGTCAGGAGAAAGGGGTGTGTGCAGTTTTGACTGCTTTTCCTCCTCTTGACTGCATTTTGGGAAAAGAAGGGGGGATATTTTGGTCATATTAACCAGATGAGATGTTACTGCTTAGTATTACCACCAACGCATAGGCTCAGACTTTGTGAATGCGACGTGAGCTCCCAGCAGGACGGCAGGGGCTTATATGACAAGGAATCCCTGGGGACAGAGTGTTCACTGCTCAATATGTTTAGGCGTATTTCCCTTGTGACCTGTAGTGCTTCTCATTTTGGTCATGGTATTTGGAAACTTCATTTGAGGTCACAGAGGTTCCCGAGCGTTGTCTGCTTGGGACAGTTGAATTGTTCCAGGGTGCAATTGCCACGCCAATGAGCAATCTCTGTGTAGGGGTGGCCTTCTGCCCTTTTGTAGGGAAAAACAGCAGAACCAAAAATATGTTGCTATGAGCTGGGGAGAGTCTGTGCTTTATACTATACTGTCTCTGTACATGCATCTATAAAATTCTATTTTAATTAGGATATGAGTGTAAAAGGAAATTCTGAAGAGGAGTAATGCCTTGTACATGTCTGGGAGGTTTTATTATTATGCTTATGAAGTTGTTAATTTTTTTAGTTGGTAAGTTCCCCCTCAGGAAAAGATGATCCTGGTTTCCAAGCCCTTTGTCAGTGTTTTCCCCACCCCCTTGCAGCAGCCAGCTGACCACCCTCAACACACCTGGCTGCAAACTTAGTCTGTATACAGGGAAATTGGGGTGAGATGGGGGGGTGTCCAGTCTGGAAATCTCTGCTGAGAAAGTAGCTGGCTGCACCAGTGTAGTTGCAAAGTGCACGAACCTCTGTTTGTGATGGCATTATAGAGCACGGGACTGAAAGTCAGTCACCGAAAACCTGAGTACATCATCTTGTATGTGCGTGAAATAAATTTTGTAGTTTCCCAAAGTTAATGAAAACACAGAGCAGATCAGGGACAGTGGCATGCTTTCCCCTCTGGCATGTCTGTTCCCAGAACTGCTTCAACTCTGGAGTTGTCATGGATGCAGCCATGGCAGGTCATACTAAACTAGTCCAAAAAAATGGGAAGCTATCCACTTGGAGACACATTTTTCCCATAAGTCTTTAATCATAATAACTGTAAACAAACTCTGACCTGGAAAAATCTTTTCATTTTCTTTTTTTTCCCTTCAAGTGTGGGAAGAGAAGTCCCACTCCTTAACCTTTGTGCAACCACGTATTAATCTAATTTCCTACTCATCATGACCTAGTGATTTGGAAATTGCAACTACGCTTAATTTGATTTCTCTTCCTATGTTTTTGTTGTTTCCCCTATTCTTGTTTTTGGTTCAGTGCTGGTTCATTAAACTTCAGTCACAAATACCAGCTGGAGGGCACACAGCTTGTTGTCATTTCAGCTAATTAGATGTTTGTAAATCAGAAGGGGTTATTGCATGCACACATGAAAATTAGGGCTATCTCCTATTGTTCCTTCCCCTTGTTGGGAGACTTTGGCCAATCACTGTTTTCTCATTATGTTGTCCCACCAGGATACTTACTCTTTAGAGAGCTTAGCATAATAATACTTTTTTTTTTTTTTTTTTTTCCTAGCTGATTTAAAAAGCTATACCATCCTCTATTCCCTGGTGCTGCTGCTGTCCTTGTACAATAAATCCTGAGTGATTTAAGGTCGCTTCCTTAACTGTTTTCCATCTTCTGCCTTCCCTTGCAAGTTTTCAAGTTTTCTGGGGTTTTTTTTGTGGGGTGGTTTTTTTTTTTGTGACCTTTTTTTTCCATAGAACTCTGCTATCCCATCTGCAAGGAATATTATTTTTTCTGAAGACTTTATCACTTAGATTGAAAGACAACATCATCTCAACCACGCTGGTTTGTTACTTTGCAATAGAAGGGGGCTTTCTTCCTCAAAACTTTGCATGAGTAAAAATATTTCTATAGGCCTTTCAAAAGTCATAGCAGAGAAATTTACAATTATGGAATTCTTGTGACCAGGGTGTACATCCTGAGTGTGCTGACACATGATTGATGATAATTTAGATTATCTCTTCACATTCACATTGCTTTATATATATATACACACTGAAAATTCAGTAGTCTAGTGGCTCCTAAAGGATTTAACTGCATAATCAGATTCACTGTACAGCTCAGCAGTCTCTAAACCCCAAAGTTCAATAGGTGTCTTGTTCTTCCAGAGCATATGTACCAAAGAAAGGAAAAACTTAGGAAAATTGGCCTGACTTCTTTCAGAGAAATACAGTGCTGTGGAGATATGCTTATTCTTTCTGTGAAGTAAAACAAGATGTCCCTGAGAGGTTACTCTGTCCTGTATCAATTTTTTCTTTTTTTTTTTTTTCCTTCTTCCTTAAAATAAATAAGAACAACTTGAGCTTTCTAAAACTCTTATTGGAAATATTTTCCCCAGAGATCAAGACAGTGTTTGAATGAGTTTCAAATTAACAAAAAAGCCCCTCACTAATATCAATTAGCTAAATACCCATTGTAGTGAAAAAAACCCAAATGAGTGTTGAGCCTGTGAATGTATTGTATTTCCTTACCTTGTCCAGTACAAAGCAGGTGGTAGTTTAAATGTCTTGATAACTGCAGGCCTGGGAGGGATCTCCAGCAGCAAGTCAGTTAACTGCATCACGAAGCAGAACCAGCTCTGTGCATCACCCTACAAGTAATGAGTTGCACAGGATAACAGTGGAGAAGTAGCAAGGGAGTATCGGCTATGTGGGGATGGGCAGTGTTGAGGTACGTGGACTGCTGCTGGAGTACCCCGTTGCCCATTTTCCGCTTGACAAGATGCTTTTCCTCTCCCACCTTTTGGGAGCAGAGCTTGCGGTCCCTCCATGCGCATGTGTTTGGGGCACCTGCCCCTGCCTGGCTCCTTCGTGAGGCTCAGCTCTCCTTGAACTGACAGTGGCGTGTGCATCCTCTGCACCTGGGAGGTTTTGGGGGAAGATACAGATGGTTTTTAGAGCTGTAGGGGTATGTTAGAACCCTTTCACGAGGCATTTGCCTATCCCATACAAGATCAAAACAAGGCAATGATGATCCAAGTTCACTTTACTTACAGCTACATTTGAGGAGTGTACGGCAGCATATGCTTCCCTACACTCATGTCTTCCCTTATTACTCCCAGTTATGTACTCTATACAGTATCCAAAGAAATTACTGCACAGTTATTTCCCAGCAAGGGTAATTCTTCTGTTAACAGACATTGATTCAGATGGTTATACCTACATCAAAGCTAGGACAACTGGATGCACATCTACTTAGAGGAATTATCTTTAGCTCTGTTATTAAATTAGTGAAACAGACTATACAGGGAGCAAAACTGGGTACCATGCCCCTTACTGCAGATGCATAATGTTTCAAGTGATCCAACTGCCCTTAGTGCAAATAGATATCACATTAAAATGGAGGAAGATTACATTTGTAATTGCTCAACATTTATCTTTTTCTTGAAACATTTATGGGTCATGGAACATTTATACCCATTTATGCTAAGAAGCAAGTATAAAATAAGTGATTGCACGAGTTCTTAGTTTTCTGAGACAGAAGTACACAGTCGTGTTCAGTAAACTTGAAACTGAAGTCTTAGAGACACGTGGGCATCTCAGCATTACCTCCTATTCTGCAAAAAGGCACTCCATCTTCTCTAAGAGCTGCGTACAGTTGGATTTGGTCATAAAATAGCTAAGAATAAGTGCTTACTAAGGAAGGAATTACTGCTGGTGAAATTATGCATAGACAATAACCAGTCCCTAATTCATCAGGGAACTTACTCCATGTTCATTTCCTTTATATTGGCCCTTCGTGCGTTAGCTTTGAGCAGAAAAAAATTACTGGGCATACAGGGCACAATTAGGGGATCTATGATAGCAGAATAACTAGCAGTCTGTGAATCCTCAGTCTGGAGCAGTGACTTGCTCCCTTACAGCAACAGATCTGGGCTGGACCAGCCTTTTAGTCCTGCCTTTTTAGGTTTTAATCCACCTGCCTTTGAACTGCTCATCTCCAGGCTCCCTCAAAATGAAACTCTTTCCTGGGCTGAAAGATGATGTTAAAAGATGCTGAAGATCCATTCAGATCCTTTTAAGGTTTTGTTCCTCTTCTTTTTACACCTTCCCTAGTGCTATAAAGTATAACTTTACATTTGCAGCTTGTGAATCACCTTAGCATGGACCAGGTTGTTTTTCAGCCTCTTCTTATGTTTTAATATTCACTTGAAATCAGGTGAACTACTTACTGCCTAATTGCTTTAATTTGCATACTGATAAACTGAAGTGATGGTAACTGAGTTTGAAATGCTTTCTGAGCAATTCTTACGGAAGACAGGTAATATCTCTGTTAACATTGCTTTCATAAACTATGGTTGTCTTTGAGCATCTCAGATTCAAAGAGCTTTTGCACAGAATCACAAAAATGAGAAAATTTGTTTACTCAGCCTAAAATGGTCTTTGTTCAAACAGGCAGGTCTCTGGTAAGAGAGGATTGCACTTCTGCGCGGTGCCTCCTTTAGAACTTGACAGCCCTGATTGTTTCTTTTGAAAGCTCCTTGCCCTTCTTCATTGTGTGGCTGACCCTCCAGCATTCCTGTGTGCCTCTGGCTTTTTGAACAGTATTTTGAGATAAAACTGTTCACTGTGAAACATTGCATATTTTAGTCATTGGAAGTGTCACTTCCCTAGCTAAAAAAAAAAATGTTACCCCATCAAAATGTAGTATTTTCTTACACCAATTCAGATGACCTGTTCCATAAACAGAGTAGAGTCACATTTGCTTTAAACAGTTGTGTCGACCCTTTGACATTGCTGGCAATTACTTTGCCCTCATTGGTAACCGGATCGCTTTTTGTAATGCGTATGTTTCAAAAGCATTTCATTAATATTTTTCAGTCCCTGGGGCAAAAGCTAACTGGCACCTCTACCCTCCCTTGTCCAGATCTGCTCTGCACATAACAGGTTAAAATAACATAACATGCATGTGTTGTGCCTCTGGTTTGGATGCTAGGGTGCATGGTGAGACTCTTCTGTGCACCTGCATATTTCACTTTACCATGGACGCTCTTGTTGCCACCAAAATGTGGATTATGATACAGGCCTTCCCTTGTCTTAGCCAAGATGATCTCCAAGTTCTTTTTTCCCAGTCTTAACTCGTGACTGCAGTCTTTCATGGGAATCCTGAACAGATAAGATGAAAGAAAATTTAGAGAAAGGCTTATTTAAAATTAAGGTATGCTTTTAATCATTAGATTTTTTTCTCCTGAAATCCTAAAAAAGGCTGCCTATAATCATCTGGTGTTTTCTCAAAGCAAATGACTTTCACCAAGAAACTTGGCTTACACTGTCCTGCAGAGCAGTCAAAGGAGAGGTAATATTTACCAGATTCGACATGAGATATCAGTAGGAATGTAAATAGTGTAGTCCTTCAAAAGACATCGTAGTCAGAGCAATCATCCTGCAACTTTGACAAATATACTAACATCTGTTCAGGTGCCATTTCTGCTGTATAGACCTGCCATTAGCCATGGACAGGAAAGGGTTTTAATTAAATGAGCAGATTGACATGTTAAACTTTGATACGATTGGGCCATCTGGGTGGCAGATGGGTGGCAGATATATCTGGGTGGGTTATATTTGCAATTCTCTCTACAGCTTCTTAGGTTTAGGGCATACTTCAGCGATGCCCTGGTTATTCTCAGGAAGATGCACTGACCCTAGAGCACTGGGGTTACTAAATCAAAATGTCAGGTTGTTAAGTATTTGCAACAATGTATATTGCAGCATCTCATTTCTGAGCTGCATACTATTTCTTTTGTGATTTTGGTTTTGCTGTTAGGTCTTGTTTTACTAACGCATCACTACCTAGTGCTAGCCACAACTGCTGCTGTAGATTGGAGGTAGTACAAGTGTCGTGGTTCAGCCCCAGCCGGCAGCTGAGCACCATGTGGCCGCTTGCTCACTCCTCCCCGCCATGGTCGGATGGGGAGGAGAGTGGGAAGACAAAGGTAAGACTCGTGGGTTGGAATAAGGACAGTTTACCAGGACAGCAAAGGAAGAGGAAAATAACAGCAAGAGTACTTAGAATATACAAAGTGGGTGATACACAATGCAATTTACTCACCCCCACAGCCCGATGCCCAGCCCTCCCTCGGCAGCAATACCTCCTCCCCAGCCAGCTCCCTCCTTATATACCGAGCATGACGTGGTATGGAACACCCCTTTGGCTAGTTTGGGTCACCTGTCCTGGCTGTGTCCCCTCCCAGCTTCCTCTGAAAATTAACTTTATTCCAGCTGAAAACCAGGACAACAAGGTATATGAAAATTATTTATTTACTGTAACTAAACCTCAGTCAGTATGGGCCACAGATTAAGAAACATTTAAGACGTGCCTATGGTGGGTTGAACCTGGCTGGAGGCCAGGTGCCAACCAAAGCCGCTTTATCACTCCCCCTCCTCAGCTGGACAGGGGAGAGAAAATATAATGAAAGGCTCATCGGTCAAGATAAGGACAGGGAAAGATCACTCACCAATTACCCTCACGGGCAAAACAGAGTCAACTTAGAAAAAAATTCATCTTATTACCAAGAAAACAGTAGAGCAATAAGAAATAAAACCAAATCTTAAAACACCTCCCTCCCTTCTTCCTGGGCTCAACTTTACTCCCAAATTCTACCTACTCCCCACCAGTAGCACAGAGGGATGGGGGTTGGGGTCAGTTCATCACATTATGTCTGCTGCTCCATCCTCCTTATGGGGAGGACTCCTCACACTCTTCCCCTGCTCCAGCGTGGGGTCCCTCCCACAGGAGACAGTCCTCCACAAACTTCTCCAAGGTGAGTCCTTCCCATGGGCTGCAGTTCTTCACGAACTGCTCCAGCATGGGCCCCTTCCACAGGGTGCAGACCTTCAGGAGCAGACTGCCCCAGCATGGGTCCCCCCACAGGGTCACAAGTCTTGCCAGCAAACCTGCTCTGGCATGGGGTCCTCTCTCCATGGGTCCACAGGTCCTGCCAGGAGCCTGCTCCAGCATGAGCTTCCCACACAGCCTCGTTCAGGTGTCTCCACTTGCTCCAACATGGAGTCCTCCACAGGCTGCAGGTGAATCTCTGCTGCACCATCATCCTCCATGGGCTGCAGGGGGAGAGCCTGCTTCACCATGGTCTTCACCACAGGCTGCAGGGAAATCTCTGCTCTGGTGCCTGGAGCACCTCCTCCCCCTCCTTCTTCACTGACCTTGGTGTCTGCAAAGTTGGTTCTCACATCTTCTCACTCTTCTCTCTGGCTGCAAAAGCTGCCTTTAGGTGGGTTTGTTTTTTTTTTTCCTTCTTAACTATGTTATCCCAGAGGTGCTACCACTGTCACTGACGGGCTCGGCCTTGGCCAGCAGTGGGTCTGTCTTGGAGCCGGCTGGCTTTGGCTCTGTCGAACATGGGGAAGCTTCTAGCAGCTTCTTGCAGAAGCCACCCCCGTAGCCTCCCCCGCTACCAAAACCTTGCCACGCAAACCCAAGACAGTGCCTTAACCAAGGCCATGTTGCTGACACTGTCTTAGCCAGCTGCTCCTGTTCCTCAGGGTGGAAGAATAGTGTGGCTGGTGGAGAAGGCAAAGTCTGATGCTGGGGAGCTACTGCCAATAAGAGACTGCATTTTTACTGGCAGTGTAGTATGGGAGGCTGTGCACGAGCTGCCTGTGCGGCTGTTGCTGTGCAGACAGATGACTGTCTGCTGGTACAGCCCCTATTGCTGAGGGTTTCAGATGGGCCAGAACAGCCATGAAACAGAGATTAATAAAAAGCCACATTGTTCATCTAGTTATTTTCTGCTAGCAATGTGACATTGGGTTTATACAAAATAGCTTGAGAAGATTGCTCTTAATTCAGATGGAAATTGCTAAGTAAAATTTTGCAGTGCTTTAAATGCATAATGTGCTGAGTGTATTCAGCCTATGCTTTAGTATTTATCATCCCTTCAATTTGTAATAGATTAGAGCAGGGTGTTTAATACGATGAGACACAGCTATAAATAAAAGGCTTTTATAGGTTAAGAGAAAATCTCTATACAGTTTAATTGTGTAGACAGGTTCAATTCCTAGGAAGGTGAAGAGGGAAATCAATTGATAATTCTAATCCAGAATCAATTTTACTGAAGTTTTCAAAACATGCTGATCCAAATTTTTTCATGCAACAGTCTGTTTCTGCTGAAGTAGCAAGTGCGTTGTGGCTGCTGTATTACTTGAATTGGGCTCCCCCTTACACAGAGCTGAAGTAACTGGTGAACAGATGAAGCCTTTTGGGAGCTGGTACTGCTATACTGGTATTGACCTATTTAAGCTCAGGTAACTACCTATCTGTCTGCCAACACTCTTATCTCTGAGTGAGATCATCCTCTTTCTGCTGCAATATACCAGCTGATGCCAAAAGGTGCTGTTGAAAAATGCTGCCTGCTTCCTGCCTTTTCAGCTGCAGGATGGTGTCTCAAATGTTGCAGGAACCTAAAGGAAAAGATTTGTCAGGACTTGAAGAGATTTAAATGTCTGAAAAGGTCTGAATGACTGCATGGGAGGCTATGGATAAAATATGGTAGTCTGGATAGAGTGCAGGAAAACAGCTTCAGACTATCTCTTCCTTTGATAATGGCAATTGGTAAAAATAGTAACTTTTACTATAGTTTTTCTGTATCTAGTTTCTTCAAAATACAAAAAGTAGGAACTAGGTTGTCTTTGACCAGCTAGGCCACCTCTTATCCAAGAGGTAGCAAGCTTCCTGGCAAATGCCTGCAACTTGCACTGTTTTACATCTCAGTTTTTGTGTAATTGCTGTAAGCGCAGGAATTTGTTGAGCTGTTTCAATTTGAAGGAAGGATGTCAACTAAGGTGTGTTTGTAAATCCTAATGATGCTGGACTGTAGCTAATCTAGTACATCCAAGGACATGAAGTTCTGTAAGTGCTGTTAGTCTGGCTGTAATACCATGCCTGTGCACAGATTTTGTCAGGATAGACTTTAAAAAGAAAGCAATATGAGCATCAAATGAAGAAGTCATGTGCTACTAAATGTAGGTATAAAGCCAAGGAGAGGGATAGAGAAGGATACACAAAATAAGGGAAATTTATGCTTCTGATAGTGAATGCAGAACTGCAGTTTGCAACGTGTTGCATTTGTAGTATTAATGAGAAATTCATGTATGTTTTTTAAGTACTCTCACTCTAGTTGAAATTATTGAAAGGATTTTCACAGGACAAATCCTGTGCATCATACTGTGTCTGAAGTTTGCCCCTTACTGTACGACTGCACTGGTTGGAAAAGTTTTCATTATTTATCCTTCAGTAAATAGTACTGGCTCTTTCCAAATATTATTAAACAGCTATGTCTCCTGGTATGATAGCGTATAGGATATAGATACGTGCAGAATACCTGAGCCAAGGCTTTGTGGGTGCTTGTACTTGTGGATTGTGTGTGTGTGTGTTTGTTTTACATGGGGAGAATGATCCTCCTTAACACAGAGTTGTGTTTGATTTTGCTTAGTTCCTTGAAGTTCCCAACATGCTTGTAATAGACACAGATACACATAGGATACAGCAGCCTTCAAGGTGTTTCAGCTTCTTGGCGCTCCGTAAGGATTATGCTTTTGGGGTGAAATGGAAAAGAAATTGTGCTTTATCTCCTTGGAAAAGTGTGCAGTTGAGGGAAGAACAGGAAAAAGTTATCCATACAGTGTAAGACCACGCAGAGCTTGGAAGTATATTGGATTGGTTCAGGGGTGATTACAGTATAAAAAGTCACATTCTTATTTCCCAAAGGAGGAAGAGAAACTGCATCTTGTGTTCATGTCCACAGGTGTCAGGGTTGCAGTGAACCTCCTGCACAGGTCAGGGAAGCACAGCACAGTGGAAGGTTCTAACGAGCCCTTACAAAGTAAAAAGCCTATAAATACCATTAGAGCTGTGACTCCATACCCAAGCCTCTGTTTGTGTGTAAAATACTTCCTTCACGGAGTGCTGGCAACAAGCCTAGATGCTTTCTGACAGGGCTCTGCTCTTAGCATGCTTTGATCCTGCCCTTTGGAAGATACTCATAACTTCTTCTCTAGCCTGGACTAACCAAGAAATTAGGGTTTTTTTGAGTAGCTGCTAAAAGTTGTGCAGCAAGTGTGACAGCTCAGCTCCAACAGTCAGCAAAAATGGCCTGTTCAGGTAGCAGGCTCTTTGGAGTGGTAAATTCTGGGATTCCTCAGGGATGCCCACTCCATACTGTAGCTGAGCAAGCTAAATTGGAAACAAGATCACGGCTATCCCCCATGTTCACTGCAGAACAGGAGTGTGTCTGCTGAGGGCATCTCTACCCTGGGCAAAGCAAATATGTAATTTATTATTTATAGCCTAGTTACTGATGGAGCAGCACTTGTGGAGTAAGTGGTGGCAATGGCTAGAGAATGAATGTATTACATTTCTGTTCCTGGAATTGCCTCTCTCAGGTCTGTTTTATATATTTCACTGTTGCCTCATTGCATTTGTTTTGTTATCTGTGGAAAGGGGATACAAATATTTATCCACTTACTGCAGCCTAGAGGAATAATCTGTTTATTTTTATGTAACTCAAACATATTTTATTAGCATTAGCCATAGCAATAACTGTTCTTTTGTCTTAGTCCCCGGAAGACAGTAGTTAATACCCAGTAGACTCTTATTATTTTAGGGTTACCTATGAGGGATATGGAAAATGAGTATTCACTACTCTTGTCTCTGCTTATTAATGGCACAAAAGCACTTTTGTGGACAGAAGTGAGATTTCTGCCTTCTTATTGTGTTTTCCCTTGCCCGTTCTCAAAGTTAGAGCAATGCAAAGTACAGAAATTTAGCTTTACCTTCCAGCTTGCTGTGGAGTCCATGTTTTTGGAATAACCTACTGATCCTAGCTGTCAAGTAGCAGCTGATGTGTCTGTGTGTGAGTTGGGAAATGGTGATGCACAGCTAATTCTTGCCCCCTTCCTCTTCTGGAAGCTTTGGAATAAATACAAGCTTGTATTACTCCATGCTCTAATGGAAAAGGAACAGTGTTTTGATCTCCTGACAGAGGCCAAGTTACAAAGGATAAGAAAAGTCTCTACTGGAATTGATGTTGTAATATAGGAAAACTAACAGGGCCCATATGTGTGATTTGTGTATTATTAATATTTTATAAATTAGCTGTAAGTCACAGTTTTCTGTAGGACCTTTGAAGGTCCCACAGATGATATAAAAAGACAAAGCACTTTTGAGGAATATGTTTTCACCTTCTCAGCAAAACAGTGGTTATCAGCATCTAATTTAGCAGAGCCCAGCAGAAATTATAGTATTGCCAAGGGTCTCTTGGAGTTGGCAGGTACCAGAAAGAATACCCAGACGTTTGAAGAGAGTAGAGATTCAGTATGTCTATTCTTCTGTAAGCCTTTCTGTTCAGAACAAGAAGAAATCACAGGACAGAGTCTATCCTCCACATGTGCCCTGCCCTTGGCCTCTTTTATTGAGCTGGGTATCAGAGGTGGTACTGATTACAGTCATTTTTATGGTGATGCTTCTCCGGCAGCTACAGGAGTGAAAGCACCGTTTTGTTTCATTTGAGCTACTTCGCAGGTGTCAGGCTATGGCAGGTTTCAATAGTTTCAGACCAGGGTTGTGTTTGAACTGATGACCCAGGAGGAAACAGCTTTAAAGAGCTGGATTCATAACTGTGGTATTGCAGATGAACTGTATCACCCTGGTGGCACATGTCACTGAGCGGTTGGAAAAATTGCTGGGAAACAAACCCTGTGACTTGCAAGATGTCTGTGTTTCCCAAAAGCAAAGAGTTTGAGAAGTTTTGTTTTTCATGTAAGAGCAAGTAATGTGCTTTTCTGGCTCACCTAGAGGGTTATTTTTCATGATCAAATCTCAAAACCATGTTCATCTTCAGAACCTCTGCTTATTTTCTCATTTCCTCTCTGGGATTGAATCCAAGACTATGCTGTTACCAGCATTTCACTTTGATGTAGAGGGAGACACATGTGGAACAAGCATATGGCCACTTCTCAGCGTATGTATGACTTAATTTTGCTTAAGCACATGACATACCAAAATCCATACTTGGTTACATCAGACAAGACATTAATGGCGCGTGTAAATAAAGTGCCAAGTTACTACTACAGAGAATATACTGGAGACTACTGCAGAGAATATACTGGAGTATCCGTCTTGTCTCTCATGCTCTCCTTGACTCAAAGTTGATGTGATTGCGTAATAAGTTTTGAATCCACATCTAAGCTTTCTGAATTCCCCATTTAATTAATATTTTTTGTTTACTCATTTTTTTTAAACCAAGCAAATAACAGCCTGTGTTTGCTTATGTCGAGAAGACAGATGCATCACACAAACACCATACTTTCCCAGCATCAAAACTGGAAGTGAGTTAATGTCTGGTGCAATTTGCATATAAATTTGTGTTTATGAACCTGTGCATTTCAAATGAAAAAACATATAAGAGGAAGATAGAAAATATGTTGTCCTTATGGATTACAACAGCACAGTAATTTTTTTTTCTGATGTTTTCTTCCAGACCTGCTATAACATTTCTTGTGTTTCCTCTTCTCCTTAGGAGTAAGCTCTTTGAAAAGTAGCATATTTTGGCAATTCTTTCTTGTGACCTAACTCCAGGAGAGGGTTTCTCTAAGCTGCAAGGCAGAACAGCAGCCAAATATGTAATTGGGCAAGTTAAATGGTTGTGCAGCTGAGAGCCCTTCACACAGTGCAGCTGACAGAAGCTTCCATGAGATGTCGGCATGCCATATTCAGAGTTATTTGGGCATCCCTGCGGGCTGCATGAATATAACCAACTCAAACCCCAAATGCACAAACATGCGGAGAAAGGCTCATTTCTTACATATCAACTGAATTGGATTTGGACTGCAGTGAAGTTGGAAGGAAATGGAGGAAAGCACTCGGGAAGATTTATTCCTGTTAAAATATGCAAAACCAGATGCTGCATCTATATCTCATAGGAAATAATTTTTGTGCCTGATTCTCATTTTCTGTGATTGTAATCTTGTCTCCCTCTTGGTATGTCCTTTAGTTTGCAGTTATGGTTGTGCATGTGACTGACTTTTCACCTACCCGTGGAATGCATATAGCACAGTTTTATGCAGCATAGTAATCGAAAGAACAGTTCAGCTTCTCACACGAATGTCTAGTACTGTCTACCATCGTAATGCTTCTTTTAGTAATTTTGAAGGCCAAGCTGATAGCTTTACTTTCAACAGAGATTATTTTATTGACAATGAGAGAATTGCTCATAATGTGGAAGGCAGACCCGAATCTGGATATCCCTGTTTTCTAGGGGTTTTTAACAAAGAATCCAAAGTGTTCTTGTCACACTAAATTCAGTTGGGGATTGATGGATATTTTAAGCAGTTGGGGACTGATGGGTAATTTAAAGATTCCCCTCAGTAGTATTCTGTGAGTACTTACACTGCTTAGCTGTCTTCCTTCATACCTCATTCTTTAATATATATGTGATCATATTATTAAACATATGTCATAAAACACTAGGGATATGCTGGACAGCTAAATTTACATTAGCGTATGATCCTTACAATTCACATTTCTGGGTGTTGCTGCCTTTTTGCATGGGTGTTAGCCCAGCTGGCACCTCTGAAACTGTTCATGCCTTAAGCTAATAAAGCTGAAGGAAGAAAGAGGCTGGAGTCCCATTTAAGCATGCACTGTGAAAAAAAAATTGCTTTCTGAAGGCACATGAAGTATTGAAAATAATCCCAGTGTGCTCAGTTAGTCTATTCAGTAATAACGAATGATCTTTTCATTGGGATGTTGGAAACAGGAAGGAAAAGTGGCAGACCCTGGACCTCAGAGGCAGAGCAGAAATTACTAAGCAGTTTGTTTCATCAGTTAAGAAATACTGAGATGGTCCTAGGGAAGAAAGCAAAATGTCCGGCAAAACAACCCCCCTCAGCCAGCCAGTAGGAGAGGAAAACTTGTTAAACAGTCTTGGACGCAGGGAGCTGCAGTCAGGATCGTGACATTTGCAGGCAGCAAAGTTGTTAAGTTTTGCATCTCCCTGTCCCTCCCCTTTTTCCCTGCCCACCTACACACACAGCTGCTCCCTGCTCGGGTGGCCCTGGTGTCAACCGATGTCCAAAAACTTCAGGAACGCAGCCCCAGAGTGCTGTGGCCAGTGCTGGGGCAGACATAGAAACACGTGCTGTTTACAAAAGATTGCTCTAAATATTCCCTGGTGCAACAGAGAGCAGAAGCATGAGCCAACAAAGAGGACACAGAGAGATTTCTTGCCTTTTCCATGAACTGCAGGAAAGGTGGAAGACTATTTAGAGTGTAATTTTTATTGAGGGAATTCAGAAGTTGAGAGCCTGATCTTTGATGTAGTGCACCTTGTGAGGCTATTGATTTGCTCAGACGAAATGTGTAATTCACCATTCACAGACAGAAATGGTGTTTATCATCATCTTGAATTGCTGTGCTTGATCAGGAGCCATGTAACTCCTGTGCTCTAGAAACTATTTTAAAAAAGCCCTTCCCTCAAAAAAGGCTAAGGTAGCCTAAGTGTAACTCACTTTTTTGCTTTTACACAGTGTGAAGACTCAAGGTTGTGGTTTGGACACAGTAGGTTTTAAGCATCAGTTGTGCGCTTGTTGGGGTTTTTATTTTTAGTTTCTTAGTCCTTCAGAATATGGGATTATGTTCTGTATTATGCTTTACACTTTTCATCAGTGATTAATCTTCAGGTTCTGGTGGTGTTATCTTCCGTAAGTCATGTTCCCACAGTATCTACCCTATTTCCTATATGTAAGGTGTAAATACACACACCCAATTAGAAAACTGTTGCGGAACAAAAGCAGCATTGCAGAGCTACCCACAACAAACTGCAGAGTCCACTTACCTATGGATTCGAATATCACTTTGCAATGTTAATGACCCATTCTGTTGGTTTTGATAGTTTTGCAGGTCAGCAAATAGAAGTAGTAACTTCTAAATTTGTACTGGGAGCAGCAATTTATTTAAGTGGTGACCACTTGCATTCAGAGGCTTCGCCTTTGAGCACTGGGCAGAGCAAGCGGCCAGGGAGCTCTGCAGGTTCATGGCATGGCTTTTCCCTGGGCTTCTTCAGTGCTCGCCCAAGCCCAGCTGATTTGCTTAGGGTGCGGTAGCAGAGGATTCAGGCTAACCCAACTTGTAAAGAGGAATCCTACAGCATGAAGCTTTAGAGGCTTTGTTTCAAACAGTTAAAAAGTGGCCACTGTTTTCCAGAGTATTCTTGGGCCCGGGAGGTGACTGTTGTTCTTGCTCAAATGCTTTTGACCGAACTACACAGTAAACTTACAGGCTGGCTCCCAACCAAATTCATCTTGCAGTCTGTCCCACCACTATATGGGACCACTATACTCTAAGGGATTTAGGTGGATGTTCAGAAGGAATTTTCCTCAGAAGGACAGAGAGGTTTAACCTCAGCATTTCCAATGACAGATGCCAAATACTTGCTGTGATGTGGTTCAGCTGTCTGCAGGGCAATCGCGTGTTCAGTGGTGAAGTTCTCTTAATCTTGGCAACTATCGTCCTGTATTTCCACTCTTCCTTCCCTGCGTAATGTCAGCCAATGTCTGACTGCTCGGGCAGGGGCTGCCTGTTGAATATTTACATCACTGGCCCGTTGTTAAATAGGAGAGGTGAATTAGTTACCAACAATGCTGAAAAGGCAGAGGTTCTCAATGCTTTCTCCACCTCTGCTTTTATCAGCCCTCTTGGGCCCCAGGCCTTAGGAACAAAAATCCAAGTTGATGCAAACACCGTCAGTGAAGGAAGAGTTGGTATGTGAACTATTACAGGAGCTTGACCTTTACAAATCGATGGGCCCTGTCAATATCGACCCAAAGGTGTTAAGAGAGCTGGCTGACGGCATTGTGAGGCTGCTCTCCATAATCTTTGAGAAGTCATGAAGATTGTGGGACATCCCAGAAGACTGGAAGAAGGCTAATGTCACTCCCATCTACAAGAAGGGCTGAAAAGGAGGATCCAGGAAATTACAGGCCCATCAGTTGTATTTCACTCCCTGGGAAAGTTACAGAACGAATCCTCCTGGGGGCTATCACAAGGCAAATGAAGCACACAATCCGGAAAAGCCGGCATGGATTCACCAAGGCCAAATCGTGCCTGACAGACCTGATCACCTTCTATGACAACCTGCTTGGTTGATGTAGGGTGAGCGGTGGACATTGTCTACCTGGATTTCTCCCAAGCTTTTGATAAGAGTTCCTCACAGCCTCCCCCTAGAGAAATGGATGTGTTACGGTCTAGACAAGTGGTCTGTGTGGTGGGTGGGGAACTGGCTGACAGGTGGTGGTAAATAGCTCCTTTTCAAACTGGCAATCTGTCACAAGTGGGGTCCCCCAGAGATCAATATTGGGATGATGGGATCAAGTGTACCCTGATGAAGTTTGCTGATGATACCAAACTGAGTGGGGAAGTGGACAAGCAGCTCAATATGAGTGAACAGGGTGCTGCAGCAGCAAAGCAAGCCAACAGGATGCTGGACTGCATCAACAAGGGCACCACCAGCAGAGATAAAGAAGTCATTATCCCACTCTACTCAGCACTTACCAGGCCATACCTGGAATACTGTGTTCAGTTTTGGTTCCCACTATACAAAAAAGATGTGGACAGGCAGGAGAGGGTCCAGAGAAGGGCCACAAAGGTGATCAAAGGACTGGGAAGCCTGCCTATGAGGAAAGGCTGAGAGAACTGGGTTTGTTCAGCCTTGAGAAAAGAAGGCTTAGGGGAGACCTTATCACCATGTTTCAGTATTTAAAGGGTGGCTACAGAGAAGATGGAGACTCCCTTTGCACAAGGAGTCACACGGAAAAGACAAGGGGTAACGGGTTCAAGTTAATCCTGGGGAGATTCCGACTGGACACAAAAAGAAAATTTTTCACAATGAGAACAATCAGCCATTGAAATAATCTCTCCAGGGAAGTGGTGGATTCCCTGACATTAGACACTTTCAAGATTCTGCTGGACAGGGTGCTGGGCCACCTTGTCTAGACCGTGCTTTTGGCAAGAAAGGTTGGACCAAATGATCCTTGAGGTCCCTCCCAACCTGGTATTCTATGATTCTGTGATCACCCCATCAATGAATGCACTGCAGGAGAAGCAGCTGCAGAAAGCTGGCTGCTCAGGCCTGGGGGACAGGTACTGTTTGTAGCTCTCTTGTCACCCCTCTGACCAGGTAGAAATTTGTGAATTATTGAGAAAAACAATACTGAGTGGGATACTTGCTCAACACGACTGCAAGAGGCTGTGACCTGGGCTGCGTTCATATTAATGGCAGCATTCCCCTTCATTTTGGTAAGGGAAGGAGCTGATGTGTATCATTGGGGTATGATGTATTGGGAGGGGAATATTCCCTTTCTCTGATGACTTCACTGGGTGCAGCTGGTCCTCAAATGTGTTTTGAAGTAGTTTCTCATTAGGATCAACTCATGGGAAGTAACAGATGGTGAAGTGAGGCTAAATTAGTGAGAACTTTGTGCTCTCTTAATGCTTTTTCTCTATATAAATAATAGGTGGGGAGTGGAGCAGGAATGAAGACAATGTTATGTTTTTGGCTACCTCTGCTGCTATGTAGATGTTATATATATATATATATATACTGCCTTGCAGTATGTTTTGTCAGCAACAGAAAAGAGTAGGAGGAATTTGCCAGCCCTTTCACAATGGCAAAAATATTGCTGTTCTACTGCAAAACAAATTAAATCGAAGCAATGCTCAAAGACATATGAGGGGAAACAAAAATGTGGGAGACAATTTTCCATTAAAGCCAAACCACCTTGGTCTTTTTGGTTTCAACTTCTTCCTGTGAAAATCAGTGAAACAAACAAAAAACTGACTGTCCTCTGATATTCCCAGTAACTCTCCAACTTTTTAGGGTTTACTTCCATCCTAAAATCTTCCTTTAAAATATATGTATCTATAGATTTCTCTTTCTCTGTGTGTAGGGGTGTGTATGTATATATGTAAATATCTATGTATGTACAGTACTACTCTAACCTGGAGAGCTATTTCTGGAAAGCTTCTCTGGCAGTGGCAGTTTTATTTGTTGAAGAAATAATTTTCTTGTAAATTTATCCTGACTTACAAAGTCACTAAGTATAGTGTGTAGCACAGACTAAAGATATGGATGCTACCTTCTCACGGGTGTATATTATGTGATAGAGTCTGGATTTCTAGATTCTTTTACAGAGTAATGTCCACTGGCAATAGTAAGACTTAACTCTCTGTGGTTCAAATGTCCTGGCTTGCTGTCAAGTACTCTCTGGTGCCCACTTCACAACTGAAGCAACTACCAGGAGAATGATTGTGGCTTTACCAGCCTTTTAAAATGCCACAAGTGGTTGTTCCGAGCCATCACCTGCCATCTCATTTCTTGGCTTACCCACCTGTGTGCCACAGTGTGAACATGTGAGAGTCTCATGTGTGCTGACTGGAAGCTTTGCATCTAAATCTGCTTCTGGGATCCCAGCCTGGACCTTGGCAGCAGCGCTGGCTTCTGTGTCTTGAATGACATTTTTGCAACATTTGTCTTCAGTAAATGTTTTCAGGCCACATTAAAGAAAAGCTTTGTAAAAATAATTCCCTTTGACATTTTTTTTTGCCTGGACTTGTCAACGTATGCCATAAACTTTCGTATGCAGCATCCTTGTGGGCCACTTTGTAGTCTTTTCCGCAGACCTTATTAACAGCCCTGCAGGACAGAGGCTTCTGTTAATCATCCTCTGGAAGTGTTAGCCAGTTTCCCATGCTAGTACTAATGCTGCAGTGGAAGCAAGTGTTCGAACAAGTAAAAACAAACAACACAAAACCAAAAAACCCAACAATGTGAAACTTTGTTTTCTTGAGGGCATATGGATCTCTGAACAGCTCAGAGACTACTAAGGAGATATACTTCCTCCAGGGATCTTTTATCATAAAAGCAGCTTAAGTGACTCACTCTTTCCCTGAGGATATTCTTAAAACAACTCCCCTCATTTTGTCTTTTAGCGGTCAGAAACAGGATTTATTTTGTGTCATCTTAAAAAAAACTCCAAAAACATTTCAAAGACAGTCAATAGTCATATTTCCAGGAGGATCTGGGCTATAGTTATTATTAAAGGTCTGTACAGCTTGCTAACGCATGGGCTGACTGGCACTATGTTCACTCAAGCAAGTGCTTCAGCGAAAAATTCAGCACTATTTTTAGTTCTGTTACAACAAACCACTTGATTGTAAGGCCTGGGGAACTGCGACATTGCGATTGCAAGGGGTCTGCTGGAAAAGGCAGGAGGACAAGACATGGCAGTGTGCTAGCTACACCAAGGACTCCCAGCTGATGCAGAGAAGCACACATCACAAGCAGGTATTTTAAATCATTTTGTAACCCTTGCTCTGCCCACGAAATGAATTTGCTGGTCAGAGACAGGGCAGGAAAGCGTTAGCTGGCTTGCTCTATCTGCTCCTGCCCTTAAAGATTTCATTCCATAAATTCCTGTCCTGACCATCAGCTTTTAAATCGTCTCTTCTCGTTTCCTAGCCTTTTCTGGGATTTTACAGACTCTTGGGCAAGTTAGCAAATGACAATAGCAAAACAGAAATAAGTTTCCCAAAGCGAAGGCATTCTGCTTTTAAAGAAATACAGCCGTTTCGCTGCCTGGGTGAGTAGCCTGCGACAAGTACTACAATCCATTCCTCTCTTCTAACTGTATTAACTTGTAAAAGAAAATAGCCTGCCTCTGACCAGCCAGCCGGCTGAGGATTTGATCAGACCCGACTGGGGGGTGGAGGGTTTGCTGGCAAACTCTGCGCGTGTGTGTCTGAGTGTGTGCATACGTACATGCGGTGCCTGGCACGACTCGGATCTGCCCCAGTGTTGTGGTCTCCCTCTGGCAGCTCTCCTGACCTCCGTGTGTCCCCGCGGTGCTTCCTGCAGGTCGGTCCCACGCGAAGGAAGCTGGTCCTGGGAGGTTTCGCGTCTGCTCCTGGCACGTCTTGTCCCCACGTTCGCGGGCCCCCCAGCAGCACCGCGCCCTGAGGGGCAAGGAGGTTGCCATTCCTGGGCGATGGAGTCACGGGAGACACTGCTGCCAGCAAGCAGATAGCGGGAGCGCGGGCAGGGCTGGCCGCTCCGCGCAGTCCCAGCAGCACTGGCCGTCGCGCCAGAGGTGCCCGCGCCGGCGCCGACTGCTGCCAGCGTGTGCTCGTGCCAGGTGAGAGCTCAAAGCTTCAGATTTATTTCTTTGACAGACACCAGTATGTGCTGTGTCACAGCCCGCTGTGATACTGCCAGGGAGATGAGCTGTTGGATTTCTGCAGCATCCTGCCCGCCTTCCTCGTCGGTTCACAAGAGTTGGTGCTGTGTAACAGCTTCTTAAAGTGTGCTTTGTTTTGAGAGAGGATTTCAGCCTGCTGGTCACACGGGAGCGCCCAGCTTTCGCAGGGTGCTGGAGCAGCAGCTGGACTTAGGCAAGGAAACTTTTACATATGTCATATACCTTGGGTAGCTGGCCAGTACTTTGCTGTCTTGCATTTTCACCCTTTTGTTTTAACTCAGTTGTGCAATGTTTGCAAATTCCTTGTTTCAGAGTCAGATTCAGACTTCAGGGTGAGCCTTGATGCAGTTTAGCTGCGTTGCTGTGTTTTAAAATAACTACTTGTATTTTACCCTTAATGATACCATTATCTTAAAATAGCATGACTTGCCACCTCTTTTGAGTGATTTGGTAGAGAATGCCAGGAAGGGGAACTGTTGAAGTCCCATGAACTCTGTGTTTAAAGATCCTGCCTAGCTTTCAGCGTGCTGAGCTGTTGCAGCCTCCTTGGTGTACCAGAAGTGGCTATTACCAAAATGCACTGTTCTTGCACTGCTCTCTGCACTGCTGTGGTCATGTTCTCTGCCTCGGCTGCACTTTAGGTGCATTTGAAAAGGCAGATGAAGTTTCATAATCGAGTTTTCAGTGTATTCCTGCTAGATATGTGTATTTGTACGTAAACAGTGCAGATGGTACAAGCAGAGTAGCTATAGCATGTGTTGGCATGAACTGAGTTCAGATAATTAGCTAATCACCAGTCCAGTTCATGTGAGATTAGATAATGTTTTGGGGCTTGTTTAAAAATTATTCAAATATTAAAATTTAAATACTCTGTTTTGTTATTATTGATTCTGGCTAATCCAGATTTTTATCCTCCAGAAATAGTCTTCAACACTGATTGCTGAGTTGCCAGTCTCAACACAGATTACTAAAATGAAGGCAAGTGGAATGAAGAGTCAGTTACTCCCTGACCTGAATTCTGAGTCTGTTTGGTCTAGAACTCATTCTAATTTCTCAATAATTAAGATTAATTAGTTGGGTTTTCTTCTGGAAAAAGTAGAAGTGGATGAGATTTCATTAAAACTTCAATGACAAATGTTTTAGTGCTACGGCAAATAGCACTTACCTGGGAGACACTGTACATATCTGTAAAGATTAAAGCTTATGGTGATCAAATGCATGAGCTTTACCAAACTGCTGGAAAGGTTGACTGGACGTTTCTTTCAGCGTTGTATCTTCCTATCTTCCTCCTCCTGTTATCCTGAGTGTTTCATGGGCAGATACCAAACAAACTGGTTCTGGAAATATTCACCAGTCTTAGTACCATATTTGCATTTGCACAAAGGATATTTGTGCACAGTACAGTCCTTAAAATTTTTTAGGTGAGCGATACAGTTCATAACTGGTATGTGCTAGAATCAGCCTGGCACAGGAGAGAGTCTGTATGACTAACTACATCATCTAATCTTGATATTCTTGTACCTCTGTATTGGAAAGACATACGGCCCTCAAAGCAAAAAACAAAGTCCATTACCTCAGAGATACTACAGTTATTCTTAACTACCTACAGTTGTTGTCAACTACTCTGCTTGAAGACAGACCAAAATAGCAGCAGTTGAGTTGGCTTTTGGTAGTCCAGATTGTGCAATATGAGAGGTAAGAGGAAGGTAGTTGTAATGCTCCTGACAGCTGTTTTGAATTGAGCATGTGCTTACACAGTATTTGGATATAAAATCCCTTCTTTCTTTTCCCCCAGACCCCTTAAGCCTTTTAATTAGGTCAGTGAGTGAGATGCTGTGCTGCCGGTCACCTGTCATGCCCTGAGCACAGCCGGAGAAGGTAGTACTACAGGATGTGTTGTAGCACCTCTACTCTGGAGCTTCTTACGGATATTACAGAGCTCCCCTCCCCTGCTCTGCAGATGGCCTGCTGCTGCCTCTTGCCCTTTCTTTCCAAAATGGGGTTACGCTTGTACTTTAACATCTGTGCAGACTCAGAGACAGGGCAGAAACGTTAGTTCAAGGAGATGCAGTATCTTTCTGGCTTTATTGTTCCAGTTGGGATGAAAAAGTTATGGATTGCACATAAGCTCTGCACCTGGTATCTCTTGCAGGCTATAAATTGGACTGATGCAGCTCAAAAGCAAACTGTGAAGTCTGGACTGAGTTTGTCATTTAAATGTGAATTCAAAGAAATACTGGTTTCTGAGCTATTGGTGAAGATGAGCAGTTGTCAAATTCATTCTTTTTTCATGTACTATAAATGCAGAGCTGTAAATCACAGTTACATAGGCTGGTTTAAAACTAGTTTCTATTTTTGGTTGGGTTTTTTTGCCCTGAGCTTAATTAGCTAATTTTAACTGTAAGTAGCTTATTAATTAAACTTCATTTTGTAATGAATCCAGTTCATCCTTCTTAAGCCAAGTCTGATACAAAACCAAACTCATTCTAATCCTTAAATCATTAAATGAAGTCATTGACTGTCTGTCTCTGAATGTCCGATGGTAGCAGATTACTGAGGTACTTAACCTGAACGTTATCCATAGACCGCAGCTCCCTCTTATTCCAAGACACAATTATGAAGTGCTTTAATACAGTGCACGTAAAAAGTTGCAAGTTCTCAGCATTCATTCCTGCTGGCAGAGGAGCAGTTATAACCTGCTCTTGGGAACAGATCTTCTGAAAAATATCTTTTTGATTTAACAATGAAAGTAAGCGGCAGACTTTCAAAATGATCAGGAACACATTGGGGTCATTCAGGTTGTGACAAGAGCTGCTCTATGGTGCTTCTGAGAACCTTCCCCTTTTCCAGGTAGGCAGATAGATTCTTCTTGTGAAAACCTGACCCCAGCTGTGGGAATGGCACTCTTGAAAACATGGCCATGAATTTTACTGTCAATTAAAAAGTAATGTAGTTTTCAGGCTCTCAAGAGATTTTCCTGTCTGCTGGTTGGATGTCAGAGTGCTGAGGACTGAACTGTGGGTTTCCAGGCTGTGTGCCATGGGCATCTAAGCTCAGAAAAAAGAGAACTGCGCTGCTCCTACCCTCTCCCAAGGGCCAGCACCGAGCACCAGCTGCTGCAGCGCTTGCCAGTGGGGTGCAGATTTCCTAGTTCAAAGCTAGCCCTAGCCGTTGTGACAGCTCTCTGGCCAGGACCAGGCTTGTCTCTTCAGTAACATCCTAACAACCCCACGGGTCACCCACACAGTACAGTCACTAGGAGGGGTGTCTGGCTGGGAGGGATTGCTTAAGGAGTTGGTGTGGCAGTTCTGAGAATGTGCAGATTGGATAAGACTGCAGATCAACACTATTGGTAGCTTGTAAAGGTACTGAGCCAGACTTGGATATACTCGTGTTGTTGTTATCTGTTTCCTGGTGCTCTTCTTGGATAATACCATCTTTGCATGTAGCCGATTTGACCAGTGCACTTTTCAGTCCATCTGGCAGCAGAGTGAAAAGGTAGCCTCGCTTGTACAAAAAAATAAAAAGCCCAGCTTCTGTGGATGGGAAAGATGTCAGTCAATGAATGCCTGAATTGACATTTTACACTTAGCAATAAATAAAAGTGAGGGAGCTAGAAGCAGCAAAGAATGTTTGATAAAAACAATCATCATATGCTTGGGGATAGGGTAGAATAGAATAGAACAGAATAGAATATTTCAGTTGGAAGGGACTTAGAACAATCATCTAGTCCAACTGCCTGACCACTTCAGGGCTCACCAAAAGTTAAAGCATGTTACTAAGGGCATTGTCCAAATGCCTCTTAAACACTTACAGGTATGGGGCATTGACCACCTCTCTAGGAAGCCAGTTCCAGTGTTTGACCACCCTCTTGGTAAAGAAGTGCTTCCTAATGTCCAATCTAAACCTCCCCTAATGCAGCTTTGAACCATTCCCATGTGGGGTAAATACAGATAATACTTACCTATCTATGTACTTAAGAACGTTTCCTGAAAATGTGTGGAAGAGCTAACAACATCCAGCAGTTGTTTCAGCTTCCTTGTTTATATTCTGCGTCAGGCTTCACTTGGTTCAATTTATTCTCCCCATGGGATATTTCCATTGCAAACGAGCTGGATTTGTAATGAGAAAGTACTAAGTTTCCAATAGTAAGTGGACAAAACCCCCAAATGTTTCCTCTAACAGTAAAAACCCACCATGCTTGTCTGTGGATTTTGAACATCTGCCACTTGGGGAGCTGACCAATGGTGTTGTGTTACCAGAGGAAAGAGATGGTGTGTTTTGGCACCAAATGTTTTTTCATGTCCTCCTGTGGCCTGACATTGAGATCTTTGTTTCATATACTGGAGAGATGGCCATGCAGTGTGGAATATATTTATTTAGGCACTCAGAATCAGAAGAGCTGTGGCTACTTTGAGAAATGTGTCTTCAGGAAATATTTTTTTCATTTAAACTTAATTTGAGGAGGTTTGAAAATAGAATTCATTTTTGTGGAATTGGATTGTTACATTTCCCTCTTCTACATTATCTTTTCTTTCTCAGATCCACAAATAGCATTTTCATCATGGTAGCTACTGGCAAAAGCCTGTAAATCAGATTTTTGGACACATACAAGTGAATCAGAAATGCTGTGGTTGGAAGTTTTGCAGTCATTAGAAGGAAGCGCTGAAGCAGTACAAGGTCAATCGGCCAGATTTAAGCAAACTCAGAGTTTTTTTCAGAAACAGCATGTTGATGAGTTAGTGCCAGCAACCTCACTGCTGACTCACAGTATCATCTGCCTTTCCGCAGCCTGTGTAAGCTGTACAGTGCACTGTCTTTCTGCAGAAAGTAGGTTGCACACCGTACCCATATAACACATGTATTACCCAGTGACCATTGCTGGCAGGAATGAATCTTGAACCACAACGTAGTGCTTTTAAGTACTGGCATCCTGAGGGGAACAAGCGAACATGGGCTTATCTTTGCCTTTTTGTCTGCATCTCCAAAAGATGTGGTGATAGACTGGGAAATACACAGCTCACTTTGCCTTTCCCCCCGGGTACCCTAATACATGGCAGAGCCTGTGGCTTGTGGCTGGGGGAGGTGAAGGGGTGGCTGCTGCCCAAGAACAGAGGAAGCTGTCAGTTGGAGCAATGGAAAGAAGATGCTGAGATCCTTCATTGTAGAAGTTCTTACCTTAAGCAGTCACTGACTGGTCCTAAAAGAGTGTGAGGCCACTGCTGAGATCTGCTTTGTAAAAGGCTTTGGATACCCTGAATAGCGTGGTGTTCACCAGGCAAAATGGGAAAGGTGGCCACTTAAGTGCTTCATCCCTGCTCCTGTGCTCCTTCAAACCTGACGTAACACCCCGAGGTTCACATGTGGTATACGGAGGACTGTTAGGGGAAAGAAACAATGCTGTGGGGATTTGGGGCAGAGAAGGTGCAAATTACATAAACTTTTGGTAGCTTTAAGGACACCCAAATGAACTGTCAAAAACATTCGCTGGGCCAGCTTTCCAGCAGGAGTACAGGTGCTCGCTGTGGCTGTTGTTTACTGATTGAAGCATAAGGTACCCAGGCTCTCCTGGGAGGGTCACCCTCACCTGCCAGCCCTCCCTCTCTGGCCAAGTTGTGGTCCTGACTGCATTTGCATCCTCGTGCTTAGGAAAAGAGTCCTAAGGCAGCAGTGAGTTCTCGTGAAATGGTACAGTCACTGCTGTGTAATTATTACATCAAGGACTGTAAAGTATTTGCCCTGATCCGTGACCTGACTTGTGATGCTGTCTGGTCAGGCAAGTTTTTAAGCCAGTGCATGGTATCTTGCTTTACAGTGGTACGTGTGAAATGCCCTGGGGGCAAAATCTACCACTAACCTTGTGGATTGCTGCAGTAGAAGCAGCAGACTGTCCCCTGCCCTTACACACTCCTTCTCCTGTCCCTGTTGGCATGTTGTTCGCTCCCCTTGCAGCTCAGGAGATCCTGTCCTTCAACCCTGTAAGAACCCAGTCATTGGTGGCTTTCAGGTTCTGAAGTAGTGAAAGGAGCTGATTCCTTTTTTTTAACACCAAAACTTAAAGAGGCTTTTGCTTAAAGCTAGTGATAAGTAGTAGTGAGAGGCATTTTTGCTTATGCTTGTGTGGGTCCTCACTCTTTTTGCTGCTTAAGGCAGATAACACATCAACATTTATAGTTAGTAGGTTCTGCCAGGTATCTCTGATTGCAAATTGCTTTTAAATACATTCTTTCTAGTTCACCAAGTAGCATGTGAAATTATTACCTCTCTGATTACTGTGTTGTAAAATCTCAGTTAAGGTACAGTGGGAAAGCATGTTGTAGTAATTTAAGTTACAACCTTTTTCTTTAAATCTAAACGGGATCTTTACTTGACACACTTCACTTCCGATATGACCTTTGTGTCTCTGTTGGGTCATTTTCTGGGTTTATGACGCACTTTGCATTCCTATAAAGCCTTTTGATGGGTAATCTTGAAGTCTTTATAGGCTTTAATTAACTGAAGTGCTATGTCTCCCCTATGAGGTCAGTAAGTATTCTTAATTGCTTTTTGCAGAAAGAGGAGAATGCGGCAGAGAAATTTTAAAGGAATTCACCAAAGATGGGTGAAGAGCTACTGAGGAGGCAGGAGCAGAGGCTGTAATTCCTGAACCCTCTTTGATATGCACTGTTTCTCTTTATTACATAAGTGTGCACAGGAAAGATGTAACCTAGCATAGTGAGGCAGGATGTAGGTCAAGTTTCCTTTGTCAGTACATCATCTGCTTTTTGACCTGTAAGTTGCTGAAAGCAACAAAAGCCTGTGGATGAGGGAGTCTTTTCAAAACTGGTTAAAAAAGAAATAAGCAAACACTGAAAGCCTCATTCCCCTCTAAAGAGCTATTTTTAGGAAGCTAAATTAAAGAGGAGTACCCTGGGGGGTCTGTACGCAAAGTTTCTGCCTGGCTGCCTTTGGATAGCTTAAGTTTTAATGCACTTGTCAGGCTGTCGCCATTTGTGCCTGGTGAAAAACAGGGACCAGACAGAGCAGACCTTGCTGATGGCACAACATAGCTGCTGCATGGTGTGCTGCCACGCAGGGAGGGGATGGATCCTTCTTCGAGGCTGCTGGTGCAAAGCCTATTAACTGGAGGTTTTGTGAAGATGCAACATGCAATGTTAAGATGGCTCTCCTTCCCATTTTGATCCCAGGATATTGTTGACTCTGTCCTGAGCAAAATGGAAAAAAGATTTCAACTGTGTGGTTGCTGACTACTTTATCAGAAAAATGGCAGTGTGTAGAGCATGAGCAGAAGGTACCATATTTATTGATAACAATATGTGATACCCAGTTTAAAGGACTATGAAGGAGGGAGGCTTAACAGGGCATCATTGTTGTCCTTCCACAGCTGTGAAAATCCTTTTGTTGAATCTGTCATTTCAGCCATGCTCCATCCCACGTGGAAATTCTTTTTTACCCTTGGGTACTTGGTTGTTTACTTTTGCTAAAGGTAGAATGACTCTAATGACAATGTTGGAAGGACTTTGAGGCTTTATTCTGCATTTGAACATCCTGAATGCAGGATGTGGTCTCCCGATTTAAGGGCAAGAGAGGACAACACGAGCTTCTCTGTTGTTGAGAGAAAAGGAAAAAAAAAAAGTGCGCGCACTGGTGTAAGAGTTGCAGTGCAGCAGAATCCGTGGGAAGGCAGTCCTTGCTGCTGGTGCTCTGAAACACTTCACCAGGAGCTGAAGCACTGGCTTTGTACAAAGCAGGCTCTTGACTGTGAAAGTTGCAAAGAGGTAGAGAGCAGCTGGGGCAAGGAAGGCAAAACCTGCATTTACTGAAGTCCTTGGCAGTGGTTGTACCATTTTCTTTTATCCAGCACATGATAAGTAGATATAATAGTAAGTGCAGTGGCACAACAACAAAATTGGATGAGCCGATTTAGGTGAAATGAGAATCGATGAGGAGTTAACTCTAGATTATTATTGCTTTGATGTTTGCAGTTCACATATTTTTTTTCCTCTCCCATTCTTTTTAGAAAATACCCCCCCCCCTTTTTTTTTCTACAGGGACACTAGAAGGAAGGCTTAGGCACAACTGATTTTTATTTCAGCTCGACAGATCAGTAATAAAAGCATGGCCCTCTCATGAGAGCAGAGCTGCTCTCCCCTCCCTGCTCCCCCCCAAGAAAGCCTCATTAAAGCAAGGACGGCTGGAGACATTACAGCAACAGATTCCTGTGACCTTGAACTCTGCTGCCACAGGATAGTTGTTCAGTTTTGAAACAGCAGTTATCATTTTAAAATTGCTTTGAATTCTTGCCCTGAGACTTTAATTGGGGAGTTGATACAGAATTGGCTGATAGAGAACTGTGTGAGATCATGGGGGTGAGTTAAGACAATACAAACTAAAACAAGAGCAGGTGATGGTAATACTCATTTAAAACCAGACAAAAATAGCATCAAAATGAAGAGGGGCAGACCCACAATCTGGTATGTAAATGCTGGGAACCACTTTATTAGCAAACAGATCAACCCAGCCAGCCATCCAAACTGAAAGGAAGCTTGAGGGGGGGAGTCTATTACTCGAGGCATGGGAAGATACTGGAATGTGAAGATTTCAGCCTCTCAATTCACAGGCACCAACACAGGACATAAGTTTGGCAGGTATTGTTCTGTTACAGCAAATTGGAGTTGTGATTTTGCATTAAGGACGCTTTGTCTTATCCTCTCTGGTTATTGCTGTTAAATTTGAAATGTGAGAGTGATTTAGTTGGTTAAATGAAACTTAAACTGATACAGCTGAAGTGACTTTTTGTCTGCTGTAAGATTGTGCATCCATAGTTATCTGATGATTTGTAAATCTAAAAGATCAGTCTGCAACATGGAACACATTGGTGTGTGAGTGTTGGATACTCAGTCCTTCTAGGTAAGTTCACAGCTGTGATTCAGTGTTTAAAACTTGTTAGCACCTCATAACAGATCCAGGCAGCAGTCCTGTATTAACGAATCCACATTTACCTTCGGTGTCCATTTCAAAAACTCTGTCTGCTGACATGGTGCTCTCTGAGGACACAGCTGCCTGACAGCAGCCTGGCATGGCAGCGTGGGACTTGTCGTTGTGCAGCAGGGAGCTGTGTGTGGCAGTGTCGGCTGCCTGCCCTGCCGCTGCCCACCCTCCAGGTCAAAGCCAACCCAAAAGGAGGCCCTGCTGCAACCAGGAAACGGAACAAAGCATTGCAAGCTGGGATCTCACACCCGGCAATGCCTTCATTGGATGTTTAGCCTATAGGAAATAATTTATTGTTAGCAAGCTAAATGCCTGGGTGGTTTTCAGCCAATACCAGGTACTGACTATTTTGAAAATACCAGAATGTTTGAAATTCCCTTAACTGTGACAGCAGGAAGTTATTAATACTGTCAGGGGACTTAAGTGTTAGAACTCTTCCAACTTGGAAAAGTTTGCTTGCTTTGGCGGGGGCGGGAGGAAGCCCCACAAACCCTGCTGCTTCTTATCTCTTCTTCCTGTTGTCTGCCGCTGTTGTGTCTGCTGTGTTGCAGATTGAACCAATGTTTCTCCTGCATCTGATTACAAACTAGGATAAGTCTGTTCCCTTAAACAGGAAGGAAGAAGGGTCAGAAGGAGAGAGTGGACCTGACCTTTATTTTTGACAGCCTATCCTCAGAGTTCATGGTAGGATTCCCAGTAGTGGAGCACTTACATAGGGAAAAGAATCTTTCGCTCTTACATTTTTCTCTAAGGTGACTTAAGTCACTTAGCAGCCACGGTCTGGATCAGGAAGTGCTTCTTGGCCGTAAGCAGGCAAGATGCAGTACTGCATAGCTAATTAATTATGGGCTCTGGAAGAAGAAATACTGAGATATCACTGCTTCAAATTTTCTTTGGTGCTCTGTTAGCTTCCAGTTTGGGGAGAACTGACAGACTTGAGGATAAAAATGTAGCTTTAGTCTAGAAAATGTAATGTACTGAATAACACCCTGTTGGTGGTAGGTACTTGAGCATTTTCTGTACTGAGATCCAAGCATCACAAAAACTGATGACAAGCATGTTCTTTTTCTGTAATCTGTAGGATCGATGTCACTTGTCATCATTGCAAAATCACTGCTGTGCTATCCATCCCTTTTGTTACATGCTTCTTTTGGTTTAGTAGCTATTTTATCTACTTCAGTACCTCCCAACTCATTGATGTATTGGATCAGTATTTTGGCTATTTCTGAGTGCATTGTATACATTCAGAGCATGCAAAATATTCTCCTAGTGCAGCTGAAACCATGCTTTGATCTGAATTGCCTGACTAAACTGAAAGAATCCCCTTAGATTCATTTTTTGCACTTAATATCCAGCGAACAAGGTTGTTGTGTACTCATATAGTAAAAAAGAAATGAGTGAGTGTATCTGGACCTGTATAACACTGTGGATTTAAGTAGCCCACTTTCTTCCTCTTCACCAGCCCCCTTTGCAGGCCATTTTTACAGTTGACAAATCAAAACTGAGTTTTGTAAAGTGCGTTTTTAAAAAGCCTTAAACATCAGCCCCAAAGGAAAGCTTGTTCGCTGGTGGTTGGCAGGCAGCTGACTGGAAGGCAGCCCCATCTCGCTCCCCTTGCCGACTTCAGGTCACAGGGTTGCACAGAGCAGCTTCGTGCTGCTACAGGCATGACAGGCATTAACAAGAAACGGCTCTTCCATGAGGAAACCGCTGTGGTGGCGTAATCTTTGTCTGGGGCTGTTTAGGCAGCAGACTGAGCTGTCCTAATGGGAATAAAACATACATTGAACCAGTGGTGGAGAGCTGCGCAGATACGGCCTGTTAACAGCTGAAGGTGGGGCTGTGCTGGGACAAACGAGTGTTATCTTGCTATCCTGAAAACTGGAAAAGAGGTTGGGAGTGGAAGGGAGCAGCAGCAGTACGAGCAGAGGTACTCGGGGTGCTCTTCAGTTTTGTACTGAGTAAAAGGAGCAACAGGAGTTAGAAGGATGTTGTGTTTGTGGTGAAGTGGAAAAGTCCCTTTTTCAAAACATTATACTGAAAGCTACAAGTTGTCCCAGAGTAAATATCATCAGCTGAAGTTTGTAGCAGTTCTGATTGAATGTGTTTGCCAACACTGTGATCTGTAATCATATGAAGACATTGACATCAATGCAGCCTGTACTGGAATCTGTTTGCAAAAGGCTGCATCTGCTGAAACTTTCTGTAATGTGAACATTTCAACTTATGTCAGTTCCTCAGAATGAACGTGTAGGAGCTGTGCCTATAATACATCTCCAGCTGGAGGGCAGAGCAGTGCTTCCTGACACGACATTTCCATTGTGTCCATACTGGAAAAGCCTGTGTGTATGTCAGCTTGTGCTAAGAATAATTCCCAATGCTCCTGACAGAAAAGAAGTCTTGTTTAGGAGTTTCACAATTTTTAGACAGTAGAAATACAAATTGTTTTTCTTTCCAGGAGAGAATAACTTCAGTAAGTCCTACAACAACAAAGCAGGATTATTTGTGGGTGGTTTTGGTTTTGTTTGGTTTTTTTTTCCCATCAAAAATGAATCATGGGACTAAGACAAAAAACTCCTGGACTTCTCAAAATAAGATCAGAATTAGAACAAATCAAGAATGTGTAAAATCTGTGCTGCAGCCGTGCCAGCTGTATAATGGTGGCTGTTACACACCGCAGTGGCATAGAATTGTGGTAGTTTGGAAAGTTGTCAGCAAACAGCAACATTAATGTAACTCTCACACTTCATATATAATACTAGCTTCTCGTGTCAGAGACTTCATAAAAATCACTGCTTTTTTAACATAAGCCTGCTATGAGAGAGATTTTAATGCAGGAGAAATAGAGATGCTCAGGTTTAAAATGAATGAGGTGAAAAAGAATTACAGGGTAAAGTGTTCTTGTAAATATGCAGGAGAAATACTAAAATATGTAAGTGCTCAAGGGTATTCTGAAATGCAGCTCAGAAAAAAGCTAGCAATGTAATTTCAGAAAGAAATTTGGATTTATTGTGATTGTGTCTCAGAGGATGACCTGTGAAATATTGGAAGGTTTATTTGTGGCACCTCTTTCTTACAGTGCTATACTTCAGCTGTCAAAATTTTTATCTGAGTAGAGCAGCTGACAAGATGGGAGCTGTTAGAGAGGAAGCACAGGAGAATAATGTGGAAGGAATGACTGCATTGGTATCGTCTCTGTACCAAAGGCCAGGAGAGGTCAGTTGCCTCTGATGCAGGAGTTGCCCAAAAGCAGAACTCCTGAGGGGAGGCTGGGGATGAGCTGCAAGTGACAGGCTACTTTGCAGGGATTACAGATGTGGTATTTTGTATCATTTCGGCAAAATTTGCAAATTGCAGGCAGGATGAAGTTAGAGGTAGTACTCATCCAATGATCAGTGGTAACTTCTTAGAGAAAAGACTCCTTACTCTGATGGTCAAAATTCTTACTTTTTCCCCTCTTGATTTTCAGTCTTCCTTCTGCTAGCTTTGGTATTGTACTGCATGTAAGCTTTTTTTTATCCTCTTTGCTACCACCCAGTTGGAAGGAACTGGCTCCTCCCATCTGTTCAGCCAACTGTGTTTATAAAGGACTTTGTTTCTAATCCAGATGCTGAGGAAAGCAGTTTTGCTCATGGGTCAGGTCCCTCAACACACTGTCCTACTGGGACTTGCCTGGGTGACTCCTTTGGTATCTCATGCTTGAGCTGTCTCTCATTTTCAGGGCTGGGCTTATATCAAGGCATTCAGAGAAAACGTGGTAGCATCTCACACCTGCCCTCTCCTTAGCACTGTTGCCACAATCTGCACTGAGATTACAGAGTGTGAACTCTAAAATGGGATCTGGGCTGGCTGAGGCCAGTCCCTCTGAAGAAAGCAGGATTCCAAGGTGTGTAAAAGCTGTGTAAGCACAGCTAACCCGACTGCTTGTCTTGCACAGGTTTCTGCTCTTTGTTATTAGTGTAGTGTAATTAATTTGCAAGGCTTAGCTTACCATTTCTGCTGGGAGCTAGAGGGATTACCCCATGATAATCGTGTCTTAGGCTACCTAAAGGATGTGGTCTCAAAATATTTCATAACTATTGTGAGGCTCAGCTTAAATGCATGTGGTATAGGGGACAACAAATGTCCTGCTTTGCTCTAGTGTTGCTCACAAAAAAATGCGCTTCCCTTTCCATTTATTAGGCCTTTCGAGCCTTAGTATTATATAAACCACATGTCCACCAAATCTGTTGTTAAAGGCTTAGAAAAATTAATGGTTTATTTTTGTCATAGCTTGATAGCACAATATGGGATGCCTGGGACAAATGAGGTCCTTATAACACCTGCACGTTGTACTTTCCTGCCCCTTTCCGAGCAGCTGGAGGTTTATATTCCTTAGCTCATGTTCATTTGACTGTGAGCAGAGGCTCATACTCAGAAACTTGCTGTTCAGCATGGCTTTCCAGGAGAAACGTGAACTTGATGAACGTCCCTGACCTTTCTGTCCTTGGCCATAGAAATCTTTCCATTGTGTGCGTCTGCATGTACGGCAGGTTGGCGTTTGGCTCCTCAAAACACATCAAGGATTAACCTTTTGCAAAAGCAAATTGCAGAAAGCGAAACCTGCCCACTGGTGGAGTCTGCCTGCTGCCACCTTTCCTTACTGGGGTGTACTTTTGCCCCTGGCCTGGGATTCCATTTATTTCTGCAAATAAAAACATCTGTCTTGCCCAATGAAAGGAGCATTTTAATGAGGTTCTTGGAGACCTTCTGCACTTTCTCTTGAAATCTAAATTTACCCAGGGATGGAGGTTATTTTGGAAGAGCAGGAGCAAGAAAATGATGCCTTTGTTGTGAACATTGAGAAAGCAGCCTGGTGGTTGTGTTAAAATGTCTGCGCCTTTAATTAATATTGACTGAGACTGCTCAGAAGAGAATGGTTATATTATGTGCTGTGGCTGAGGGGATGTTGAAATACAGGCAGGAGTTATCAGGCAGGTTTCACTCAGGGCTGTCGTCACTGTTGTGTTTCTCTTTGGCTTTTAAATCCTTTCCCTGTTTGTTAAAAGAGCAATTCACAGAACAGCTTTCCTTGTGGGAGCTTGTTTTATAGTCCTAGGATCTGGCTTTCTGTTCCCAGCTAAAGAACTTAGGGAAAATACAAGAGATGGAAGACTGCAAGAATAACAAAGTGTAAATGAGTTGGAAATAAACATTTTGCAGTATGTTAAATACCATCAGTGGGCTAGGACACAGTCTCCCTGCGGTGGAGAGTGGCAAACGCATTCCAGAGAAAATCAGGATGAGGTTCCTATGGGGGAACGGGTGGGGGAGAGGGAGAGGAGAAACGAGGCCAGGAGAAGCTGTTACTGCCCAAAGGTGCCTTGGGCAGGCAAGCACAGATGATGAGGAAGAGCAGGGGAAAGGGGCTGCACTGTGAATTGCCTGCGTTACCTGTGGAGGTCAACTCTGAAGGCCAGAATTGAGGGCCTGCGTGCTGCAGAGCTTTGGCTCCTAGGGCTGAAGGCAACCTCCAAGAAATGCCCCTCCAGACAAACAGCATGGTAATGCTGGCCCCTGGAGTTCAGCTAGCAAGAGGTGCCAAAGTAAAGGTTAGAATAAGGGAATGTCGTTGGTGTTTTTTAAGTTGGCAGATTGTCATTTTTATGCCTTTCCTCTGTAACTTTTTAAGCAAGACTAACTCAGCACATGGAGTGTGAAAAGCAGACATGCTTTGTATTTCCTCCAGCATAAAGAACCCAGGGATAATGGAGTTACTCAGGGCGACTCAGGACAAGCCAGGGAGTGCCAGGGGTTGGGATCAAAACACCTGGGGTAGGGTTGCCCACAGAGTACGAAAAAAGGGAGAGGTGTTTGCACAGGGATGTTGCTCAGTGGCGGAAGTCAGCTGAAGGACTATCACTGCTGACTGGCAATATGTAAGGGAGCAAATGCATTACAGTGTGGGTAACACCTCAGAACATGTATTGCTTGTTTTCTAAATGTTTTTCCTGAATGCAACGATGAAATGTCATGGTTGAAAGGTATCATGGTACCAACTGTATACAACTATGGGAGAAGCACTACCTCAGAAGTATCCTGGTATAAGACTTCCAACCAAAAGTCACCAGTTTGGGATATTAAACAGTAGTTTGTGATTATTAATTTTCCACCCTAGTGATTATGCATTTCTTTTCAGTTTGGTTATTGAGTATACGTTGAGATTGAAGCTGTGAGGGCAGAAACATTTGTTTGCATTATGAACAAAAAGATCTTAATTCATCATTTGGGAACATTGAGAATTCAGATCAGCTTTTGTGCTGACAGTTAGCTGCTTGACCCAGCTCAAGAAACTGGGCTGCATTTTATGGGCTTGAACCCAGGCTGGACCTGCTGGCCCAGGGAGCCAGGTGCCATCCCTTTTCTTGCTGTTGGGAATCTTCTGTTAAACCAAACAACGCAAACACATCTGCCTAGATCTGTGCAGTGACACACCAAAGAAATTGCTCCTGCTCTTTGTGCCTTATATTTAATTGCCCATATTATGTATTTAATTGCCCATCTTAATGTTCTGTTACTAGAAATACAAAATGCCAGCTTGCTTGCAAAATAAGCAACATACTATGGTTGGCAGCCAGATTCCAGGTAATGTGTTGCCATGGTATCAAACCGAACACAGACAAGTTATCAGTGTGATAATGAATGTTTAAGTGTTTACACTCATTTTGCTGTAGTCAGTAAGACTGGTGTACGTGGAGGAAAGCAGAGAGGAACTGGACAGATGGTGGCTGGAGTCAGTGCTTGGTGCTGCGGGAGCTGTGCCCGGGCCCCGAGTGCTCCCTGTGGCCACGGAGAGGCTTGCCCATTGCCTGTGACCACATAGATGCTGCCAGCAGTGTTTTATTTATTCAAGATCAAATTTCTGAGACTAGAAAGGGAGAAGAAGTATTTTCTGTTAACTGATGCTTGGGTGCTATGGTAAAAGAGGGCTGGAAAACTTGGTTCATATTTTTGGTTGACTGAAACTATACATGAAGTTGACTTGAATTCACCAAATGGGTCAGGTAAAAAATATGAGTAGATTTTGTTTGATGTTTTCAACAAATAATGGGTTTGGAGGTGTTTTTTTCCTTTTGAAAGAACCTTATCTTGCTTTTAAAATTATCAAGATTGCTATTAAAATATGGCATAAAATGAACAAAATACTTTCATGTTGGATTACCATATTTTTTTTTATTGCTCTGAAATAAGTATTTTCAGTTTTGTTTTACCAAGGAAGCCAAAAAGCTTGTCATTTTGAATCAGTGGAGTGACTGGTTTTCTTTGGCCAGCACTCCACGAACTCACATGTTCACGTAGCTATAAATAAGGATATCTTAAAATTTTCATATCTACGCATTTTGATTTATAGCAGCAGCAGCTAAAGAAAATAACTACTTTCCCAGTCTACAGCAAGCTGCTGAAAAATGTGCTCACATATGTGTCTTTTTCTTCCTTAATTGAGTTATACACATGACAGAAAAATCCTGATGATATGAAAATGTGTGTTGCCTTTGGGCCACAGCCCATGATAGATATTTAAAAGAAAAAAAAGATTTATGTGGGGATCAAAGGTATTTGTTGAGAGAGATTTTCATAAGCAACAGTAACAAAAGGAGAGGTCCCTCAGACTCCCTGGTGACACAAAGCAGACTGAATCCTGAGTTGTGGAGTGAGTTAAGAAAATATTGACTTTCCCACCCTCAGTCTCTTCCCTGGCTAAATGCATGTTCAATTAGAAGCAGACCTGGTTGCTACAACTGTTAATTTTCCTGTCTGAACCACCTTTTCCTTCACCCTTCCTCTCCTTGTCAGGCAAGTGTGTGTGTATGTGTGCGAGGGACGCAGAACCTGAGAGACTGGAGACCATGTCCTCTCCTAAAGGCTCCCTTTATATTGCTTTTCTAGGCAGGGTGTTGCAGGAATCTCGATTGTGTTTACCTCGCAGCCTCATCAAAGGAGCCTGTTGCTTTTTTGCTGGCTGGACTGGAAATGCGTTTCAAAAAATAAAATAATAATCTTGTGTGTCACAGGTCACATCTGTCCTGCAGAGAGTTATTTCACAGAGCCTGAGGCAGGCTGTTGACACCAGGCTGGAGAGAGGAAGGGGGAAAAGGCATGCTTGTGCTGCTAAATGTAATCAATAGAGCAGAGGGTTTTGGTTGGGATGGAGCCATTTGTTTTCTTTCTGATTTTCTTTAGAGAAGCAGAGGTTTGTTTCTTGACTGTCCTTCTGAAGCAGCAGGTGATGTGATTTGATGAAAATGAAGTGGCAGTGTTTCAAGGACAACACAAATGTGATGTATTCTTTTAATCTTTGCAGGCCTAGAGGGAACAAACAGCTACCTGGGTGGGAGTAAGGCTGTCTGGGCAGCATTACTGCTGGCCAAAGGCTTCTGCCATTCAGAAATAGCTGTAGCTGCTTCTGGTGCATCCCCTCCTCTTGCTTCGAGAGAGCCAGCCCTGATGGCATTTGCTGAGGCTGCTTGTTGGTCAAGCCCTGGCTCTGATTTCATCTTTGTGGGGTCATTAGCAACTTGGCATCTGTTAGCAGCTTGAGTCCTCACCTTCTCATAACTGGCTTTTATTATCCTTCCACAGTTATAATGGCCTCTTGTAAATGGGAGCTCCACATGTGCATTACAAAAAGTCGTAGCTGTGAGCCAAAGCTATGCTGAGGTAGGAGTTGTCACCCTGAGAGCTAAGTCTCAGTTTCACATTCCCTTTTCCTCCATGATACTTGCAACATGAACCTTATACCAAGCGTTACATGAAAAATAGCATGGACCCAAGGCACAAAGCCCTGATTCAGATCTCAGCTCTACCAAAGTGTTTCTAGGGGAAGGGGCTCAGATGCTGCATTCTGGTCCAGGGCAATCACTAATGAAAATGCTTCACTTGGGTAATTACTGCATTTCTGTCTCAGTGATTTCAACTGCCTTGATGCTCTGTTGTTGTCCATGTTGCTACGGCTGTGCCAGCATGAGGCAGGAAAATCGTGAAAAGAAGTGAAAAGAAGTGGCTGCCTTTCTGCTCTCTTATTAAAATATGCCAGGGGTGCTCACCAACCTGGACGGCCTGTGTTTTTTAATAAATCCACGGCTGTTGTTCAGCAGCTCTCCATGCCTTTTTGCTGTAGTAATTGTGGTGATTATTAATGCCTTTTGCAGGTGCTGAGAATAGAGCTGCTGTTGTTCAGCTGCTCATCAGAAGTAATCCCTGTGTGAGGCAGCCTTGGCTATTTAACCTGCTTTAGGGGTCTTTATTTAGGAAGAACGTCTCCAGTGAAAGCCCATCAAGCTGCAGAAAACAGCACTGCTGATGGCAGCAGCAGTCTGCCTGCTTAACTTGTTGTGACTGGATGCATTTCCTTGGGGTATCACCAGGAATACAAGGTGCCATTATAGCTGCTGGTTTTATGGAGGGATGAGAACGCTTGCTTCCTACAAATGCTGTTGCCATAGCAGCTATATGCTTTAAGAATGGCTTCTTAATGCAATCTAGGTATTTAATGTTTGCTGTAAGGTTTAAATGCAATACAAAACAATTGCTTTAAGAGCCAACATAGTTGGGCCTTATGCTAAACCACAAACATAACTGGAACCAAGCCTTTGGGGCTGACTGTCCTTATCCACACTCATCATATCAGCAGTATGGAGGCATGTCATGTTCAGAATTGCTTGTTGTAAGCTGACTTACTTGTGTTAAAATAATACCAAGAGTTACTTTTACTGCAGCCTAGGAGAGCGTGCAAGTGTGCACGTTTTCCATGACTAGGCAGATTTTAACCATAACAAGAACTTAAGTTTTAATGATGCAACTAGACCAAGTTTAAGAATGAGCCACCTGAGTCTATGGAAATGATGGTACCAGAAATGGGGCTGAGGAAGCCAAGACAGAGGCTGGTTTGCACATTTTTCCTCTACATGTATATGAAAAGACATAGAAAGAAAGGAGGCTCGAGCTGCAAATGTCAGGCTGGAGCAGGGTTAACTTCCTGACTGACTTTTTTTTTAACACTATGTCATGTCTGATACCTAATTTCTACCTACTGGGAGAAGGAATTTCAGTGTAAACTGTGTTTTCATTTTCCTCTTGCCACATTAGCATGGAAAATGGTAAAATGTGATTTGTATGTATAAATATTTTACATTTTCATTCTTCATGTATATTGTCTAAACAAATCAAAATTCCTTAGGATCACAGTAGCCTAATTTTACTGAGGTCCTTTTGTGAATCTGTAATGAGAGGTTAAATGAGCAGAGAAAGGAAACGAGAGCTTTGTCAGATGCTTGCAGCTCTTGGCATAAACCACAAAATACAAACTCAGGACTATAAATCCCACTGGTAGCTGCATTGCATTGGTGTCCAGGGGCTGAGTGCAGTGCAGGTTTACATTCTGACTAAAATCCGTGTCAAAATAGAAATGTCGTCTGTAGCTGAGTAATGGGGTAGAGTGCTTGTTTGCATGCCTGGTCCCGCTTTGGGCTGGGGACCACACGCACTGTCTCCTGTTAGCCTTAGTTGTCATGAACAAGACCAAACATCACCCCTCACATGCACACACTTCTAGACTGGTTGATTTTTCCCCCTGGTTTCTGTGCTGTAGTCAGTAGGTTTGGAGACTTTGTCTTCAGTAATCAAGCTTGACTGTGAGCATTGAAGCATCACAGCTGAAACAGGACCAGGTCAGAAATGCGGCACAATCAGCTGTTTGTGGAGGTCCTCTGATGCCCATGTGGCAGGGCGGACAGGTGGCTTTCTGTCGCCCTGTTCAGAGCAGATGCTGTCCCACCAGAGCAGGTAATAAGCAAAGTATTCACTTAGCCTCCAGACAGGCTCCTGCCTGCCACCTGCACTGCCTGCTTCCTCACCACCGCTCCACACTGTCTTCAGGGGACCCATCTGCAATAATTATGGCTGCACATATTTATCCATATAATTTAAACCACCTGGCAGAAATTGCAGCTGCCAGTTAATGTTTGTCTACAATATCTTGAATACAGAAATCTAGGGAAACACCCTTATCCCTTAGTCTCCTTCCTCTCCTTACCATTAATTTTAGCTTTGCAGGTAAATACATCACATACAGCCCCTGTGAAAAGCGCCAGAGGAAGAGTTGGTGCACGTGGGCCTACGTGCTGTCCTACGCGGGTCAGCAGCGAATAAGCTGCTTTGCCACCATGGTCATTGGGTGACTTGGAGCCAGAGGAGCCACCACATGCGTTTATAGCTCGTCTGCTCCAGCTCAGTTTGCGCAGACCACTTGCAGGTTTGGATTGGAGCTGCGAGACAATGTACATTATTACATTTCCAGCCCCAGGCTCACAATCTCTACTCCTTTCATCTCACAATTTACAAACTGTGGGTTTGGGGTCTTTTTCCAAATATGTCAGAGTAAATTAAATTTGTAGTTCCATCTCATTTTTCTTTAGTAATTATATCACTGTATGCTCAAGGTTATGTGTTACCAAGTCCCACTCCTGAGTTACAGACACAGTATGTCAAGTTGGAAGTATCATCCTTGATAGGTATTGCAGTCACTGTGCAATAATAATATACCTATCACATCAATATGTAGGGAAGCCTAACAGCATGGTTTAAAACCTTTTTAACTGTGTTCTTTCTACCAGAACTTAGTTTGGCAATTACATGAATAAAAACTAAGGTAAAACGTCTATTAACGTAAAGCCTGGAAGACAACTGCACTCCAACTTGAACTGCCATCTTGCTATGTTTTAACATGTGCTCTAGGTGGACTGAAGAACTGGACCTGTATCTGAAAGAAGGAGCTCTGAATTAGTGTAAGAGGCGAGCTCCTTTTTAATAAATGATAGTCTAAATTCTGCTTTCTTCCCTTCAGAGCTATGGATGTTAGTGCTGTCTTCATAGCTGGGTCCCTGCTGCCCCCTAGGAATTTTTATAATGAAATATTGTCAGCAATACCACTATACCTGTATCGCAAGCTGTGGATTACTTTATTAATGTTCAGTCATAGTGTTATTGAAAATATTTCAGATTTCTACAGGGACTGCTGAATTATCATATCCTATTTTTGTTAGACCTTCAGGAGTTCTGCAAAGCGTCTCCATTACTGCTGAGTTATTTAGGGCATTGGCAAAGAAAGCAGAAAGTTACTTATAATTTAAATAAACTAAGAATTAAATCAGCTTTTCATTTCAGCTTACCCTTGCCTGTCAGCAGAATAGAGGTTGTAGCATTGAAGAACACTCAGTTTCAGATTTCCAGTAGAGAGATGGTATGCAGCGAATCTAATAGAAACGTAATTTCTATCATTAGAAAGGTTTTCTACTGTAAATAGCCCTTAGCAGGATATTTAGCAGGCGGTGGGCATACCAGCTCCACATGTTGTAATGAGAGGTAGTTTCAAAGCAAATCCCAAACCGATAAGGAAAGTTTCATTGCAAACCGACATTTTGTAACTCTGACAATTGGATCAATATTGATGCCTCATCATCCTTTCTTTTACATCCCCTCATAGGAAGGAATAAGTGCTATGACACCATTGTGTGGCATCTGACCCCTGTTATGAAAATAGTGGATTAACCAATTGTCCGTGGCTAATAAATGCAGCTTGATAAGCTAGGATTAGTCCAGAGATAAATGCAATGAAAATGCCTACCCCTGGACAACTGAGTATCCTGAAAGGTCCTTTTTCAAGGATTAGAAATTTCAGTTTAATAAATGTTTGAATATGTTTCAGGATAGATATTCAACTGGTTATTTAAGAAGATATTTTAATTAATATTTAGTAAGTGGGAGAAACCCCACCACACACGGTTGATGTGTGGCATTTAAAAGCACACAGCATCAAGGTAAAAGTGACTACCCTGAATTCCCTACACAGAAATGGCACGTGGACAGCAGAGCAGAGCCTGGCTGTTGGTAAAGTGCATTGTGTTGGTATGTCCAGGCTTCTCAGGGCAGTGGGAGACGGCGGAGGGATCAGAAGGTTGAGTTTGTGCAGTGCAAAGCTGAGAGATGGACCAGTTGCCTGATTTCCAGCCCAAGTTTTCCAGGGTTCTTGCACTGAAATAAGCTCGATGATACGCAGGTGCTTCACAGCAGTAAGCGTTTTCTGGCGCACATGCCTGATGTGCGGCGTAACTACAGGAGCTGGCTGCAGTGTCGCTTGTGACTGCTGGATTTTTTTTCACAGGCCTGTTCAGTAACATGGGCTTTGCAGAGAAAAAGAAAATAGAAACTTCTGAGTGCTGTGATGAAATGGTGTAACAGAAGAGTATCTGTCCTTCTGCACTATCCTTAAACCACGTCACAGTGTTGAGTGGGCTGTTACTTTTTTTTCTGAATAGTTTCCCTGATAAAGTTCGTTTGAAGGCATAATTAGGTAGTAAAATTCCTTTTTACAGCTGATAAAAAGAAAAAATGTCAATTAATCTTTTATGACAGCCAAATGAGAGAGACTGCAGTGTCTTCTGTAAAATTGAAAATGAAAGATTTTTGGAGTAATGTTTTTGGCTCCAATGTATTCAGTTGTGTATTCTTTCATTACATGGTTACCATTGATATCGACAGATGTTTGAGAAAGAGACAGGAGAGAGATTTACATTTTTATTGTTAGTTAAAAGATTAACTTGCAAAAGCCTGCTGCTAATATGTTTGGACCAGTTTAACCCTGTTGTTCTCAGTGGAAATGTTCTTAACTTGCACCTTGTGTTGGGGTTAGAATTGGCTGGTTGCTTGTTGTGTATTACCATGGTATATCTGTCATCGTATGCGATACAGAAAAAGTGTTGATTCAGAAACATGTGTTTCTATTTATATGTTGTAATCAATGAAACAGTGATATCTGAGGTGAAATAGGCAACTTAAAATCAAGGTTAGTGGAAGCTAATACAAATCCCTGTAGTGAAATTAGGGATTTAATTTGCTATAGACTGATTTACACAGGGGAAAATATTATCACCTACCCAGAGTTGGTAAAACGCATAATGAATATATGCTTATTGCTGTTAAACAGCTTTCAGGGACAGCCATTGTTTTGCATCTGACTTCTGTCAGCTGATGCAGTCTGGCACCTGAGGTTGTTACAGAGAGGAAATTTGTTTGTTGAGGAGCAGATTGATCCCCAGCACCTTTTTGAGCAGCTGGGCCAAATTCTCAGCAAGTCTTGAATTGAAGGGAGAGCAGCCTGGGCAGCTCTGGGGGCAGAGGGTGGCATGGGGAATAGGTCACAGGGTCACTACAGCTGCTGACCCTCCTGTGGTGGTAAGGTCCGTGCCCCACTGGTTATGGGTTTTGTTTCTGTATAATACTTTGGGATTTCCATCCCTGACTCCCCTCATTGCAGTGTAGTATCACTGTAATCTCTGGTTCCTGGCAGCGTGGATAGGTTTGTGTGCATGCCTGCTACAACTGCAGTTCTGTCTCTTTTTTCTTAAATAAGCCCAGCACATGGCATTTCCCACAGCTCAGCGGTTTTCAACTCAGAGAGGTTCTATGTGCCCAGCTTTCTGTTTCACAGACTTCACATGCTAACATCACTTGGGACCTGCCCCTTGTGTTTGAGGCTTGTGGATGGTACTACCACATCTCACACATGATCAATTATTTTGAAAACCTCAGGTGCCTGCCTCCTTTGCCCTCCCACTGCTGTGTTTCAATCATGTTTGTGCTTTCAAGGAGGGAGCAAGGACCGTTTTCTAGCTGTGGTTAAGAGCAAAGAAGCAAGTCTGAACCCATTGCTGCTAGGCAGGTACAGCCTGCTGGAGTCTTCAAGTGTGTCCTTCAGGAAGAACTGGGGTCTCAACGCCATTTATTCCTGGTGCAGAAGGAGCCAGATGCTTATCTTTTTGTGGCCCATACCTGAGGCTTTTATTCTTACAGAAGTTAATGCTGCTTCTGATAACCCATGTTCCCTTCCTGTTGTATGGCTCGTGCACAGAGGGCGTGGCGGCTTGGCCGCTATTGATTCAGTAGCGTCAGCTTTCCTGTTGAAACTGGATCCTGAAGCTTGAAATGGGATGGAGGTTCCCAGTGGGCAACTGAGCTTGAAATGCCTCCACTGCAAACAGCAAGTGTTCTGCAGGCTCAGGGAGACTTGGGAAACTGCTGAGTCGGTTCTTTGGGTGATTTGCCGTGATTTTTATGATTCTCTAATTGCATTAATTTCTCTGGTGGCCAAGTTATGCTTTGGGTTTACTTGGGGTTTCTGTTGTTGATTGGGACTTTTTGTTTCTATTTTTATGAATCAAATATTTAATTTTTTACTTTTAATTTCAAGTACAGACTTTGTACTTTGTTTGCAGTATTTTCAGCAGAGGATTTAGGCTGAGAATAGCTCCATGACTGCATGCAATATATGGTCCATTCAGAAGGCGGCTTTTACATATCAATAACTATCATATATGCCTTGAAAGCTGGTGCGTCAGTAAAAGCTGGTGCTTACTTGATAGGGCTAAATTCTCTTTATCTCTGATCTCACAGACCACTCATGGAGCTTACTTTGATCATGAGTCAAAGTAGCCCCTTATTTTCTAAGTCATCACAAAGGCTGAAAAATTCACAGATACCTTTTAACTAAATATTTCTGATTATCTTTGCAGATCACAGGATAGAAAAAGCTATTGAAATTGTGTGCAACAGTAGATAAAGGTCTTGCCATCAGCCTGTATTGCAGATCTGTATAGTAGCCTCCTTGTTTTTCCAGTACATTGAACTTTTGACGATGCCACAGGGGGAAACTGTACTGCATGCAGCAGTGTGCTCAGCATGCAGGGTACAGAAATGAGAGCATATTTCTTGGGTAGACATACCTAAATGTCATCACCTGGTATACAGGACAGTGATGTACTTGCTATTTATTAATTACTGTTTCCAAATACATTGTCATCCAAAATTTTATTAATCTAATTTTCTGTGTTTCGATGAGTCTCATAAATTTCTAATGCAGTGTAGCTTTCAGGTCCTAGCCTTCACAAATGAACAAATACATTACTGGTTCCCAGAACCTGGCTGTGAGACTTAGCAATTTCTCTGGTATCTCTGCCAAAAGCAGCTTTCTGAATGTTATTTGCTTTATAGAGTCCATGGTCAGGATCAGCAACTCCTTTACCCTTAAATTAACAGCTCAGGGACTAAATACAGAGGAAGTGGGTTGGGGTATAGGAAACATGTTTGGCTAATATGTTTGTTTATTTTTTAAATAAAGCCTCTCTACATTTGCCCAGGTTAGAAAATGCAAGGTTTTCTTTCAGAACTTGAGCCAGTATATGTGTTTTTCCTCCCTTCCCTGAACACAGCCTGGGAACAATTTCAGCATGGTTTGTCCTCAGAGAGGATTTGCTTTCTTAAAATTGTTGGCTTCTGCAAATCTCACAGTCTCCCTCAACTCACTCTTTTTTACATCAAGGTTTTTGGCTTCAGAGGAAGTTTGTTATGTACCTGATGCCGCACTGATAACTTATATGGATATCATTTCACTCCTTTAAAAAACCCAAATACACATACAAAATACCCAGCAAAGATGTTTTAGATGACAGTTATGCTTCAATTCCCAGACCTGCATCTTAACCCCAAAATTAAATTTCTAATTTCACTCAGCTAGCTGAACTGCTTCACCTTACCCTCTTACTGTAAAGAAACTGTTTGACCTGTATAGTTTGTGATGCAAATAACACAAACCTCCCAATTTCTTTTCTGACCCTGTATATTGGATAGGATTAGCAGTTTATCCCAAATGTAGTCTACCAGTGTAACTCTTCTCTAATGGTATTGCATACTGCTAGCCTGGCGCTGGAATCTGTCTCCCCCCTTTACCTTTCAGCGTGGTTCATGCATCTCCATGCACTCACCAGAAGCCTTCTTTCACCCTTGAGAAATACTTTCAACCACTCCATTCTTCCTCATCCTTGTCCAAGGAATAATTATGTTTTCAAGGCTAACAATACGTTTAAAAATAATTTATACACAAGGACACTGATTTCTAAGGCTGGAATGGCAAGTGACCTAATCCCTAGTGACAGGATGGCATCCAGGCAGCTGACTTTGAGGACCCAGCCACTTCCTTCCATAAAGTAATTTACGTTTGGTTTGGATTGTTGTATGCAGGCAAGATTTTCCTGTGTGTAGTGAGGGTACTTCTTTCTTGCCATGTTAAGTGTCCTTCCAGCTAATCAGATACCCATGCTGGGAATGAGATAAGATGTAATTTTGTTTTGAGTGCTTCCAAGGTCAGAGCTGTTGTTTGCATGGCTTTGAGCAGATTTGGTAGGCTACTGATATCCTTGTCTGTCTTCTTTTGATCATAAGCCTCCTTCACCACTTGCAGGGAGGGGAGACAGAGAGGCAGACTGCAAAGAAACATGTGTTTTGCAAGAAACTACTGGTAAATTCCATGGATATCAGAGCAAAAAGCTGTAGAGCTGGCTAGAAGGTTGCTTATGATGTGAGCTACAGGCAGCATACAGTTTTAGTGCATTTTGAGCAGCATTTCCCTGTTCCTACTTGTGAAATAATCAGGGTCTCTGAGAACTACACAACTAGATTTGACAAGAGCTGGGGCCAAGGTGGGCTGTTTTGCAAGGTATGCAAAGCTTCTAGTGGTGGTGTGGGGTTTCGGTAAGCCGTGCTGTGATGGTGATAGGAAGTGGTCAGAGCAGTCCATCTTCTGGACAAAGACCCATAGCAAGTGACAACAGGGAGTCTGTTCCATTGCTGAAGCTAACACAGGTGACCCATATCTCTGGCCTCTACAATAGCGTGGGAAGCAGTAAAAGCAGTAAAAGGGTTCTCTTGGTTCATAGGACTATATTAACTGAGGTGGGTGAGTGAGCTCTAGGATGGCTCTGAAGTGCAGTGCACTGCACTGCAGAAATGTTGGGCAATAACTTCCTTTTCAGTGCCTTTAGAGAGCCTACCTGTATGAAAGTCAGCTGAAAATTACCATCTGCTGAAGGTGCAAGCCTTCCTACAGCACTCTCTGAGGGAAGTCTCGCAGCCACCAGCCTCTGACACAACAAACTGGCTTGGTGCCTGACTGTGGTTTTTCCTCAGTTATGTGCTTAAACCCTAATAGATCAATTTTCTGTCAGTTCAGTTTTGTTTGGTAGTGTCCTAGAGAAACTTAGTTTGGTTTAAAACAAACTGTTGTTTGTAGGTCTTACTGAGGCAGCTTGCAGCTGCTTCAATAGGCATGAAGCCTTATACCAAAACTTAGCAAAAGAAAATAAACGGACGCATTTGTCAGACATGTCAGTGTCACAGCTGTCTCGTACCAGCAGACAGTGAAATGGAAGATTTCATGCAGCACACATACAAACCTGGCCTTTGGATAACCATTTTGGTACCATTTTGGTGGCCCATGCGAGATGGGTTAGGAGGGGCAGTGGGATCATGCAGCAGTGGGGCCCCCTGGATTAAGGATTGAAGTTGACACTGTTTGTCCAAAATGTAGAGAAAAGAGCAGTTGGAATAGGGTGTCTTAAATGATTATTATACCCACTGCTTTCCATCTGCACTTCATTAGAATATAACCATTTTCTGTTGCACTATTTACCAAATTCATCCAACACCTCATTACTTCAAGAGGGGATTACTGTAATGAGCTCTGCATGGCGCTACATCTTAAGACCACTCATAAAATGAAACTGGTGCAAGAGGCCATGATTCACTTATTAAGTGAAGTTGGATGAGACTAACTTGACCGTAGTACTTTGGGATGTGCAGTGACAGCGTGCTGGCATGTAGGTGATAGCATTATACCTTTTACAGTTAGGGTGGCAGTTAAGTGATGAGCAGATCTCTTCCTGTGCCGGTCTGTTTTATGGAGCTGTAGAGGAGATCTTACGTACTGCTGTGAGGAGGGGACTGCTGTGAGGAGATGCTCCTCTCCAGTTGTAGTACAGTGCCTGTCTCCTGATGCAGCATGACTGGACTGTGTGGATCTGTTGGTCATTGTGTGAGATGTGTTTTTTCAACCTGTGATGGGAGGATGAGTGAAGCTATTCCTTGTGTGCTGCAGTCGGTTATTAGATTTCAACGTGCTTGCTTTAGCCTGGGAAAAGTAATAAAATAGCAAAGTTGAATGAAGTGAATATTGAAAATGATTGGGTTTATGTGGTACCTGAGTTAAAGCAAGTAACGGAGCAAAGCCAGTTCAGTGTTGGTTGGCTGTTCACATGAGCACATACATGTATGTGGAATGTTGATCCAGAGTCATCCTGAGGGCCAGGTTTACTGGATGGGGAATCCCAGGTGCTTTAGATGTCTGTAGCCTAAACACAGCCCAGGCACTGCTGTCACCCTCCCTTCCCTTGGCTTTTCTGGGGTATGTGTGTCCTTGTCTAGTGACTCCTCCTTGGAGCTGAAATTTGCACCCATTGTCCCATCCCGAAAGGTCACTCCTGAGATTCTATCTTAGCACAAACATAGCCTTTTGTGGGCTCTCTCCACAGGTGATAGCCTTGCGATTTATGGGTTACTTCTTCAGACCCATGAGGTCAGGAGCGTTGTAATTACACTTAAAAAAAAAAAAAAAAAAAGGTGGCTTGACCTTGTGTGGTGTTACTAAGCACACAATTGTGTTTACTTAGGGATAAAGCACAAGAGATTAGAAATCATCTGAAATCAGTAGCATTCCTAAATGTACTGGGTTTTGTTTGGTCTGTCCTTCATGTACAAACTCTCTGCACATCAGAGTCGGGGATGGCAGGTGGGTAGGTGGCTCAGGATGAACCTTCTCTGCCTCTGGCAGATGTGAGAGCTGCTAATTGCTGTCTGAGACCACATGCCCTGCAGGCACCACTTTTCCTCTTGCCTGAAGGTTTGTTCCTACATATCTTTCTGACAACTCCTGAAAACCTTCCTTTGTCACTCATCTTTGTCATGTGGATGTAGCTTTTCCTTCCTCTTTATTTTTGCATGTTGCCCCTTTGCAAGGGTGGGAAATACTTTCTTCTTGCTTGAGCAAACATATAGTCCAAGAAATTTCCAAAGAAGCAGCAGCTGCTGAATGTAATGACTCCTGTAACGAATGTAATGGCTCCTGATCATTTCTGGTCCGGCATGGATGGGTCCCAATCCTGGCAATCTCAGGTGGATACACAAATGGAAACTGAGAAAACAGCTTTCAGAATAGCTATTCATGTTCCCAGACAGATTTCAGAAAGTCCAACAACAAATTACACACAGATCCATCACTGTGAGTGTATATGGTGTGGACCTACTCCTGAGAAGTAAAACTAGGCAGGATGATGGATAAAAGAAAAACAGGAATGAAGGATCAGGGCTATATGGCGTGGGACACTGAAGCACACAGAAAAAGTAGGGAGAAAATAGTTAAATGGAAGGTGAAATGAGAGTTTGTTTATGTTTATCTGCCACTAGATTAACATTGTTTGATAAGCCCTAGCTGCTTTCTTAGCTTCTTATTGAAGTAAGTGTTAATTGGTCAGTCTTTTTTTAAACTATTTGTAAACTGAACTGTAGCAAGTTAGTTGGCATTTCATGAATATTTTGTCTTCTACGCTATCATTGTATATGTAAATGCTGAATTAAAACAAGTTTGAGCACCTGTGCTTTATTTTCTCAACATCTAACATTCCTTGGCAGAGGCTTAGCACTCTCTTTGTGCTGTAAACTGAGTCAGCCCTTTGCTTGCAGCAGAGGATTGCAAACAAGGACAGAGCCATGTGCTAGCTAACATGAAAGCTGAGACCACCAAACTGTGCTGGAGTAGACTTGATAGTTCCAGGGGAGAGCCCCAAGCTAACCGTTCTTCCAAGCTGTGTGTCAGGATGCCTCGTAGCTGTATCACCAAAGGAACCTTCTCATGCCTGGTCACTTGATGTCTATGGAAAATAAATGTGGGGTGGGAAATTACCCTTGAGAATGCATCTTCTCCAACAGGTTGTTCGGATTCAGAGAAATAATTATTTTGTGTTGTAGCTAAAAATCTCTTCTAAACATTGTCCCCCACTTTAGCTAAGAGTTTGATTTTTTTTCATGTCTTGATGAGAAGTAGAAGTAACCTTTCAGTGGCCCAACCTCTGCAGCGACAAATCTGTCTCCCAGACCTAGGAGCATGGTGTATGTTTTAGTATAGTCATGGAAGTTGCCCTAGAAGGTTGAGAGCAGAGATCTGTGGGCTTAGATACATGGCTAAGCGAAATACATTTTAGGGAGAAAAGCTATTAAACTGCAGAAATCTTATTAGCAGTCCTGACTTTGCTATTAGTTTTTTAAATTGCAGTCTTGTTGTGTTTGAGTTCATCAGAGTTATTTAAGCATTCTTGTGAGAATTATGCCTACATGGTAAGAATGCATAGTGACATTTAGTTTAATATAGTGATTCATTACCTCTAGATTTGTTTACCACTCTAATTGTATCATTATATTTCCACCATCGTCTTGAATTAACCTATACTCTTCCCTCAGATCTGCCTTTTTAATTTTCTCTTCCACGGGATGTTGTCTCATTTGTAATTATTTTATCAGCATTTAAACAGAGTGTTTCATCTCAAAATAATGAGCAGAGTAAGGCATTCGACATTTGTCCCCATTTTGCTAACAGAGTATCTGAGGAAAATGGCACGACTTCTCTGAGATTCCTGGATAAGTCCATAGCAAAGAGCTATGTGACTGGAAAACAAGAGGTTGTTCTCTCTCCTGTGCCCGACTACTGGACAACTTGTGTGGCAATTTTGGCATACACAGCATAAGCACTGCAGTAACTGGCTAGTGGAGAAAAGAACCAACCTGATCACTGAGGTGCAGGGCTTGACCTGTGGGCCTTTGGGACTGTGTTAATCCATTTGTTGATCTGTCAGCATACTGTTGGCTGGAGCAGAAGTTATTTCTGTAATAGTCCAGCTCCCTGAGAAGGAAGGCTTGCAGATTACTGCTGCCAGATGCCTTTCAAGGCATGGATAGTTAATCCTTCATTAGAGGAGAAATCATCAAGTTCTTTTGCGTAAATTAAGTTTATTTACTCTGTGTGTACCAGTTATAGAACAGATGAATCTGAATATCGAACATGCCATTTTTTTCTCTCAGAAGTCTCTATCCAAGGGCTAAAACCCAGTTCTCTGGGAGTGATTCTGCATGAAAAGTGAGCCTAGTCAGAGACTGCAAACTCCCCTGCCACAGCTGACTTGGGCAGAAACTCCGTCCTACAACAGAGCAGTGCAGCATTTCTCAAAAGCTGACTAGCACGTATACATGAAAGACTTTTCCTTAAGTGTTGTCCCTGAAGTGTCGCATAGGTTTACCCACATGAGATTTGACCTGGCTCACTCAGGTGTGGCTAGCAGCCTGGCCACAGCCAGCACAGATCTCAGTGCAGCCTGGTTCTTGTATTATGTACCCTACTTCCTAGGTGGGGATTTTTATCCTGGTTTGTGTTGCTTCCTCCCATTGCCAGGTCACTTCTTTCTCCATCTGTGGGTACTGTAGCAGCTCTGGACGGATAAGCTGTGGAGTAATGTGGCTTCTTGTCTTTCTAGCAGGGCGTCCTTTGGTCATTCAGCTCACTTCTTGTGCCATTCATTTTGAACAAGTCTTTTCTGCTCAAAAAAACCCCCAGCTATTGGGCAGTCAAGTAGTATTCTCTCCACTTCGGTGCTGTGTAGTCACAGAGTAATTTGTAATGCTGGGCATCAGCTGACTTTGTATTTAATATATAAGGAACATGGTGAGATTAACTGGATATTGACCATCTGTCCATGGCAAGAAGATTTCTTATACAGATTTGCAAAAATTAAATAAGTTTTAGTCTCTTTCCCTGTTTAATTAACCATAATCAACTTGGGGTCTTTGTATCTTTGTGAGATTTTATTACGGAATAAAGAGTTACTGTGTAGTTCTTCCAGGATTACTTGTGCGTACAACTTCAAAATGTAGCATGTGTGGAAACTGTATTCCTGTTCACCTTGTTATCAATAAATGTTTTTACAGTAGAATACTCACAGAAAGAAACACAGTTCCACAGAATTTGCTTAAAAACCTGAACATTTGAAGTGACTTTGTATCCAATTTATTTTCTTGACAATTCCGAAAGTGACAGGGGAAGTGTGCTTGCAAAGGAAGCATAGCTCTAGAGATTAGATTATGCTGCTTTTTCCATAGCTGTACAATAGATTTTTTTTTCTGTAAAGCTTTGAACAAATTATTTACCTTTTAAGTGCTTTTATTATTTTATTCACAATTTAAAGATGCTATATCTCTGACCATAAAGATGTTTTGAAGATTACTTCTTTGAGAGAAGTTAAAATTGTGCTGCAAGTGCAACTCATGGTTGGATCTCATCTAAACATCATCTTTCAAGTATTTGCACTTGCTCTTTTTTTGTTTTTCATTTTGAAAACCTAAGCAGACACTGGTATGTAGGAAAGCACTTCTCCTGCACCTCCCCACACTGGCCAAGCAGCCCTTCCAGGAAGGGTTTGATGAGACTGGTTGCACTCGATCTCCATGTAGGAGCAGGGGGACCCCCAAACTGCAGTCATTCCCACCAGCTGCCATTGTTGGCTTTGGACTAGGTAGCAAACTTACAATTTAGCTCTGCGTGAGTGCATAAGCCATGAATGAATGTTTCATTTTGGAGAGAAAACTGCAAGGGAGGAAATTATTTCAAACTGAGGGCTAATTGTTTGTGTCTAATAGATTGACCACAGCATCCAGTAAAGTCTGAGGCTGTTCTGTGGCACATGGGAGAAGCGACTTGGCTTTCATTATGATAGGGAACTTCTCTTTGTCTGGCAGCTGCTGGCTATACTATAAAATACTTGGAGAAGTCATTTTAAAGCTCTGTGTCAGGCTTACCTGGGATTTCTGCTCATCTCTTGGGAGCGCAGCTATGCCCTGCATTGGGTGTGTTACTTAAAATCCCCCTGCTCTTGAGGGCAGCCTCCCTCTCTCCTCATGGCGAGTGCCTCTGCACACTTCATTAGGGCTCAGCAGTTCGGCTTGGATAAGCATCAGAGAGTTTGTGTCCCTATCAGAAAACTTAATGTCTAGAAATTACATGGGAAACTGTACAAAAGCCAGCACTCTCACAAGCTTTCTGATACTTGCCTGTTCAAGCTGTGCCACTGATACTGAAAGAGTCTTTCTAAGATACCAAAGTCACCTTTCCAAAAAATCGATCAGGTTTTGGCAGCTTCTGTGCATAGCACACTATGGGATCCTGCAATTCCCACTATATTTGGAATAGGAGGTCTTGGTGATGAATTTAGTCATCTTACTAGTAAATATTTATCTCTTGCTGACTTCTATCTTATCATATAATTTTTATTCCTGTTCTTATAAAAATACCTTCTGCCATATAAGCTGCATGGTTTAGGGATTTAGCCAGTGAGTGCATGGCTTTGTTGGTTAATACATTGCTGGTTGTCATTGATGGATTTCTGTCGCCTTTCCCATTGTCAGAGTTTGAATCCTTCCACCAATGTACAGAAATTTGCCAAAAATCATGTGCCAAAATCAGAAATGCCTACTTGTTACCTCTCATGTTTGTCATGCAGTCATGACTTTATTATATGAAGTTTTTCTTTCTTTCCTAGTAAGAAAAGCAAATATCCTGATTAACTTTTTCTGCTTAATCACAGGCTACTTACTTTTTATGTTTACGGATACATAAAAAGTAAATAGTTTGTTAAGTAAATAGTTTGTTAAGTAAATAGTTTGTAGCTACTTCAGGGGTATGTTTTCAACTACCGGCCATTTAAGAAATGCTCATACTTCTTTGAGTCCTCACAGTCATATACCTGTGCATGTCTAAAAGTTGATATGCAGTCCAGAACAGCCCGGGAAACAAGGTGCTAACATTCACATGTAGAAATGGACCCTTAAAGCATGTGTGTGCACATGCAGACACACGTGCACGTCCACAAACTCACAAAGAAAGCCAATGTGAGTGTGCCTGCATGAACAGCTCAGAAGAGAAGTAGTATCTCCACAGCATGATTTATCTCATTCTGGAAGAGGCTCCAAAGATAGCTCAGCTGAATCACCCTCTGGCAGTTCTTCCTTGCCATAAAAAGAGGGTATGGTGACTAGTTCAGATGTAACTATCTGACTGCTTTCTTAAACCGTATCATAGGAGCACATTTGCAAGTTGTTCTTGGATGGAATGAGGATCTGAGGGCAAAACCACTGGTATGAAGAAGTGAAGCTCCATTGGTTTGCAATGTCCCTGAAACCACTTAAGCCAAGCCTAAAATCTTTGATAGGCGCTCTCTGACTAGCGCAGTGATACTCTTGTGAGTGAGAAGACAGAAGAAACAATAAAAAAATTTGCTTTAAGCTAAACAACTACTGTTGGAGTTATGCATAATATTATCCCTGCTTGCTACATCTGCCTGATGGAGGGCATCGATGCCTGCTGTTTCTTTGCTCATGCAGATGGCATCAGTCCTCAAGTGTTGTTTAATTTCTTGGGACTGAAGAATTCCTGGTACTTCTAAGAAGGAGTGGACCCACGATGAGTATTTCCCATGTTATGCGTGGTGCTGCCAAACAGTTTTTGAGTTTGTTATGTGTGTCAGGGTTTCTGTGGATTTCTTCTGTATGGGAAGTTGACCGAGTATAAGTGTAGAGGGAAGGAGGGGCTACCTTCACCTGTCAGAGACAGGTCTGTGGCTGGTGGGAATCTCACCTCATTGGTGATCCTCTTCCAGTGTTTTAGAGAAACGGCAAGTAGACACAATATTTTCTTTGGACAACATCTATCTGTGAAAAAGAATGTATATTATCTATTTTACATTTTTTCTGTACTGTGGACCATGTTAGCATTTCATCCCATATAATATCCTTTAAAAAGCAGTAATTCAAAATATACTGGATTTTTTTTTCCTTGTAAGTACTTTCTGCCAGTGTAAGTACACTGCCAGAAATGAGACCCAAGTGACCTTGTCTGAAAAAGACCTCCTGTGGTATATAGGCTCCAGCTGTCAAGGCGAAAGTATAGACCTATCCAAATTAGAAGTAAATGCACTCTGGGATCATTCCGTGCTCATGAATGAGAAGGGGAAATGTGGACCATATTATCAACATGTATCTGTTTGTGGCATATATATAACAAAACAAAGCTGAAATGAGGTTTCTGCTCATTCTTAGCTTGATCTGCTCTATTGCAAGGTGTGGAGATCTACAGACCACTAAGCACTGTTTATGCTCTGCAGATATAGCTGGTGTTTGGTGGCTCTTTCTTGAGGAAAGCTGCACTTGAATTAGAAATTTCAGAGACATTTAAAGGACTGGAGAGTTGAGCTGATAATTCATTAAGTGGTGCACTTTTGTCTGAGTTAACTGATATCCCAAAATGGTGCTAAGAGGCACAATGTTCCTGGAGATGGTTGATTTCAGATGAGCTGTGTAAGAAATGTCCTGAACTGATGACTGCAATCGCCTACTACTCTGAATAAGCAACATCATCTTATGCTGAGACTTAACTCTGTATTAGGTCATTGTCGTCTGCAAATGTCAATTAGCCCACATGTTTTCTTGAATAACTTATTCATTTTCTAAACTGCTAAAACATGACTTTACATTATTAAACAAGAGATGTGACAATGAAATGATGTGTGTGCATAATATATACCTGCTCTGTTAGGATATGTGCATCCTTTTGGCTTTGTGTCTATGCCATGAAGAGCTATTATTTTTATTTCTGGACAGATTTGAAGTCCGATATGAGCTCTTTGGAGAAATGAAGTATTTCTATGTTTGCACATAATTCAGTGCAGACTGGAAAGCACCATGTCCAGAAGTTGTGAGAATATGGTCAGTTCCTGTATAGAGAAGGGAAACTGCTTTTCTTGGTAGCTGTTGGAAACACAGTATCTTTTCTGTCTGTTTACAAAATAATTGTAAAATTAGAATACAACATTTTCTGTGTTTGGTAGATCAGTTTTGTTACCTGAGAATTAAGAAACAATAGCATTGTCTGCTTGTCTGTATGCAGGAATGGCCATAGGCCACTGTATGAGATAGAATTTCAAAGACTAGCTGAAGTTATGGCTTAGCCACTATTCACTGTCCTGGGATACCAGCTGGTTACTTCCTGATCAAAGCTCCTCTTTTGGGCTGAACTCCTTCTAAAGAAATTTAGCTGTTTGGTTTTTGTACTGAGTTAATTCCCCACCCCCCGCCCCTTGTGTTGTGCACACTAGAGCATGTTTAGACTGATAAAAGAGCAGCTCAATTTGTACCTGCTGAAGGCTCAGGATATTCCATATTCATGAGGAACAGAGAGCTTAATGAGTAGATGCTGAGAGCTGAACTGCGTACGTGCTTTGAATGTTGTTCTTGTTAGACTCTGAGGACAACCTAGGTCTGGCATGTTGGCATGCTGGCTTTGCAGTCTGAAGTTCACATACCAATGTGTATAGGTAAGTCCTCCCAGTCCCAGGGTGAATTTACACTTGAGGAATGCTCTTCAGGTATTGATCCTTCCTTACTTAAAATCATCAGAAGTTTTAATTTCCTGCTAGGTCAAATGCCATGCAAATATGTGCTGTGGAACTGACCTTTCAAAATAATCCATTTCAAGTTGAGTCTTTGCACTTCAGTGCAATTCATGATGTGAGGCTGAAAAGCAAAGAAAGCATTTTGGTAGCACAGGGCAGCCATCTCTCCAGTAGCAACAGCTGCAGGATCTTGCTTTTTGCCAAAACAGAGTCCTTGCACTCAACTGTAAAGCATCTTTCTACATTGTTGACTATGTCTGGACCAGTAAATGCATGGGGCTTTTCCCCCTCTCTACTTAGAACTAGAGATGGATATACATTTGCAGAGACTTTAAAATAGAGATCAGCTAAATTTCAAGTAACGTGACGCTTATTTTGGGTGTCCAACTTGAGACACTTCAAAGAAGGTTCTTATTGTCAAATGACAGGAGTACAGTAATTTATCTTTAAGGTGTGTCACATAGAACAGAGCAAATAAGTTTTTTACAGTAATTTGTATTTATGCTTTTCTCTTAGAATAAATCAGTTACAACAGATAACAGTGAAGTCATCCACTAAGTCTTGCACCACCACTGTTTGATATTGACCCTCTCACTCCTTTGCAACTACATAAGTATATTGATTCCCTCTTGCCAAGTCATATGACAAGCCATATTTTTCCACAGATTTTAACTGTTATTGGAAGGAGCAAGTAAAATAGTAGTTTCAGGTGGTGAGAACTGTTAAATTTGAGAAATTGTCTGTAGACACTGCAGCAATATTTCAACCAGTGGGCAGATGAAGCAGTTAAATGTGGAGCCATTTCTGTAGTCCTGCCCTCCCTCATTTCTAACAAATACACATAACACTATTTGAAAAAGGTTTCAATTGTGTAGTGAAGCCTTCCTGTTAAAGACAATAGGTCTTCCTATTGTGCTGAGAACATTTGACATCCTCTGATCAATCATCTGATTAATTAATGTCTGTTTGTCTGGAGATCTTCTGCATTCCTCCTTAAAATCACCTACCCCATAGGCATAGCATCAAATACAACCCTGTGTAGTCAGTGGCTGGGTAAAATGCTGTGCCACAGAGCTGAGATCTGGCTGCAGCAATCCACTCCTCTCTTGGTTATTGCAATTCAGATGTAGAAGTGACATAGTCTGATATGAAGGTAGTAGAAATAAAGCAGGAAAATATTTGAACATCACAGGTCATTGAAAAACCCATGTTCTCTCATTTCTTCTGGGAGGTCACAAGCAAGTTATGCTGTCTGTAAGAATCCAAGCTGTAGTTCAGAAAGCAAATCTCTCTTGCCTCTATCTCCAGGAAACTATTGACCGATGTCAGGAGAATGGGGGACGAAAACTCACAAAGATGGACTTAGTCTACTTTCTTTGTCCAAAAAACAAAAAAAAAAGGCCTTGACAATTTGATTTTGTATCTTCTGTGTGTACAAGTTTTAACTAAAAAAGCCACAGTATGTTTTTAATAGTTTATGGCATTAGGCAAGACTCTCTGCTTTGTTTTTACTTTCTTGAACTCATAATTTCAGAGGAAAGCTCTTTGTGGTTCAAGTTTTGAAAATAGGGTACTGTGATGGCACTGTACGTGTTCATAGATGAACGTGACCAGCAATGTTTTTTTCTATGACTGGATCAATATTGTGTATGTCTCAAATCCTAGTCGTAATGAAGGACATAGAGGAGTGGGTTCCTTATGGCCAATCTGTGGGTTTTTTTGTTTATTTATATTTTCCACATCTTCCTACCAAAAAAGCTTATGTGAGATTCCATTGCAAGAGACAAGGAGTGAGACGAGCCTTCTTGAGAAGTGATACTGAATGTATCTTTTGTGGATCCACCAAATTATTTCTCTGCTTCCCTGCACTAAGTGTAATAGTTTGTCAAGACCAGGTAAAATTATAATACATCCTTTGTCAGAATGTTTGCTAAGTTTCATGTTAGTGCCAGACTGTATGTTAAGGATATTTGCAGTCAACTGCATGGAAGCAATTCCTTTTCTATAAAGGTATAACTTGCATAGTGTAAATCTGACCTTTTTTCCCCTGATCCATCTGCTTCTGTGAGTTCATTGCCAGTCTTCACTATACAGGCAGAACAATGATTTCATCTCAGTCAGTATGGCTGAAAAAAATGTAGAAAAATTTTTTTTGTTTGTTTGTGTGGTTTCACAGAACTTCAACATAAATAAAAAAGTGAAAACATTAATGGATGCAGAAAATGTTACCAGCAACTCTGAAAACAGCTGAAAGTCACAACAGAACAGCAAACATGACAGTTCAGACCACATTTTATATGACAACAATGCTGACAACATTGAAAAATTCTGGAAAGCTGAAAACTATCAACAACAGTGCAAAACAAGCATGCCTCTGACTTCCGCGTGGTACTGATTAACTGGGAAGGCAGTGACGTGTGCTGCTGCTGGTGAAGTGTAGAGCTGTGATGGGGTCCGCACAGCTTGATGGCCTTTTAATGCAAGCAGTAAACAAAATGTTCTGGGCGGTGTGCCTCGAGCAAGAAGATGAGATTGTTTTCAAGTGGGAAGGGCAAGATACAAAAGTTAACTCTGCTGGCACCAGCATCTTAGTGCCAGGGAAGGGTAGGAGGAACAGACTCTATGAAATAGGTACAACTGTAGGGAACTGTGTCTGAGGATGAGGTTGATAATTGTGAAGTATGTTTTAAGTGTAGTCGAAGTTCAAACTAGGAATAAAAGAAGAGCAGCAAAAGTAGGGGAGAGGAAGAATGAGACATGCCTGAAAAGATTAACTGCTCTGAAAAAATCAGAGCTCTTCTATTGTAGAAAGGATGATTTGAATTCACATCTCTTTTACTTATTAATGACATCTTTCTAACACAATTAAAACTGCTGATGAGCAAGCATCATAGTTTTTTTCTCAGGTATTTTAAGCAAGAATCGTTGTTAGGAGAAAGCCTTGGTAGCTGTGCAATACACAAAATGCTTAAGTATGGCACTGATTTTACGCTTTTATTGTGCAAGACAGTAAACTTACCCTTATAGACAGATGTGCTGCAGTTGTAGCCCTGCATCACAGAAAGCTACCTGTGCGGAGTATTCATCGTGTTACACATGATGAATACATTTCCTGAGCCTGATTTCAGGTATCCAACAGCAGCTGATTCAGAGCTTCATGAAAACAACTCTTTTATTGAAAAAGCCCTGCTGTCTTCCAGGCATTCTGCAAGTGGGGAAATTGTGATAGAGCACAATGCCCACCAAGGAATGTACTTGTGTTAGCAGTCTTTTGCCATTTAGCACTTAAATTAGGCTGCAGCCTTTATGTTGAAAAGCTAATATGCCCAAAAAACAATACACCTTTAGCACAGAAAACTGCTATTCAAGATTATAAATGCAAAAGATTGGCTTGGATATTAGCAGCAGAAAATGGTATTTGTACCGAAGTATTTTAAAAGCAGTATCGTTCACTATTGACTTGATTGCAGTTACCTAATTCCTCTTTTTAGGAAAATGTGTTAGGTCTTTGTGAAGAGAGAAATTAAATAGTGCACCTGATATGGTTTGGCAGTAAAGCAATAGTGAGTTTGATAACTCTGTATTTCAAAGCTGAGGTTTCTCAGTGGTGGTGGAATTACCAATTTAAAACACATGGGTATCTTCCAGCCATCTTTGTCTCCTTTCAGAAGACAGAGCAGCATTGAGCCATACAAGAACAGAGGACATAATAGGACAATCCTGGGTAAAATAATTGAAATTGTAATTTCTGTGTCTTCCTCAACCCAGTCTATTACCTATCAAGGCTTTGGAGGTAATGCAACTATGTAGTGGAACTCAAATAATGAACTGGGTCTGCTACCTGCTCTGGTTTTAACAGAAAAACAGAGGTTATATTTCAAGTTTTATGGAACACCTTTTGAAAATGCATAGGAATTAAATTCTAATGGTAGCTACTCATGTGTTGTAACATCCAGCAATCTAGATGGATTTATCTGTATAAACATCTGTGGAAAACTAGCCAACATATTATTTCACGTAATATTGTTAAGACTTCTAAAGTAAAGGAGTTTCCTCTTAATATCTTTATGATCTTTGGAATCTGGTTTGCCGTATATTACATAGTAGGGCCAGTGAAGAGTTCCTTGTTTCAGTTATTGGTTTGTGTCATTTTATTTTCACGTGTAAGTGAAGTGTTTCAGCTTGTTTTTCACCACCTCTTATGATAAGATACTAAGAAGTGCTACCGTAGTGACAATATGCCGATTTATTAGCTTAAGGTTTTTTTCTAGAAACAAGTTTCTGCACTCAGTTTTGGCATGAAGGTCTTCAAAACATGGATCCTAAAATCTCAGGAATCATCAAGTAATAAGCCAAGATATACGATTGCCCAAATCTCTGATTTTAAGCTGGACAGTGTTTTTTGTGGATCTGAATGAAATTCTAAGAGCTGACAGGTTGTAGGTTCAATTTAGTATCTGGGGAGCTCGGTGCAAGATAAAACAACTGGGCATTTTAGGATTTGATTGTTTAGCATGCAAGGACCCTATAACTTCTGCAGTGCAGCCTAGCTTAGTGCTAATTTTCTATTTCCCTTGGCTCTTGGAGTTCCCATCACTGATGGCTCTGATAATGTCTCTTAAATGGAGACCTTTCAAGGGTGCCCTCTTTTATACTGCAAGGTCAAGCTTTCCCTCCACCCCCTCACCTGCCTTCATTTTAGCCTCCCTGATTGATTTTCAGCTTCATCAAGTCCAGCATCACATCTTCAGTTCATGCACATCTTTCCTCCTTCGTGATGTAGACACGTTTTAGACAAGCTGGGCCGTGAAAGATGTAAGTCGAGTGTTGTCTGAAAATACAACGTTCTATGTAGGTTCTATGGAGCAGGTCTCTTCCAATGAGAAGATACAGCATATATTCTGTAACAGTCACTCCAGAAGTAGTGCTGAAGCTCCTGTAAATACAGAGTATTTATCCCTGATAATCATACAGGGTGGGTTGTTATTTTTGACAAAGAGTTTTTGCATGATCATTAAGAACTTGATTCTCCAGATTGCCTTAATTTTGTGGTAAAAGAAGGCAGCAGTGACTTGAACTTAGGCTACATACTCCTTTTTTCATCCTAGTTGAACTAAGAGGGTACTGTAAATTCTTCGTAAAGTTTTACACAGTCAGGAAGAGCAGGAGCAATACCAGCCACTTGCAGAATATAGAAGCTTTTAAGAATTACAAACAAAACAACAGAAAAACCAAAACCCACTCCCCCTCAGCTTGTCTGCAAGCTCCATGTTACACCTGCATCAGAAATAAGTCTCCAGCTGATATGCAGAAATTCATTGCCCCTACTTCCTCTCCACCAGCACATCTTTGAGAACATATGCTTCACTGCTTAGCAAGCAGTATGCACATTTCAAAAAATATTGAAGGTTTCAAGTAGCTATGTCTCTATTCCTTAAATTGGTCATGTGAGATGCAGCAGTTGCTAAGATGATGCTCACTTGCTCTGAAGAAAAGTTTCTCAGTGAATCCCAGAGCCAATAAGACATTAAAATCTCATTAAAATACAGTTGCATCCCAGAGCTTAGCTCCTTCATCTTTGCAAATTTCAACCTGTGCTCTGACCAAGCTTTTTGCACTTAGGTTTTTCCACTGGCCCAGTTGGAATGAACTTAAAATGTTTTAGTGCTCAAACTGGTCTAACAGTTTGAGGGCAGTTAGAATGGCAAATTGTCCCATATCACCTCAGTGCAGGAACCCAGATCATCCTTGAAAGACACCTACGTGTGGTTTTCATCAGACTCAGGATGCAGAGAGTTCTTACGTTACATTAAAGTTGGGCATGAGTATAAGATTTAATATCTATGATAGAGTTTCTTGACTCACTTGAGGATGGATGGATGGATCTTGTAGTCGCCAGTGTCATTATATTGGATGACAGACATGTATGGATTTGAACCATCCTTTAGTGGCTCATCAGTATGTCAAGTCAGACTTCTATGCTTAAAGCAGCAGTGTTAGTGTTGAGTTAATATCAAAGCTGGTTAATCATAATTTCTGTTTTGTTCTTAAACAGGAAGTTTCATTAGGAAAAGAAAAGGAGAATAAGGTTGTTCATCTTGATCTCTGATATTCTAGTATCCTCTACAACTTGCAGAGATGATTTCTGCTTAGGATTAAAAAGCGTGAATACAAATGCTGTAAAATGAAAGTTGATCAAGGAAATGCAGATGGGATTTTCCAGAGAAATAGATTAAATATGCCACTTAATGTGCAGTTCATTTGCAGCATAGCGGAAAATTTAAGAACACAAAATGTAGTGGAAGAGTCATGAATTCTGTTGTAATTATTGGTGGTTTGCTTGTGAAGAAATACTAATTGGAGTCCTGATCAGGAACTATAAATTATATAATCTTACCATATAGCCGAATGGAGAAGAGCATGTTTGCTTCATTTCATATGGGGATGGTGCTTACTTCTACATTGGGCTACACTTGGAACATTTATGCAAAACACAGATGCATACGTTTCTGAGTTGTAAGCAATTTGTATGGAATATCAGTTGTACAAAGATCAGCTCTTCTACCTTAAAGGCTGGTAAAACTGTGAGGCTTCGGGTGATGCAGGGATGCCTGGGAGAAGAGAGTGGCGTTGTTCAGTGCACATATGCAGAACTGTGGTGATGGACAGTAGCAGCTGGAAGAGAATTCCAGACCATATAGCAGCAAGAACTATTTGAAAGACAAGCTAAAAAAATTAAGAAAATAAAGTGAAAATAGGGTGCAGTAGAAAGAAAACAAAGGACTCCTTAGGCAAGATTTTCAGAAGTTAATGTCTGAATATCAGCTCCTAAATCTTTTTGTAAGTATATGGCCTGATTTTTTTTTTTTGTGAGGTGATGAGTAGCCAGGAGTTTCTATTTGAATACTGTATAGAGGTGCATTTAGTGTATTCATCTGAAACATTAGCAGGCTAAAATTTTACTATTTAGCATTTTCCTGAGAAATTAAACATTTAGGAAACAGACGTGAAGCATCCAAGCAGGAGGATGTTTCTAAAGAAAACCCAGTGGGTTCTGTTGTAACACCAGTCTGCCTTTCACCATCTTTCAGTTCCCAAGCTGAGAGCAAGGTTCCGAAACTGTGGCTATGAGAAGTGCACAAGGGAGTAGGGAACTGTTTCACTTAGAAATTGGCCCTCAATTTTTTGTTGTTGGAATGTGAATATTCTTTTGAGGTTGGCCATGATGTTCTCAGCTCAGAAAAATCAGATTAATCCTAGTTTTTGATGTTCCTCCTGGGAGAAAATTCTCATTTAAACAGTTGGTATGAATATAATCCCTTTGCATTCCATTCTCAAGAATGCTGGAACTACTGGTCACAAGAAATCCAAGATGCTTTTAAAAGGACAAGCAAATTTTTCAGTCGGAGTTCGGCCTGGGTGCATTCAGGTAAGACAAAGGTGTTGGGTTAGAGAGGAAAAGATTACAAAGAAAAAACACCTTGCACAACTCCCCCCTCCCCCTTGCAGCTGAATACAAAAATGTGTGTGCATTCACATTTAATTGATGGACAATAAAAAGCAGGAGAGCTGTTGAGCCTGGTATTTCAGGAAATAATCACCCTTAAATTCAGTCACTGCCTCTTCATGTTTTTCCAAGTGCTGCATGAGCAAGTGCAGGCTGTTCCCTTTCTTTTCCCCTGCAGAGTGGATCCCTGCAGGAATTGGCCTCTCCCGAATTTTAATTGTTTTTTCCAGTTGCTGGCAAGAGTTCTTAAAATACTTCACTGTGCTCATATCGGAGTGGCGCTGGCTCGGTTGCACAGAGCTGCACCCAGCATGGGGCTGAGTGGTCACAGGCTGTCCGGATCAGGGAGCACAGCAGCAGTCTGTCTTCACTGGTTACTGAGCCCCCGAAGGAGGCAGGAAGGACTTAGGAACCTGTAAGTCATTGCTAGTGCCAAAGGGGAGCAGGAGGAGAAATCTAAGCTGTTCAAAGTGGAAGATTCATCATGGTATTATGCTGTTTCACTGTTTCCACTCCAAAAGGATGTTATGGATAGATTTCTTCAATAAATAAGAATTCCTTTCTGATGCTGCCAAGAAAATAGAACAGATTAGGGATTGGTTAGGGCTGCAGAAATAAAAATAGGTGATATACATTGCAGGTTTGAGAAAAAGTATAGATCCAATTATTTTTGGCTGTTACCAAAGGCTTACAAAGAAACAGGATATACACATCAGTTGTGTAAACAGCAGTTTTTCATCTTGAATATGCCAGAGTCAACTTTTTTGGTCAGGGAGACTGGGTTCTGCTCCTTCCTGTGACACGTGCTAAATAACAAGGGGAAAAAGATGGAGAGAAAGGTTAAAAAAAAAAAAAAAAAGGCAGAGTTCATATTCCAGCCCCTCGAGTTGGCTATTCACAAGCAGACCGCATCACACAGGATTAGGCATTTCCTGTACTTGAACTGAAAATGCAGGAAAAGAAATATGAGAAGGCATAATCTGGAGCTATACAACAGTACAGATAAAATACATTATGATTTGCACACCCACAGGAAAGGAATAAGGATGCATTCACATCTGTAATGGACTTCATGCTGAGCAGCACTTTCAAGTTGACATACTTAATTCTGGTATCTATGGTATGAATAGATGTCTGATTTCTGGAGATTGTGATCTACTCATGCTTCATTGTAATCATAACAATAATATTATAAGGGGGGGGAGAAGTGGAGATTCTAAAAAGCATCTTTCAGAAGTTTCCTGCAGACCTACTGAAGATTCAGAAAGGTTCTTCTAATTCTGTTTATCTGATATTACTTATCTGAGATCCTGAATCATGGTCATTTCTTCTCATCTGTCCCCCTGATCTTGTTAATTTTGTATTGAAAATATAGTCCCACAAAAATTAACATTTGCAGTAAAACACAAATCCAACATGTGCTATTATATCCCCAAAAATGTTTTAGTGAGGCTTCAGTTCTTGAAAAATAACTTAATTAATGCACAAATAGAAGAACCCTGCAAGATCTGATATTGTGGTGTGAGAGAAAGGAGTTGAATTACAAAGCAGACACATCTGTAATCACTATAAAATGGTGAAAGTCCTTTTGTTAGGAAAGCTTCACTTTTTCATACCTAAAGATAATGTAGCCAAACATTATATTTTTCCTTCCCTGCAAAATTAAACACAGATTAATTGTTGAGTATGTGTTTACCTGAGTTAGCTATTTAGAGTACTGCTCTAGAATCCACACTGTAAATCATAGAAAGGTTTTAGTTGGAAGGGACCTCAAAGATTATTTAGTTCTAACCCCCCTGCCATGGGCAGGGATACCCTCCATCCAACCTGGCCTTGAGCACTTCCACAGAGGGGACATCCACAACCTCTCTGGGCAACCTGTTCTGGTCTCACCACCCTCACAGTAAAGAATTTTTTCCTAACATCTAATCTAAATCTCCCCTTCTTAAGCTTAAAGTCATTATCACCTGTCCTATCCCTCCATGTCCTTGTGAACAGTCCCTCACCATCTTTCCTGTAGGCCCTCTTCAGGTACTGGAAGGCCACAATTAGATCTCCCCAGAGCCTCCTTTTCTCCAGGCTGAACAATCCCAACTCTCTCAGCCTGTCCTCATAGGAGAGGTGCTCCAGCCCTCTGATCAGCTTCGTGGCCCTCCTCTGGACTCATTCCAACACGACCGTGTGTTTCCTGTACTGGGGCCCCCAGTGCTGGACGCAGTATTCCAGGTGGGGTCTCACAAGAGCAGAGTAGAGGGGCAAGATAACCTCCCTTGACCTTCTGGTCACGCTTCTTTTGATGCAGCCCAGGACACGGTTGGCTTTCTGGGCTGCAAGCGCACACTGACAGCTCATGTTCAGCTTTTCATCAACCAACACCCCCAAGTCCTTCTCCTCAGGGCTGCTCTCAATTCATTCTGCACCTAGCATGTGGTTGTGCTTTTGATTGTGCCAACCCATGTGCAGGACCTTGTACTTGGCCTTGTTGAGCTTCATGCAGTTTGCACCAGCCCACCTCTCAAGCCTGTCAAGGTCCCTCTGGATGGCATCCCTTCCCTCCAGCGTGTTGACCACACTGTGCAGGGTGGCGTCGTTGGCAAACTTGCTGAGGGTGCACTTGATCCCACTGTCCATCTGTTGCACTTGTCCTACTGTTGCCGACAAAGATGTTAAACAGTGCTGGTCCCAATACAGACCCCTGAGGAACATCACTTGTCATTGGTCTCTGCTTGGACATGGAACCGTTGACCGCAATTCTTTCAGTGTGACCATCCAGCCACTTGCTTATCCACCAAGTGGTCCATCTGTCACATCCATGTCTCTCCAATTTAGAGACAAGGATATCATGTGGGACAGTGTCAAATGCTTTGCACAAGTCCAGGTAGATGATATCGGTTGCTCTTCCCGTATCCACTAACACTGTAACCCCGTCACAGAAGGCCACCAAATTTGTCAGGCACAATTTGCCCTTAGTGAAGCCATGTTGACTGTCACCAATCACCTCCTTGTTTTCCATGTGCCAGGAGGATCTGCTCCATGATCTTTCCAGGCACAGATGTGAGACTGACCAGCTTGCAGTTCTCCAGGTCTTCCTTTTTTCCCTTTTTGAAAATGGGGGTTGTTTCCCCTTTTCCAGTCGGTGGGAACTTCATGTCAGTGGACTGCCACAACTTCTCAAATATGATGGAGAGTGGCATAGCCACTTCATCCTCCAGTTCCTTCAGGACCCGTGGATGCATCTCATCAGGTCCCATGGATTTGTGCACCTTCAGGTTCCTTAGATGGTCTTGAACCTGATCTTTTCCTACAGTGGGTGGTTCTTCATTCTTCCAGTCCCTGCCTTTGCCTTCTGAGGCTTGGGCTGTGTGGCTAGAGCGCTTGCCAGTGAAGACTGAGACAAAAAAGTCATTGAGTATCTCAGCCTTCTCCATATCCTGGGTAACCAGGTCTCCCATTTTATTCTGGAGGGGGCCTGTATTTTCCCTTGTTTTATCACTGACCTACCTATAGAAGCTTTTCGGGTTGCCCTTGGTGTCCCTGGCCAGATTTACTTCTGTCAGGGCTTTGGCTTTCCTAACCTGATCCCTGGCTGCTCAGACAGTTTCTCTGTATTTCTCCCAGGCTACCTGCCCTTGCTTCCACCATCTGTAGGCTTTCTTTTTCTGTTTGTTTGTCCAGGAGCTCCTTGTTCGTCCATGTGGCCTCCTGGTGGTTTTGCCTGAGTTTATTTTTGCTGGGACGCATTGCTCCCTTCTACAGAGTTCCTCATCCGCTTGGTCTTCCTGGTTGGGTGGCCTGTAGCAGATCCACACTACATCATCCCCTGTCTCTGTGCTCCCTTTAATCCTGACCCATAAGCTCTAGGTTGGCTCCTCATCCATCCCCAGGTGGAGCTCCCTGCACTCCAGCTGGTCATTGACATAGAGAGCAACACTCCCTCCTCATCTCCCCTGCCTGTCCTTCCTGAAGAGCCTGTATCCTTCCATCCCAACACTCCAGTCATAGGAGCCATCCCACCAGATCTCTGTGATGCTAATGAGATCATAGCCCTGCAGGCGTGCGCACATCTCCAACTCCTCTTGTTTATTCCCCATGCTATGTATGTTTGCATAGAGGCATTTTCACTTGAAGCTGACTGCCTGGCTGGAGTGGCTGGAATTCCTTTGAGGTATTTTCCCAGTGTTTCCCTGTTGGCTCCTTTTACCTCAGGAGCCCCTGGCTCATCTCTGTCAGACTTCAAGTGTGCTGCAGTGTATCCAGCATGTCTCTGAGCAATGGGCTGAGGGCCCTCACTGGCACCCTGTCCCTCTGACCTTGGCATGTCATCCCACAGCTTGTTGCAGGCAAGCCTGATATTATCCCCCTCCCCCCTTCAAGCCTAGTTTAAAGCTCTCCTGAGCAAAGACCCTCTTCTCCCTTTGAGAAAGGTGAATCCCATCAGAGGCCCACCCAGCAAGCCTGGTGCTGTGTAGGCCATCCTGTTATCGAAAAACCCCAAAACGTGATCGTGAACTATCTAGACGTGTGGGATTAATCCAGTTTATCTGGAGAACGCCCTTTAATTTGTCATAACATGATAACTGTGTAAATCTCAGACGATCAGCTGAATTTAAATATGCAGGCTATTAAAAGAATATGGAGCGATCTGACAGACACCTGAGAAGAGGACCATCACTTGGCTATGGCTGTTATTTTTTTTGTTGTTTCTTTAGTAAGAAAATCAGGTCACCTCTAGTTATATTCCTGAATCTGATACTTATTTTATGTTAACACATCTTTTTGTTCTTTTTGTGTATGGCACCTCACAGGATTCTGGTCCATTGAAAAAAAAAAAAAGAAGCTGCTACTGTACAATATGATAATATAAATATTTAATTTTTACGGCCACAAAAAGGGTGCAGCTGTGTTGCATGCTTTTTCTCTGTACTGTATTTGTTACTATTATATTTAATAGCTGTGACAATATATTGAAGCTTTCTGATTGTATCTTTATTTTGGGGTCTTTTCAGGATGAGAACTCCAGATGATATGTAAAATATGCCAGTTCAAGTAGACAGTATCATGCTTGAGTGAGACAGATCTGTTCTCTGGTTAGGTCAAGGCGGCTATGTAAAAGGTAGAGGTGGGGAGTAAATTACCAGGGCCTGACTGTGCACTTTCTGCCTGATAGGGTTGATGTGGAATGCTACTATTTGGGATACTAATGCTTCCCACTCCCCATACCCTCATCTTCCGCTTCTTGAAAGGTAAAAATGGTGGAACATAGCATGGAAGTAAGACCTATGTTTTGTACCAATTGTTATGCCAGTCACTGAAAAGATTCCAAAAAAATACAGTGCAGTTTAGCTTATGCTGGTAGTTCGCTAGTATTGGCACTTAAAATTAAGTTCATCCCTACCTTTCAACTATGTCTTAGAAAAAAAGTAAACTGTGGTATAGTACAATTGTATTGTACTTCAAGTTGTTGCATTACTTCTTTGAATGCCTTTTTGGGGAACATAAGGTATATGAATGACTGTATTTTGACTGTAGAAAACCAGAGTCTCTCTTTATCTCCAAGTTCAAGTTTAAGTTTTGAGTAACGATGTAAACCTTATGAATAAGTCTTCAGCAGAATCTGCCCGTGTCTGAGAAAATCTGGCTTTTGTGTTTGCCAAGTTTCAATTAAGTCCCTTTTACAGCTGTGCGTCCTAATTCTGGAAAGTGTGGACTATACAACTAGGTTCATTCAGAACTTTTGCGACAGGAAGTTGTGGTTGGATTTTCTAGCCCTTAAGAAATTTCTCTTTAGAAACTGAGCTGCTCCAATGTCCAGCACTGAGCATGGCACTCTTCAGAAGACCTTCCAGGAGCAGTATTGCTGCTGTAATGAACAGAGATATTTACTTTAGATATGACTAGAATCAAGAAGTAGGGATGGAAGAAGCTGGAAAGAGATGAACACAGAACTCGCAGGATTTCTAGGTGCATCACGTTTGTGCGTGAAGTGTATATGCATGCCCTTGGCTCTGTGAAAGGGCTTCAAAATGTCTGGTGCTACCTTTCTGGAAGGGTTTGGTCCTTCTGCAGTGCTGGAAAGGTGGTTTGAATCCCCATGTGCTCTTGTACTAAGACAGTACCCATGAGGATGGAGGTGAAGTGGTACCACAAGTGTGGAAACTTGAAGCTGTGGCACGCCACGTTCTGGTTTTGACCTTCTTAGTTTTGGCCCATCCTTTAAACGAAGGATAATAAGGCAGTGTGTTCTCTCTTAATCTAATCCTCATCAGACCCGTCCAAGGCAGTGGGTTGTACCGTGTCAGCTGCTAGCATCGGCTGCCTTCTCCTTAGAGATTCACAGCGACACTTGGGTGTATCAAATGTCATTGCCGTGAATGTGATACATTGTGTCCCTGAAAATAAAAATGGAGTCATCCCCACTTGTTCAAAGCACGATTATCTCTCTCTGCATTTATTCTCTCTGTCATGGTAAAGTAACTGCTGCAAAATTTCCAGTGCGTATATCAAGTTACAGATTGGTGCAGGCCCCTGTGGTTCTTGGAACGGCATGGGGCTGGTTTTGTTTACTGATGACATTTATCCTCTCATTTCCTTTTGGAAGCATGTCAGCTTCTCGCTGTCTGATGGGGAATGTACTTACAGGACCTTCTTTTCATGCCATGTCTGACAATAACCACTCCACCCCATAGTATCCATGTCTGCTTGCTATGGAGCCACTGTTTCTGCTTTCAGCAGTCTGGCAGGAACTTGGCTGGGCAGGAAAGCAAAAGGATTTCTAAGTGCAATTATCTTCTCTTGCAGGAGGAGACCGAGAGCGGATGACAGCTAATCATGAGACGTACCTTCTTATGGCGAGCACACAGAATGACATGGAGGATTGGGTGAAATCCATTCGCAGGGTTATATGGGCGCCATTTGGAGGAGGTGAGTCAGTGAGGGACCATGCAAGGCTCCCAGATACACAAAGACACATAAGGGTTCTTCTGTCGTCTCAGCCACAGCCAGAGTTTTGAAGTGAAGACGAAGAGAATGGTCTAGATCTTTAAAAAAAAGTGGAGTAAACCCTTTGTTTTCACTTGCAATGCAACTATCAGGCATGTTCCATGTAGAGGGCTCAATTAAAAGACTTTAAACTGTCTGGAACCACTTCCTTGATGAGGGTAGCACATGACAGCACATTACCAAGGCAAGGGGAAGTTTTCACAGAAGTTGAGTCTTCTAGGAAATCAGCTTTCCTGCAGGGAGAAGCAGGGTAATTCCTTTGGTCACCAGCTAAAAGACAGTTCATGTGTTTCATAAATGCCTGTTACAAGAAGTTGTCAGTGATTCTTCTGCAAGTGACAGCGAGGTCCAGTAATAGTATTATATAAAACTATGCACTCCAATATAAGCCTCAGAATATTAGCGCTAGCAGTATAGGATAGATTCTTTTTCTTTTGATTGGCATACCCAATAATTTGAGTAGTACTGGATGAAAATTTACTGTCGGATGTCTAGTTGTCTTTTTAAAAAGCTCTCATGTTGAATGGGCTGCAAATTATTGTCATCATTTTCATCATTATTATTCTGGTGATAATGTCTATGATACTGTAATACAAGTAAGATTGATATACTTGTACAAAATGTCAGTACGTTAATCAGTCTGTTCCTTGGAGCTCTCAAATCTCCAAGTTCAGGGACAGAAATATTTTTCCACAGTGAAAGAGCACCTGTATTGCATCAGTCACTTTTTGGTCTTGTCAGGACAAGTCAGTCAGGCAGGATTGTCTGTGCTGTTTCATTACAGAGAAACGCAGTTATCACTGAAAACTGTGATTGCTGTCTGCAAATGTCTTTTTCTCAACTGCCAGGTAGACCACATGAAAGAGGATCAGAGGGACTGAAGGAAACTACCATTTTAAACAAAACTTTTCTTGTAAGCCACCCATCTTCCTTTGTGCTTTATTCAGGTCACACAGCTCTGCCTTTTCAGACATGACTGTCTTCTCTTTGGCTCCTCCTGGGTAAATGTGCTCTGGAAAGATGGTCCTGAGCAGTCATTTCACTGGGATCTGGCCCTACACATTAATAAGTTGGCGCAGTCCTGGACCTGAGCATGTAGATCTTATAGCAGGATGCTTAAAAACAAACTCCAAAACCCACAAAGTGAAAAGTTTGTCTTAAAAGGCATGATCAATACAGACGTATTGAGTTGGTATGGGAGAGGGGAGGTGGGAGGAGCAGAGTCTTCTGCAATTAGACTGGGTAAGAAATCTGCTTGTTTATATAGCACAAAGATTACCCATCCCCAACTTCTTCTTTGTGAAGGAGGCCTCATGTTGAGCTCCTTGGTGTTCTCTTACTCCAGTCCAGTAGCAGTATAAGCTACTGTGGCAATAATAAATTTGGGGGCATAACAGAACTGGATTTTTTGAAGAGTATCTTTGTGGTTTTTTGCACCTGGCTTCCAGCACCACAAAGTCTTGCTGTGGCAAATAATGTGGAAACGCAACCTTGCAGTTCTTCTGCAAGTGGAGATGTGTCAACATTTTACAGGCGGGGAGCTGAGATTAGGTGAAACCCCATTTCTAGCCCAAGTCCATGCACAGAGCTAGGAATAGAAACCAAATCTCCTGAGTCCTGACCTTATCCTTTCTTCACCAGCCCCTGATTTGCTTTTATAGGGCAGAGCTATTTCTGGTTTACAGCTGGGAATCCTTCCAACCACCATGAAAATTCTCAGGACACCATCATTGTTTAGTGCTGTAGGAATGTTTAATGCCAATTACTGAGGGAAGCACCTCACTGAAGACTTTGCATGCTGATTTGCATAAAATAAGAGATGGGTGCAATCCTTGAATTACTGTTTAAATTCATTTGTAGTTAAAACACTTCTAAGCATGTTCTTTTTGTTCTTCTTACTGGATTTCTTGAGCAAATACACTGACTTAGGGTTATTTATATTGGGACGCAAACAGTCCCTGGAAAACTTGAGAATAGATGGAATATGAGTGTAATGTTCACTGAGAAGGTTTGACCATGATAACAAGGCAAAAGCAGTATCGTGGGATGTGTCACCGTTAAGAATCATGCTTCTAGCATGTCCCCCATTTTATTAACTACTTGTAACTTAAGTTGATAGTCTGAGCTATCTTAACAAGTTTTAATAAGCCCTATTAACTGTTCTGTAATTATGTATGGCCAGACACTCGGATTTTTATTATCCCTTGCTACATGGATGTTGCTACTGCTGCTTCAACAGTCTGACCCTTCTAAAGAAGGGCACTTTTGTCTTAAGTTGTCTAAGAGCCTGCCTTTATGATCTGTAGCCACTGAAGTTAAAGGCCTTTTTATCTTTTACATTAGCTATAAACAAGATATAGAAAAGTTGCAGTCACATAATAATGACTAGCCAAACCCAAGTAATTACTTGCAACACATAATTATTTCAGACAGCTAATTGATCAAAACACCAGTTTTATATCAGCTTCCTAAATTTCAGTACTAGATGGTAAACCACAATAGTCTGGTGTCATACAAGTCAAGTGCCACTTTGGGTAACATTTGAATTTTCTGGTTCTTTTAAGCATTGCAGGCAAGGTCTGTGTGTGTGTTTGTTGCGTGCACATGCAATGGATGTATCTGACCCTTGGTAAGCCGCTAATATTTAAAGTTTGTCTGGCAGCGGGAAAGGACTCCTGGTACCAGAGCAAGGAGTTCTGTAAATGATTAACCATATCATTAAATTGTTATTTGTTAACCTGTGCTAGAAAGAGAAGGCAGGAGGGGGGCAGGTGGGAATCTGCTACGGTCATCAGAAACAGCTTGGGTTTTGCACTGAAAGAGTAAGGTGACTGTGGAAAAAATTCTGAAAGGGAAAAGAAATGTAAATGAGCCAGGGCATGTAATGCCTGTTTGCACATGAAATTCCTTTCCTGATTAGATTAAAAAGGCAGTTTTTTACAGGAGGGAAAGAACTGAGCTTTAATTGCAGAGCTTGCAACTAAGGGGGAGGGAGGAGGCGAGAAGAAGGAGCACGAGCATTTTAGCAGGGGTAGTAGTGCAAGGTCTGGCACCTCCTGCGTGAGCCAGGCACAGCCTGCTTGGTTTTCAAGCTGCCGCACACGACAGCCACCTGAAGTCAACTCAAAGTCACCCAGAGGAGCAGTCAAATCTGCGTTGCGGCGGCTCCCTCCTCTACGTCGTTTCCCTGCACCTGCTGCTCGCGAGGGGCTGGCGCAGGCGGCAGTAGCAGCCGTGGCTGCCATTGCCAGGCGTGGGACCGGGAAGGAGCAAGCACGCAGAGCATCCCCGTGTGGAGGCACGTATTCCTCAGCAGCTCCCCAGGATCCTGCCAGCAAAGATGCGCTGCTGCCGCATCTGACGCACCTCTCCCATGAGAGCTTCTGGTAGTTTGAAGGCAATAAAACAAGCGAGAAGCCCATGAGAATATCAGACAGGGAGCTGGGTATATAAAAGGCCTTTTGAAAGGAATCTGTTATGGACAGAGAGCCTTTCGGGTGAAGGGGCTGTTGTTTTTGCTTCTCGGTTGCAAAGATAAAAGGAGCCAGCGAGGAGTATCGTATCCTGGAGGATTCTTCAGTGGCCTTTTTGGTATTGTTCTTCTCTTTCCCCTTGTGCACTGCGAAGCGCTGACCTTTTCCTGTGGAATTGGAGTCTCTGCCACTCAACGCCCTGTTCCAGCTGGGAGGAAGAGGTCTTTCTCCCCCTCCGTCTGTGCAGGCACTTCTGTTTGAATGGAAAATATAGCTTTTTGCTGAAATTCTTTTGTTGTGACATTGCATAATAGACAGTTGTCTCGCCGCAGGAAATAAAAGAAACGAAAGGAAATAGACGGAAGGAAATTGTTCCCCAAAGCAAAATTGAAGCAGGGAAGAGAACATTAAAATCACTTCAAGCCCTACCCAAGATTTAGAAGACCACAAATCTCCCAGCTCCCAAGGAAAATACACTATTATAAAAACTCCTCAGCAGTCAGTAATGAGCAGTCGTGGTGTTTCGTCTGCATGCAGCTGGTAAAGGAAAGCATTGGAGGGACGTGGGGGCTCTGGCCTGTATGATGCCTGAAGACAGAAATGCTGGAGTCCGCAGCCCAGGTGCCTTAGCAGCAGCTCCTTTCATTCCTAAAACTACTTACAGGAGAATTAAGCGGTGTTTTAGTTTCCGTAAAGGTAGGTCTATTCTGTCACTGTGTTCTGCTTAGCTAGTGAAGCCACGGTTTCTGAGAAGTCAAGGGGGCTATGTGTGCAGGGGCAGATGAGGCTACTGAAACAAAAGGTATTAAACAATGCAGATGCCGGCATTGCACGAATGATTTATTTACTTCTTTGTTCATTTGTTTGTAGCTGGCCAGCTGATACTGTCTCCTCTAAATAATAGCCCATGAATGGGCTGCCTGAATGAGGTGGCTTGAGACAAGATTGTTGTAGAGCCTCTGAGCAAAAATCAGTGAGAGCAGTGGAGTATCATACCTGTGATACTCTGAGTCGCCTATTTGTTCTGGCAGAGCATCAGGGAAAAGAGTTTGGGTTTGCATTTTGTCTGTGTGGGAGGAGGGGGGAGACAAAAAGGAGCTAAGCAACATGATAAATGTGCATCTGTGCAGAAGACTTAAGTCCTTGGATGCAGAGATTACTGATGGATTGAAATGTAGCCCTACAATGCAGTGTCCTGTTGCAAGTGCTGCATTGCCGCTTCATCCTGCTGCCCTGCAGCCTACGTTTACCTTTCCACCTGCTGCATAGAGATGTTTAAAGCCAGTTTTCTTCTGCATTGCACGTACTCCTGTTGAAGCAGAGCATGGCAGTACTGAGGGGAGGAGGGCAAAGAGGAGACTGGCTTTCAGAATATGTCAGCTGGAAGCGCTGGAAGGGAAACACATGTCTGAGAAAGAGATATGACAAGTGATGATAAGGTGCCATGGTGCTTGGGATAGGTGGGGAGAAACTACCTCTATGACATGGACAAAAACTATGTGTGGGGGAAGAGGAGAATCTTGGTGCTGCCTTAAAAACTGTGCTGGACAGAGAAATCCAAGTGAGTGAGCTAAATTGTCATGTTGTTCTGAAGTGTGAGAAATTATATTGCACAGGGCTTATACAAAAACCATCATCTTCATCTCCTGCTCCTCCCTAAACTGTTCATCCATGCCGCCATTTGTCCTTTTGCAAGACCATGCATACACTCAGTAGGATGTAGTGGCATCATTGCTTTTGAAGGTTGTGTGCGTAGGTAGTCAGGGACGATGCCTTGAAATGAGGGATTGCAGCCAGTGAGGCACTCACCGCAGAACTACAGCAGAGATCGGCTATCACCTGCAGCTGAGATAGCATTGAAAGCTGTTTGCCCCCTGTATCCCCCCTCCCCAAGGCCATCATTTCCCTTGGTTGCTGGGAGTTCAGTCCTTCTGGAGACTGGCCAGGAGCACGTGGATGTGTCTGTATGAGGTGTGCTAGTGCATTTCAAGGTGTCGGTGTGAATCAGAGCTGTCTGTGCCCTGTTTATACACTTAAGTATTTAAGAAATGTTTGGAAGTTGAATAAATGATTAACTGATAATTTTGCAGACAGCTGCATTTGTGCCCAGGGTGCAGCCTTAGCTGCTCCAAGAGCTTCAGCTGTTGATTCTTTCCCCATATGTTCTGACACAGAAACTTTTCATTTGTAAAACTCCAAGTGAAGCTGCAGCACTGGGGCCAGAGGACAGAACAATGAAGGCCATGCTGCTAATTTTCTTTCCTCTACATATCATTTGTTTCAATTGCATATACACATTTTCTGACAAGAAAGTTGTCACAAGGCTCCTAGATCCAAGCTGCAGAATGCTGGGTGCACATGTTTGACTAGGTTTGTGTCCCACTGAAGTCAACAGAAAGATGAACATTAACTGGATTTTCAGTCAAGCCTTTGCTATGGTTGCACAGGCAAATCAGGCTAACTACACTTGTCTTGCTAATCAGCATACCAAATTCTTATAACTTCGTTTGCAGATTGTATAGCTAAGTATAAAAAAAAGGCAAAACTAGCCTTCTGCAAATCTAGCCCATACTTGCATAAAACAGATCAGTTAGTTCTAAGCTGTGCAACTCGATACAGAAAATAAAATTAGCAGGAAAAAACATTGGATAGTCGTTGGAAGAACTACAAGGGAATCATGACATTGTACGTTTAGGTAGAGATACATCGTCATCTTCACTGATGGTACAAGGTGTAGGACACACCCTGGAAATCCAGATCAAAGCTGCATTGTGATAGGCACCAAAACGTTAAATGTCAGACCTCTTTGGAGGTCATGTCATAGGAGTAGTGCTCAGAGGGCAGCATCTGAACAGAGACAGAGCCAAGCATCTTTAAAATCCAAATTCAAGAAGATGCTCTCTGTTTAAGTACCACCACAGGAACCTCCTGAGAGCACATGCGGAGTAAGTGGAGAAAGCAGTAACTGAGGGTAACTTTGCTGGCATGCAGTGGTGAGAACATTCAATAGCATGGTGAATTGGGGTGAGCAGTTTTGGAGGAGGAGGTGGCATTGGGCACAGAGAAATGATGCAGGCCCTGACGTGATTGACTATGATAAGTTCCCAGTGATGTATATAAAATTGCCTCCCTTCCTTTCAATCCTGTAACTAGTTCTGCTCTTATTTCAGACTTGTTTTTTCTAAGGAATAACCTCTGGTGTGCAGCTGTGCTAAACTCCAGGGCAGGAGTTTATCTTACCATATCTACTGACTGTGGGGTAGGAGAAGGCTTGAAGGAAAGAAAATGAGTCAACAAAACTCCACCACTGCTGGTTTTTATGGGATTTTTTTCTCTCCTGTACATTACAAAATTTTGTAGAGAAGAAGAAAATACTCCCTGCCTTTGATCCACTCAAAACAGCACTTAGTGCTGGGGAACAGCAAAGCAGAAAGCTGATAAGAAATAATAATTTAAAACTTCATATTAAGTGTTACGTTATCATGACAGCCACTTCTTTGTGTTATTCCAAGACTTTTGTTCCCAGCCCTGCTCTTGAAAGCCATTTGCCTGATCTGTTATTTTCAGTCAATGAATTACTGATGTAGAATTGAGAGCTCCTTAAAATTCTCATCCAGATCCAAGGTGAGATTCTTTTGACCTTAACTGACCCTTTCTGATCAGTATAGCCCATAAACTCAGAACTTGTTTTGGAAGGACAGAGATCCTCTGCTGCACATTGAGAGAACACACATAGAGGAGTGGGCCCTCTATTGAAAACATCAGCCCTCTGTGCTTTACGCTGTCTGAAAATTATGCTATCATCTGAATTTCTGAGAGGTGGCTTGGGAAAGGCAGAAACCTTCTGGCTCACTGAGTGGGTGTGCTGTGGTCAAGCTAGAGTGGCAGGTGGGCTTTCTCAAGCTATTCCTTACAGAGCAAGGAGACAGAACTGCTGCCTAGATCTTTCTCGTTTTTTCTTACTGAATCAGAAGCTTGGAGTCAATAGACTTGAGATGTGACCCCTGCCTGTGTTCAATAGCTAAGGAAATGATTGACTAATAGCATTCTAAGATTTTAAAAACATACTCTTGAGTAGACATACACAGAATTTGGATATAGCACTGTAGTGTCTTTCATAAGCTTTATGGGTATCTGTTAGGCTTGGAAATCCAGTTTCTCAAAATGTTTACAAAACTTCTGCCGCGGGAATGTTCTAGTTAATGAATAACCACTCGGTATGCCCTTTACTAGCATGTGATTTTCCTCTTTGATGTTATGCGTGATCTTGGCTTAATTGGATATAGCTTTAAAGACCTACAAGGGCCTCTCCGAAAAAGCAGTTCAGCTGATTAAATCTAATGACTGGTCAGAACTGGAATCCTGTACATTTCCCTTCCTACCACCAGCTGTGGGGAAGCCAAGCTGCTGCCATTCTGAATCTCAAGGTTTCTTGTTGGTTTTGTTTGTTTGTTTCCCCTGTGGCACCCTATCCCAAGGATAAACCAAACTACAGGTCAGCACTTGTGCATCTGTGCATTTCTGGTTTTTGGAGACATTGAGATTTAGGAGGAGATCTTGGGTTTGGATTACAACGTGAGTTATGAGGGCTTACTTTTATTTCCTTCTCCACAGAGGTGTTCTTACTTAGGTCCTGTTTACATTTAAAAAAACAGCATGAGAAATTATCTCTGTGGTTGTTTTGGTTATGTCATAGTCTCCATAACTTGGACTGTCTTTTCCTTGCTTCTCTGTGAAGGAAATGCTAGTAGTTACCAGGTACAGGTGTAGTGTTCACTGTTGTTTGCTTCTGCCAACCACTAAGGTAACTGTATGTTTGCAACCACAATTCTTCACAGCATTGCCTTTGCTTCATAATAGTCAACATCTTAGGCTTCATAAACTATTAATCCGCAATATCTCTGTAGTAGTAAGTTGCGATGTAAGAGGGGATAAAAGCATTAGAAAGGGACAGTGGAATAAGGTGCACGTTACAGGGCAGTGATCATGGCTTTTATTCCAAAACAGTGAAAAACCCAACAGATGCTAGAAAGATGCTGAACAAGATAAAAGTTATGACAACATGATGTGGAAGCAGTGTTGTCAAGTTTCTGCCACTTTTGCCCCTAGCAACAGAGTACTTTTTTCCATAAGGCATCAGCAAGTCTGTAACTAAAAGACGGTACTTATGCAGGCTTACTATAACCAATTCCTTTCATTCACTGCCTGGTGCAGTGTTCTGCATTTGTTAGGTGGAGGAAATACTTTCTTTGGAGAAGTTCAGCCTAGACTTTGAAACCAAACCAAGCCTGCCTGAGAGGAGTTCCAAAGCCAAACAAATTGGAGAATGCAGAGCATAGTAAATGGTGACTTCAAAAGCACTTCAAGGTTTGACGTGGTGATTTTCCATGAGACCTAGGTCTTAACTTTAGGTTATTACAAGGTATTGTCAGAATTACCATGCTAACTATGAGCTTTCCAAAACTGAGTGTGAAGATCCTTGTGCCTGTGAGGTAGATATGGTATTATCGCCATTCATATAGATGGGGAGCCAAGTCCTTGAGGCTTTATCTGACATGCAAGGATGGTGGGGCATACACCTACCCCTCCGGCCGTGAAGTATATATGTGGCCAGACTCACTGCAACTGTGTTCTGAGGATTGTGTAGGATGCAATCTGTCAGACCTGAAACAATTGCTGTAGTTATTCTGTCTCTCCTTCAGGCATTCCTAGCTATGTGTATTTTAAGAGTCTCAATAAAAGCACCTTAATTTACAATGTACGTTACTGCAGTCAGTAGTAGAAACAATTCAGTGTTTACACTCAAGGGACCAGAACTGGGAAATTTTAGGCTCTGATTTGGATTATTTTTTTTTTCTTGATGCTGGTTACCTCTCTGTCATATCAGGTTTTATTTTTCCTCAGATATAGGTATTTTTAAGATTTTCTTCATTCACTACTTGAATACAGAACCAAGTTTGTCATATCCATTTCATATGTGTCACCTTTTATATGTGAATCACTTCTTACTTTCTATTTGTCTTAAAAATTACTGTTTAACAATAGTTACAGGCATCTTAATGCTTTATGGTTGCCACCTCTTTTTAATACATTCTGTGTTGTGGTGCATCAGCAATTTAAAATAATACAGGAATGGGGTTTGCGCCTCAAAAAAACCTCCCTTATTCTGATTTTATTTATTATCTGACATGCTTTGAAAGCCAATTCTAAAATGAAGAAAAAAAAGAAAAAAAACAGTAACATCCCCAAAAATGTATTAATAGAAAGTGATGTGTTTTGACTGTAGTGTCATTACTAATAGGAGCTTCAGAGCAGTCTGGTAGGTTTGAGAACTTACTCTTTCCTCTCCAAATGTAAGCTGCAATATGCACATTACTGATTAAAGAATGTGAACATGGAGAGAAGTATAGCCAAAAGGACAAAGCTTATTCATACTAATTGTACTGTCAGTAGGCATGAGTTGTAATTGTACATCATGTAATTGGAATATCCTATCTTTACTGATTAATTTTGTTTGAAAAGAGGCATAAACTCTTGTGTTTAAAACCAAGAGATCTCTTGAGCTCTTGAAGGGAAGCTCAGACTGTATGTTCACAGGACAAACTGGAGTAGGAAAGCCAAGTCCTACACCCAAGAAGGAATAACTCTGGGGAAGGAGCTCTGTGGGAAGGACCGGGGTGCCCTGGGGGACAGTAAGCTGGACACCAGCCAGCAGTAGACCTGGCAGAAAAGAAGGTTTGACAGCAGTCTGGGCAGTATCAGCAGGAGCAGAGCCAGCAGAGGTAGGGAAGTGATTAACCCCTTCTGCTCAGCATTTTTTTGACCATATTGCAAATATAGTGTCCATTAAAAAAAAAAAAAAAAAAAAAGACGGGGAGGGACAGAGAGGTAAAACTGGAGGGAGTTGAGCAAAGGGCCACCAAGATGCTTGCAAGCTAGAACATACGCCCTTTGAGGAGAGACAGAGGAAGTGGGGCTTGTTCAGTCAGAAGAAGTGACAATTTTGGGGGCACTGAACAGCAGCTGCCTTAATATATTAAGAAGGACGTTGAAACCCCCAAAATCCCATAATCACACAGATTCCTTAACTGACTTTCAGTGGACTTTCCTCCTTAATTCAACTACTTTCAGGAGGGTCTAGAAAATGGAGGGACTTGAGGATTTTCCTCCATGTTGACCAGCAGCAACCCTTAACTCAGACAAATACAAGAAACTCGAATTCATTTAATACTCCTGTCATCCCCATAGGCAGTCTGCAGGAGGTTAGGAAGGTATGTAAGAATTAAGAAAACATACTTTAACTCCTCTCCCTACATGAAGAGGCTGAACTTTGCAGACACCAAATAGTCAACATCAGTCAGTATTCTTCTAAGCTTGACTCACTCCGAAATTTCAAAAATGCCTTCTTTAATTGCTATTTGTTGTGTTTTGGGTTTTGTACAGCATGAAAAATAGTGAGCTAATAAAGAGTGACTGTGTGATGTTCAGTCCCCTTTCCCACTGCTGGTTTTGGCATCCACAAGCGCAGGTACCATGGTAATCACAAAATATGCTGCTCTGCATCTCAGAATACTTTGTGGATGTCTTAGCTGGACATCAGTTACTGTCTCCAGTTATTTCCTGTGCTGCAATAAAAATAATTGCGCTTAAATACAAACCCCAGATCTTCAGTATGGGTGACTGACAGCTTGCCATAACATCCTGGAGCATATGCAAAGCAACTTTCCCCCCTATAACTGAGGCATGAATTATCTTTCTTTTGTTGAAGGAAAAATGTATACATTGAAGGTTACCCTGAAGGATGTTTCAATCTGAATGCTGCCTTAGCTTGTGGTTAATTTCAGGTAATTGTAATTTATGGGTGAATGAAGTGTTTGGGCCAAAAACAAAAGCTGACTAGCTCAACTTTGGGCTTTCTTTAGAAAAAGCAAACCAAACCACGCTTTTCTTGTTGAATATTTTAAAACCAGTAGGAACTGTGTGCTCAGTGAAGAGCACAGTTTGACTTACTGCTTTTTCTTTTCACTTTATAGTGTACGTAATTGGAAAAGGAGACTTCCAAGCATAGGTAGTTACTTGGTCTTTAGTTTCTGATCATGACTGCCTTAGAACTTATTTATTGTCTTGCTATATAGAGAAACTGAATTGCCTTGCTTCAGCCCCAATACTATTCAAATGGTGGTCTCAAGAGATGGCTATGATGGCTGGCTCTGCGGTTTGAAAGGGAGAGGCAAAATAAGTTATGAAGAGTAGCTGTCTTTCCAGTGGTAGTGATGATATCCTCAGACCAGGGTTGAAGTTAATTCTGTCAAAAAACCTCCATGCTCTTCTGAGGTTAAGTACAAATACAGGTTTCCTGCAGTTGATCTGACATATTTCACCTTTCACGTCAGGATCTTTTTTCACACACAAAATTTATTGTTGCTAAAGCAGACAGTGATAATACAATTGGTAATACATTATAGGAATGTTTTTTGTTTATGTGTGAAAACTTAATTAATAATTTGGTTTAGTAGAAACGAAATCCTGAGTTATATTTACAAATTTTTTGCCCTTCATGTGTAAAAGTAGTGTTTATATGCCATTGAAACTGATACAGGAACTATTTATTTTTTATAGATAATTAGGCATGAACCAAAGAACGTGGAGATAGGTATTGCTTTTGAATCAGAAGTTTTGTGACAGAAAATCTTATTTGTAGTATCTCTGTTTTCTCTGCTTATGGTCTGAAAAATCATTTACAGTATTTTATTTTCAGTAATGTTTTTGAGCATTGTTGTGAAATATGTCAGCATTGTATTTCCATGAAAGTATCAAAGGTGAAATTGAGCATTTTATTCTTAAGAGTAGGTTAATTGTCCATGCATTTAAATCACCTGTAAATTATGTGGGTTGCAATAGAAGACATGGGCTCCTCAAATGTTTTTATGAATCTCAACCAAGTCACATGTCTCTTTTTCATGCAGGTATATTTGGCCAGAAGCTGGAAGATACTGTCCGATATGAAAAACGATATGGGAACCGCCTGGCTCCTATGTTGGTGGAACAGTGTGTGGATTTTATCCGACAGCGGGGGCTAAAGGAAGAAGGCCTTTTTCGACTGCCTGGGCAGGCTAATCTTGTCAAGGAGTTACAGGATGCATTTGACTGTGGAGAGAAGCCTTCTTTTGACAGGTAAAATCCTCCAGCTGTCCCCCACTCCCTGATGCCTAGACAGGACACGGTCTGCTGTACTGGCTGACCCACAGTGCTGTAAAACACGTGGCAGCAACAGATAGAATGAGATGGTTTTGTAGGTTTTTCTGTATGTTTCCTCTTATCACTTTAAAATGTCGTCTTTTTTTTTTTTCTGACTTTGATTTCAAAGAGTTTCTGGAGAATTTCCATTTGTGAAAAGCTGGTTAGGAAAAGTATTGCTAATGGTTTGGCTTAATCAAAAATATCTGGATTGCCTTGATCTTAGTATCATTTGAAATACAGTGGTGATGCTGGCATTTAGTCAGTTCCACAGAGGAAGAATTTCTCTTATCACCAATTTCAGTATGTTCTGTCACCTATATAACTGACTGGAAGGGAAGTCTACTTTTTTGTATTCCTTTATAATTTTGGGCCTTTGGTCTTAAAATAAAAGTTGTCATGACCATGATAACAAACCTATGTGGTTTTGAGGGTCCAGGTCCAATTTGTATTCCAATATTTATATGTATTTGTAAAACTAATGAGAATTTTCTGGGCCAAGGAAGAACCTAGGCCTGTTCACACAGCTGTGTATGATTTCAGTCTTTTATAAGATTAATTTTTTCTGCAAGTTCAGCTCTCCTCCTATAAGCATTGATAGCAGTTGTCTATGTATTCAGAGTGTGCAATCAGAGAAACAGAACCAGTGGATTAGGAATGCCACGTAGCCTTTTTAACTCCAATCAGAATTAATATGATAGTAATAAAATTCCAATTCAAGAGACTGTTAAAGAGTAGTTGTCCTCAGTGTGTGCCCTAAGTGACATCTGAAACACACCTCCAAAATGGAATCAGGACACGTCAGTTGAGGGTGTAATGTGAATTAGGAGGAAGAGGCAGGTTACATTTATTTTGTGGGACCTTTGACTGATAGCAGTGCAAGTAACAGGAAGGAAAGCATAGATTGATCTTTTAGTGCAAAAACCTGCCATGATATGAACCTGATTGCTGGAAATCATTTACCTCCCGTCCTCCCTTCCCTATTCCTATGAAGTGAGCAAATTTGTTACGCATGAATGTATGTGTATCACAGATGCACAAAGGCAGACATCTGTAATGCTGTTTTATCTCCAATGGCTTTCTCAGTCCTGACCCTTACTTCAAGAAATGTCGAGAATTTATAATGCTCCGGAAAAGTCAATTGTCTTCCTATGTGGTTTATTAGTTTCTCATCGGAAGGTGAGAGTTAGGATAATTGACCAGAAAATAGCTTTAAGGAGCCAGAGGACTGCGGGAAGTGACAGTGTTAGCTGATAAATGTTTGTAGTATACTCACTGATTGGGTAACTTCTTTAAAAATGGTAAAGTAGCATCCATTGGGTACGTTTTTCCTTACTTGGACATAAAGATAAATATTACTGGTCATGTCTCTGGCACAGCCTCTACCAGAGATACAAGTAGGCGAATGGCAGAAACAAAAGGTTCTTTTTTCCGTGCCTGTAAGCCAAATAATTGTGGAGGAAATGCTTAAGAAAACAACCCATCCTCAAACTCCAGGAAGACTATGTACTGAACACCCCACTGAGAGGTACAGCTTGAAAGAGGTGCACAAGTTCTATCTATTTAAAACAAATGAGACCAAGGCTCAGCTGCATAATTTTTTTTTTTTTTTTTTTTGCAAGGTTATCTAGCAACATCTGTAGCATGCACTAATGAGCCCCAGGAACAGGCATGCTAGCTGAGCTTTAGCAGAAGAAATGGAGAAGGGATTTTACATGCTACTGCTGTGAAGAAGGCACATAATCTCTACTGTAGCAATTAGAAACATCAGCAGGAGTTGCCTATAAATTGCTGGTCCTGCAGTTCTGCTTCTGAAGCTTGGAATTTATAGAACACTGACCTTGTATATCCATGTGTCTCATTGTGAAGGGTACTTTTTCACATTTGAGTGTGGAGAGGTGTGATTTTGGTATAGCAATGGTCCAGAAGTCAGACAGACATAAATTCTGTTCTGATATCTGCCATTGTTTCCATTGGGCATCTACTTTTTTCCTCCAACCTTTTATTCCATTTGCAAAATTTCGAGGCGACGTTCATTTCACAGTGTTTATAGAGTGCCTATGTGATTACATTGTTTTGGGGTAACTTTTTTTTTCATTGTGCTGAACAGCAGCACAGTCTCCAGGTTTGATGCAACCTGTTTGGCAAGTCAAGCTCTTGGAAAGTGGCCACAATATGAAAAGTTGCTGTAGAGAAAAGAAAAAAATATATATGTTAGGGGTCTGTGCTTACTTTCTCTCATCAGCCTTCAGATCAAGTGTTTAATCTCTAATTATGTTATTGCTAGTCAAAAGTCCGGTAGTGCAAAATCTAGCTCGGTTCCGTTTATTCATTTACATTTTGCCCATTCTCATACATCAATAATAATAAAGATATGTGCACTTAGAGCCAAGCTGGTGTTTTTGTTGATGGGACACAAAACACAATGGAATCCAGGTCACACTTCTGTAGTGATGCTGGGTCACCAGCTCTGACTGGGAGAAAGACTAGCTGCTGTTATCAGTGTTGGAACTAATACAAAGAGCTGATGTTTGAGGAATTTGCCGTTTTTCATCCTGGCATTTTTTCTCTGTATCAATGCACATAAGTCAAACAAAGACTTTAGAACAAGTGAAGATGTTTTGAAATGTATGCATAGGTTTGTGTATATGTTTGTGTGAGAAATTATTATTAAATATTCCTATTCATGCTTTCTTAGCTAATTCAGTAAAATACGTAACTTGTAGAATTAAACGCAAAAACAAAGGTAAGATCGTACAGCCATGATTAAGTACTTCTTTAAAACATCATCTCTGTTTTAAGATGGTTGTACCATCTTAAAACACCTTACAGCTGTTGGGAGATGGAATTCAAAGGCACAGATCTGCTCTTTTGCCCAGAGTTCAGCTGCTGTCCACGGTTCTGTGGAGACCCTCCTCTCTTGCGTTCCTATCCGCGCCCCTTTGGCAAAGACCACAGAACGAATGCAAGCAGAACAAATGTGGTACATTTGAAAGAAGAAGTAAAATAGCTTTGCTCAAAAGAAAATTCAGCCATGTTTTGAAACATAAAACTTGTTTTATAAATGGTAGCTCTCACATGAGTTAGCAGCTGGATGTTCCAATACTTATGGCAGTTATAAAAACACAGAATGCATCCAGGACAAGTCAGAGAGTGGCAAAAACCTTCATGTATTAATTTGACCTTGATCTTGTAGTTGGATAAGATGTTGCTGAAGAATCGTGAGCTTTGTGTATGAGAATGGAACCAGTATTTGAAATTTCTCAAATTCACAGAATGAGAAACCCCAGTATCTGATCTGAAACATCAAATACCCCACCCCACCTAGTATGAAAACTGGAACATCAGCATTTCTCACAGTCTTGGAAAAGGGAGGTACAGCTGCTGAACTGAAAACTGCTGAGGCCTTTTGTGTGAAGAAAGAAAAACACAATTGAAAATTGTATGTCAGCTTAAAAACAAAAATCAATAAAACCCTCTCTCCCTCTGTATGTATCTGCACATATTGTGAAATCTACTTTAAGGAACTAACAGTGCAATTAGGCAATCACTCATACTTGCTACTATTTGAAATATCCTTGGTATTTCCAGTACAGCTTCACCTCTGTGTAAAATTGTCCCCTCCAGGGAATCCATTTTGCTTGCCCTTGGGGTATGTGCTTCTCTCTGCTTGTATGGCTTCTATTTTAAATGTAAAGTCCCTCAGCTCCTTTGCAAATCACACATTTTTAATGATACAAAGTGGATTATGACTATTTGTTTTGTAAAATTAGCATAGCAAATATGGCACTTCATAAGGAAAATAACATAAGGGTTTGTTATACAATTTTTACCTAGAAGGGGTACGAAATTGGATTTCTCTTTTTGTGTTACCCCTTTCCATCTACTGTTCATCACAATTGCTGCCAGATGACACGAGAGTTAAGACTGCTCAGGGAGAATAAAGTATTTGAAATGCCACTGAAACAAATACTAATACTTATGTGATTAATTGATGTATATGGCTTGGATTTTCATATCTACTATCACAGATGTGTATAGTCCAGTAGTTCAGAAGAGTTTAAAGTTACATAGTTCAGCTGCCTGTGTGTATGCAAAAAAGAGAAAGAAACCACATAAATGCATATTTAGCAAAACAGAATCCCTGTTACTTTCTCTCATGGGTCTGAACTCCTCTAAAGAAATATCACTTACTGCTATAGGCACCATTGCAATCAGCTGAGGAAAGGGTATGTAAGTGGCAATATGTGATAGCTGGCAAATGCTAACGGTTATTTACCAGAGCCAAATAACCCAGAATGTAGGACTTGTATGTTCCTGTGCATTTAATCACTGGGACGTTGAAGCAGAATAAGACAATGACGACAATGGTACTAAGATAATATCCTCAAGGTGAGAAGGACCACATGCACAATCCTTACTCTCCTCCAGAGACAAAGAATGTTTTAAAACTTTGGTGAATGCAAGAAATTGGACCTGTCTCAGTGGGGCTGTGGTCTGCATTGGCACTGTATAGACTGCAGCTAGACATTGACTTGGAAATTACTGGTTATGAAAGTTTTTCTTTTATTTTACAAATACAAGCCTGTACATAAGATTTTCTTTGTTTAGAAGCAGATAGTTCCCCACAAGGAAGGGGCTTTATTCCCTTCTGAGTGGGAAAGTACAGTAATCCCTAAACAAAACATTTTTATGTGAAATGATGTCTTCACTAGACAGTTGGTTCCTGCCAAACACAAATGGCCTTAGGTCTGTGAAAATTCCTGTTTGTTTCTGCATGTTCCAGGCTTCCTTCCCTGACCCTTACAATCTGCTCATCGGTTATGTCTCTGGAGCCACTTCCACATCCCTTCTAATTCCAGCCCTCTTTCTAACCAGCTAGCAGAAATAACCTCTGCATATGTCACAACTTAAAGACCTAGCCTAGCAATTAAATACACGATAGGAGACACATTTCTAGCGAGATGTAAGGGTCATTAAATCGGTTTAATTGGTATCCTGCTGTAAGAGAGTGTGTTTTTAATTATTGGCAGTGAATGAACATTTGTAGTTGATTCGCCTGAATTTCAGTTTCAGAAATGGAGTTGGTATGTCAGCTGTGATTAAAAAAAAAAAAAAAAAAAGGCAGTCATGTCACTTGCTGATGACAAATGACTTCTTAGATGGCCATGGTCACCTTTAAGAAAGGATGAATTTTGTTACTATGTGGAAGGTCTGAGAGTGTGGGTTTTAAAGCATCTTTACTTAGGGTTACAAGATTAGTGGCTTTCTCTTCCGGTAAACAGTAACAGGTAGTTTATTTGTGGTGGTTTTCCATGTTTTATATATACTTGCAATCCTTGCAAAATCTTACAGGAACCTAACAGCCTTTCTGAAAAGCTGTCAAATGATGAAATAATTTAGCAGTGTATTCACTGGAGCTGGTTGATTTTTTTTCTTGATGGGAACCCATCTGTTTCTTAGGCCTCTGCCCACCTTACGTGAAAGCACTTGCATCTCTCTTTAAGGATCTATATTTTTCTAAGTAATTTTTAATGTCCTTCCATTGAGTTTGTCTTTTAATTTGTCTGTCCTAAATTGCTGTCTTCATTGCTGCTTTTAAAGCATCACTCTCTAGCCTGAATGAACTGGCTGCTGTTGTAGTAACTGAAGTGGATGTCTAACTTGGAAGTAGAGTCTGTCAATCTTCAGTACTCCTTGCAGTGCTTACTCCCCTGAATGGGTCCCTGGAAGGCAGCATGGATTGTAAAAGTCATGAGCACAAAGACAAAGGAGTAGAATACTGTTTGGTTTTTTTTCTCTGTCTAAACAGAAAAGTAAGAATTGAGATCAGTGTTAAAGTAGAGCCAGGCTCTTGTTGCAGCAAGGAGAGGAAGACAGACAGCTCAGGGCTTAAAATGGTAAATGCTTTCATGTATGTTTCACAAGTTATAGGCAAAATTTCAGCTGGTATTTCGATTAGCACGGTACCACTTGCACTAGATATGCGTTATATAGGAAAATGATATAGGGAGTAATGCTTTGAAGATACCTACACAGGGGAACAAAAATCACAGAGGACATTCAACCAGTAATGCTATGCATTTGACCTGACCTTTGAATTTCTGGACCAATGCCTGACTACCAAAACGAGTTGAACCACTGTTGATTCACCATGACATTACTGAGCAGGCTTTGCCCTCCTAGCCTCTGGGTACTGGCTTCTCAGCAGTAACAATGCTCTGATTCTCTCTATATATACTTATGGACATTTGTAATATTCCCTTGATGTTGCTTACTCAGTGTTTCATCACTAGTTTATCATGCACTCTAGCATTGCACTTAAGCTGCCTGCAGACTGGCAGCAAAGGTACACACTGGGCAGCCAGTTAGGAACTCATCCTGCCATGTCCGGAAAACATATACTGGCCCGAGAGCTGCTCTAAAGACCTGAATGCTGCTAATCAGGAGCACAGTCATCAAATGTTGTGGATACAGGCTGTGTTGGTTAGGGAGACTCTCTGTTTCCAGGATTGTGATCTGTGACACATCTAAAATGATGGAGCTGTAATTCTAGTAGTTCCAGGATGTACCGATACACAAACTGAACTGTCTGTTCTCCTTTGATTCAGTACCAGAACTCCTAAAGGCATAGAATCATAGAATGGTTTGGGTTGGAAGGGACCTTAAAGATCATCTACTGCCATGGGCAGGGACACCCGCCACTAGACCAGGTTGCCCAAAGCCCCATCCAGCCTGGCCTTGAACACTTCCAGGGAGGGGACATCCACAGCTTCTGTGGACAAACTGTTCTACTGCCTCACCACCCTCACAGTGAAGAATTTCTTCCTAATATCTAATCTAAATCTACCCTCCTTCAATTTAAAGCCATTACCCCTCATCCTATTACTCCATGCCCTTGTAAACAGTCCCTCTCCAGATTCCCTGTAGGGCCCCTTTAGGTACTGGAAAGCTACTGAGTCTCCCCAGAGCCACCTTTTCTCCAGGCTGAACAACCCAAACTCTCTCAGCCTGTCTTCACAGGAGAGGTGCCCCATCCCTCTGATCATCTTTGCTCAGTCCTCCTCTGGACTTGCTCCAACAGCTCCATGTCCTTCTTATGTTGGGGGCTCCAGAGCTAGATGCAGTACTCCAGGTGGGGTCTCACAAGAGCAGAGTCAAGGGGCAGAATCACCTCCCTTGACCTTCTGGTCACGCTTCTTTTGATGCAGCCCAGGATGCGGTTGGCTTTCTGGGCTGCAAGCGCACACTGCCAGCTCATGTTGAGCTTTTCATCAACCAACACCCCCAAGTCCTTCTCCTCAGGGCTGCTTTCAATCCATTCTCTGCCGAGCCTCTAGTTGTGCTTGGGATTGCCCTGACCCACATGCAGGACCTTGCACTTGGCCTTGTTGAAATTCATGCTGTTCACACGGGCCCACCTCTCCAGCCTGTCAAGGTCCCTCTGGATGGCACCCCTTCCTTCCAGCGTGTCAACTACACCACACGTCTTGGTGTCGCCGGCAAACTTGCTGAGGGTGCACTCGATCACACTCTCAATGTTGCTGACAAAGATGTTAAACAGTACCAGTCCCAATACTGACCCCTGAGGAACACCACTCGTCACTGGTCTCTGCTTGGACATCAAGCTGTTGACCACAGCTCTGTGAGTGTGACCATCCAGCCAATTCCTTATCCACTGAGTGGGCCATCAGTCAAATCCATGTCCCTTGTCCACCAATGCTGTAACCCCGTCACAGAAGGCCACCAAATCTATTAGGTATGATTTGCCATTAGTGAAGCCATGTTGGCTGTCACCAATCACCTCCTTATTTTCCATGTACCTGAGCATAGTTTCCAGGAGGATCTGCTCCATGATCTTGCTGGGCACAGAGGTAAGACTGACCAGCCTGTAGTTCCCTGAGTCTTCCTTTTTTCCCTTTTTGAAAGTGGGGGTTACGCTTCGCCTTTTCCAGTCAGTGGAAATTTCACCGGACTGCTATGACTTCTCAAATATGATGGATAGTGGCTTAGCAACTTCATCTGCCATTTCCCTCAGGGCCTGCAGATGTGTCTCATCAGGTCCCATGGACTTGTGCTCGCTGCCCTAAGGATCTTGAACTCCACCATCTCATGGTCACTGCAGCCAAGGCTGCCCTTGAGCTTCACATTCCCCACCAGCCCCTCCTTGTTAGTGAGAAAAAGGTGCAGCATGGCACCTCTTCTTCTTGGCTTCTCTATCACTTGGAGAAGGAAGTTATTATCAACACATTCCAGGAACCTCCTGGATTGCTTATGCCCTGCTGTGTTGTTCCTTCAACAGATATTGGGGTGATTGAAGTCCCCACTGAGGACCAGGGCTTGTGAATGTAAGACCACTCCTACTTGTCTGTGGAGCTCCTCATCTGCTTGGTCTTCCTGGCTGGGTGGCCTGTAGCAGACCCCCACTACAGTGTCCCCTGTTCCTGCCCTCTCTCTAATCCTGAGCCATAAGCTCTCGGTGGGTTCCTCATGCGTCCCCAGGTGGAACTCCATGCACTGCAGCTGGTCATTGACATGCAGGGCAACACCCTCTCCTCGTCTCTCCTATAAATGGAATTACAGCTTCACAGCTTGTTGTTCCCTACTGTTTGTTCTTTATGCAAACTGTTTATGTGTCATCATGATCTAGAGCTATTTTTGGCACAGCATTAATCTTTTCGTAATGTGACATACCCTGTTAATAGTTCTTCTCTGAGAGTTTATGAGGAGCTTGTTGGCTTAGTGCTCTGAAGCACTGACTCCAGCTCTCTGAACACACTGTCTGCTTGTCCGAGTGTGAGGGTTATGTGTGGATTTCTGGTGACCTGCTGGCTTCAGTAATTTTTGTTTATGGTAGAGAGGATGAAAAACTCCAAGCGGTGTAATCGGTCTGACAGCCACTTCCACAGTATCTCTGTGGTATCACAAAGGAAAGTGCTGTCAAAACAGCAATGCCATGAGGGATATTAATGACAAAGTTCAGATGAATGGGGCTTTGAATATGTGTAGTCTGATGACTAAGGAGAGGCTGTGGTGCATTTGCATTTGTAATGCTTTTGCATGGACAGTGGGGCTGTGGGGGATGCTCCTTTGTAAATGTATTAACAGTAATGCAGTATTAATGTTTTAGTGAGGTAAGTAATCTTTTTCAGACTTTCCAGCACGACACGCCAAAATTGACTGTATCTTAGCTCGCTAATGCTTTTTGTGTTGCATTCAATTTTCTGCTTCGTGCTTTGTCATTCCCATTTCAAGCTTGTAATTATTCATTGTGCACTTGGAGAAAGTCTGCCTCAAGTAATGAGGGTTGTTCCAATTTAGATAACAGAGGAGTTTCTGCTGACGTTCCCTATTTTAATACTTGTTAATGAATCCTTTTAATCATGTTAATTATGAATGTGTAATCATGGAACACTTTGATATTACACTGTCAGATAGCAAAAGAAATACCAAGATAGGTCTAATCATTAAGTTTCTGTAGCTGTAATGGTCCTAGAACGTAAGCAAGGCCAGGTTTGAAGGGAGAAATACTGCCTTGTCTTAAACTAATCAGTTGGAGCTGGAAAAAGTCCAGCAGGAAAAGGTCCTCTACAGGCCCTGGAAAGATCCATGTCTTGCAAACTACACAAATGTCCTCAAGGCAGATATATAAATGCTGTTGGTTGACTTAGACTGTGGACAGAACACTGCAGACCAGAAAGGGAAATAAATGCTCCCAATCCTCAAGAGAGCTTGCAGTTAAGCACTCTTTTGAAACTCACAGCTGTCCTCTGCGGCTAAAATGCACTTAATAGTATTTGTGGATTGAAACACCTAAAATATAGACGAATTAAAACTGGATTCTGCCATTCTTAAGTTTTCCTCTGTATTTATAACAAAAGGTGGGAAAAAACCAAACTAGACTGCAAGGTCTAAACAGGTCTCAGGCTATATGAAACACTCTTTTAGTTACATTATTATTAAAAAAAGGACATATTTTTATACCAATATTTACATTGAAATAAGAAAGTTTCGAGCTTTTGTCTAACTGCTGTTAAATAGAATTAAAAAATCCAATTCTTAAAGAACTTTGTAAACAGTATGTGTGTGTATTTATGTATGTTTATTTATACTGCCAAAATCTGTATGGTAATTTCTGTATAGATAGATTAAGTCCTAAGCAGTTTTTCAGTACAGTTTAGGAAAATGAAGGTAACAAAAATGTTCCAAAATCTTTTTGCAATCCCACCATCTTGTGGCAGTCTGTGGTATTGCCTTAGCATTCGGTCAGCAGAAGGAAAAAAAAAAACTGAAAAAGTTAAAAATTGCAGCTGTGTCACTGTCTACTAATTGGGACCTGGATTTCTAACCCCAGATCAGAAAGTACCTTTCTGTAGACTTGTATGCAGCATGTATTTCAGAAGCTTAGTTTGAGAACACAAGTCTTTTTATTGTTTCCTTGCTCCTCAGCATCCTGCCTTCCCACTTGTCTCTGAGTTCTTCCTTGGTAGAGCTACAGTGTCTAGTGTTCAACTAATCCTTCACAGTGATAGTCTATCAGTACTTCATATTGAAAGGAGAAAGTTTATAAATTGCATCAGTTTTCAGGACTTTTGTCCCCTTCTTCAGCCTTTTTATCCTTCATTTGCTGTGCCCTCAAGGAGCAAGTATTCTACTTCACACTAGGGACTGGTGTAAAATTAATCTTATTTACTACACAAAGCATGATCCTGGCAGTACAAAGAAGAGAAGATGATATTGCTTGATCCCCTCACTGGGAGACCGACCCATGTGCTAACTTTTAATTGTTCTTCAGTAATTTCTCTCACTCAGCGTGCTTGAATCTTGTATTTTGGAAAGGCCTCTCTAGTTTTATGCAAATGGTCTCTGGGAAGATGTGGTTCAGTTCTTCAGCAAGGCCTGGGGAGTTTCTTTGTTCAAATAATAAAAATAGTAATAAAAAAATCTTCAGAAAGACCATCAATGCTGACCGAAGTTACATTCTCTGCAGAGTGATGGCCCGTGCTCCCTTTGACGCTGCAATGTAGGGCACTGTCCGACAGCTGCCAGTTCACATCTGCTCTCTGTGGCGGCTGCTGTCCTTCAGAGTCTGCAAAAGTCTTTCCTTCTGTATTTGCTGTTTGCTTTCCTGATGCACTGACAACTTAGGAAACTGAAGATCTGTCTGTAAAATTTGCTTCTTGTATAAGGCTGAATAGTGGCAACTGCCTGGGCATGCATGCCATAGTTCTAAACACTAGCACCAATGACAACAAGATGTGTAAGCAACTACCTGACAGATTATTGGGGTCTTGATTTTAAACCCTCAGGTTGTACAGTCTGTAAAGAGTTTTGTTAACCAGGATGACAAGAAGAGCTTTAATTCACTTAGTTGAATCTGGATTGGGTGTGGCTAGAAAGCAAAGGTTAGAGGTCAAATCTGACCTAGCATTTAAGTTTCTCATGAACTAGTACAACTGTGTTTAGTTTCATGTATAGTACTATTCCTTACATATCTTAAATATGCATCTGAGCAACGTGGCGGATTCCATTTTGGATCCAAGTCAATCTACAAGTAGAGGGTTGCAATCAAGGGATTAGAATTTGAACCTTCCTTAAAAACGCAGAATTTTGTTAATGCTTTGTTTATAGAGTTTCTCTAGAAAATGCTTTTTGGAATTTTGGCTGGGAATTATTAATGACTGAAATGGAAATGTTTTCTGGGAATTTATTTCAAGGGGTGGTGGTTAACATTTAAATAGATACAGTGCTTTATCATTTCTCTTCTGTTTTGACTTCGATTGCTCATACCATACCACATTAATCTAAGGTTGTTCCCATCATTCTTGTTAAGATTTAACTTAGTAAAAGCCATTATTGTTTTAACAGATCATTCCAAAATAATGATTAACATACCTCTAGCAAAGCTCAAGTATGTCAAATACCAGTGGTTCCCTTTGAGAGACTGTGAGTTTAAAAAATGTTCCAAGTGTGAAGTCTCCAAAGAAAAAAGAAAATACACAATAATGGACGTTGTAGAAACGTCTGTGCATTTTCTGTTTCTTATGAATGAAATTAGCATAATTTAGTATCTGGTTTTTTTATTTTTCAGAAGTCAGAGGGAGAGATGTCAGCTTGCAGTGCAACTCTTTAGCTGAACCAGGGAAAGCATGTAGAACATTCCAGTAAGGATTTGAATAAATGCCTGAGTAGCTAAATCCAGAGATGGGTCAGAAGTAGTGCAGGAGGGGTTTCTTCATGCTAACTTGTAGTTTTTATCTATTTCTATTTATTTCTTTTCAGAAAAGCACTCCTAAGTTACCAGAATGTCACTTTACACACCACAGAAACATTTAAGCAAGTTTTATTGCAAACTCTGAACTTGTGATTTTGATCTTTCTCCCATCTTACTTTCAGTACTCCTGATAAACAGCCTAGGCTCCTACTAGCTGTATCCAAAAACCCATTAAGTTTCTGCAAATGTAATTATGAGAAATCATATGTCATACCAGGTCTTTGACTGTCAGCCGTATAACATTACCTGTTGTGCGAGCACTCAGGCATTTTCTAAGTTCGGTTGCAATGCCTTAGCTTACTCGGTACAGGATAGAGCTAAAACTCATTTCCCATGGAATTACGGTCCTGTGTGTAAAGTATATCAAAGTTTTCGGTGTAATGGTACAGCTAAAAGGCACAGTAGTCATTTCATGGGAGCCCATAGGAAAAAGATGCATGCCAGGGAAAGAACTGCAGTTCAGATGGGAAAGTTTCAACTAAACACCTGTGGTATATATGCTCTCCTTTAAAACTTGCTTAATACTGATACCAGAGTGTCATGATTTAACCCAGCAGGCAGCTAAAACCACCACAGCCATTCACTTATTACCCCCCCACACACTGTGGGATGGAGGAGAGAATCGAAAAGTAAAAAAAAAAGTAAGACTTGTAGGTTGAAATAAAGACAGTTTAATAGGACAGAAAAGGAAGATTAATAATAATAATAATAATACAAAAAAGTTATGAACAGCAAAATTTCTCATCACCTGACGCTGATGCTCAGCAAGTTCCTGAGCTGCCCCACCTCCTGGCCCACCCTCCAGTTATATATGGAGCATGATGTCATATGGTATGGAATATCTCTTTGGCCAGTTTGGGTCAGCTGTCCTGGCTGTGTCCCCTCCCAGCTTCTTGGTGCTCCCCACCTCCTCGTTGGCAAGGGCAGTGTGAGAAGCTGAAAAGTCCCTGACTGCTTGGTAACAACTAAAAACATGGGTGTGTTATCAACATTATTCTCATGCTAAATCCAAAGCACAGCACTATACCAGCTGCTAGGAAGAAAATAAACTCTATCCCTCCCTAAACTAGGACACAGAGGAGATGGTGATATAATGGAATGGAGACATGTTGGGCATGTTTTGGGAGCTGGAGCCACCTCTGGTAGGAGAATAATCCCCACTGTGTAAATATAATACCTAGTTTCTTGCTCAGGTGAAAATGAAAAACATCTGTTGAGATGGATTTTGCATGCCTGATGTGAGATGCCTATGTAAGAGAGCCAAGATCTTCTCAATACCTGTGCCTGCAAATAGGACCTTATATTTAATTATATATGGTAATAAATCAGCAGTTGACAGACTCTTGCTTGCAGGTATTCTTTATAGGACAAACACACATGTGCCCCCCCAAAAGATTACAGATACAATCTATAAATGTATATACTGCTGCTGAGTAAAATCTGAGGTGACAATAGAAAAGTTAAGGGGCAGTTTTTAGCCTGTCAATCTGACAGTATTATCCTGATTCACAGTAACGACTTCTTGTACTTCAACCCAACAGCAATACAGATGTGCACACAGTGGCATCACTGCTTAAGCTGTACCTAAGGGAACTCCCAGAACCAGTGATACCATATGCAAAATACGAAGATTTTCTTTCCTGTGCCAAAATGCTCAGCAAGGATGAAGAAACGGTGAGTTGGGAACTTGAGTAAGATGAAATAAAAGGCTGGTGTGTTAGAACCTGCTCCAGTTTTGAGCAGGAGAGAAGTTGGTGATTACCTATCCTAATTTAAGATGTGCATCTATTAATTGAGGCTGGTTTTGTATGAAAACTGTTGCCACCTAGGTAATTTGGAAGTCTAAATAAAGGCACATAGCATAACCTTAGCTGTATTTATTGCATGTAACTGTATCCAGTTCAGGTAAACATCACTGTGGTCAATAGCTTCCATTTGGCATGGAAGACACTTATATTTTCGTGGATTATCATTCTGAACTGTAAAAGGAAGGGTCTTAGTAGCTGCTGTCCAACTCTTGCCATTAAATCAGGGGTCATTTTCTTCTAAGCATCAGGATGCCAACTTTTACTGACTTCTGACTGAAGGCCAACAGACTCTCATTGCCTGTCATTGAATCAGAAGGCCTCAAAAAGATGGAGGCAGGCCAGTGGAAGCAGGCAACCTTCCAGACTCTTTTAAAACAGCATAACACAGATGAACAAAATAAGGATTCTGACTGATAATATGTGCCCTGCAGTGACACGGCCCTACGATATATTAGTCTGAAGACATAAGAAACCAATTGCTTGTTTTCACATTGTTCTGTGTGCTTATGGGTAATGAGGGCAACCCTGATATTTTCTTTTCAAAGTAAATACAGATAGGCTCATTCTGTTGATTTCAGTCTAATCCTCTAACTTTCTAAGGTGTTTTTTTCTGTTTAATTCCTTTTTTTTACATTTCAAATCCTGCTAGAACTGGAACCTCTTCTACCTAATCTTCTAATCAATTGAATAGGAGCCACTCTTTTCTAACTAGGAGACCATCTCCTTTCTGAGCCTTCAGTTGATGACTACCAACAGCAGGGTGGTAGTTGTTCTCATCTGATGGAATTGGGGGGGGGGGGGGGAAGAAAGGTCTGTGGCAAACTGTCTACTATGGTCATAATCTCTTACACATGCTGAAATCAGACTGGTTTCTTTGCTGTCCTTTACAGCTTGCTATAAGGTGCAAATTTTTGTCAGCTGCTTGCAAAAGGTGTGAGCGGGCTGTTCAGCTGGTTTAATTCGAGCTGTTCCTTGCACAAGTTATGGCAGGAGATCCTCAGAGCTAAAGTTGTTAGTGCATGTTGCATATGTCTCTAACCATTGATAGTTCCAGCATAAAGCCACCTGACACCTCTGCAGTTAGTCATCATGCAGTTTATAGTTGCAGTGATACTCATTTTCAGATTAAATTTTTAGCCATTTTATATTGGCTTAGTCCAGAGCGTATTTATGTAGTTCCTCTACAACTATGTCACAAAGCACTTTATTAAATTAATTTTGAAAGCATGATTCAAATTACAGTGGTCTTTTGGTGCTGGAGTTGGTGCTGGCAGTTTGTGAAAAATCAGTACTATAGTTGATGAGCCACATCAATCCTCTTTAGGCTGGCTTAGCAGTCCAGCTATAAGGCTGTGTGACCAGAATTTCAGTTGATCTTTCTCCATGCAGCAGTTAAAAGTGCAGTCACTGTTAAGGGAGAGCGCTGTGCATCTTGTTTCCTTTCTTGGGCCACAACCAGCAAACTTGTGCACTATGATGGTCCACCCATCTTGATTTGCATTTGTTTTCATAATGTATTGTAATCAAAACCCCACTGATGCTGGCAAAGTACCAAACTCTACTGAAAGAGTCTAAAGGCACTGGTTGATAACGAGCGTAGCCGGAATCTGTTTCCACTGGGCACAGAAATTAGTGTATGATATTCTGCTTGTCCCATTCTGGGATGGGCACAAACTGAAATAACTGTTTATTGGTCTGAATCTAGTATGGACCAGAACTTGGTAAAATACCTAAATAGTTTCTCATACAAAAGTGCCAACTAGTTCAGACCAGAGCTGTTCCTGGAAGCTTCAGCCTTGTTAGCAGCAGGAGGAGGAATGGAGCCCCTGGTCAAAAAAAGAGTGAAAGAGAAGGGAAAGACAGGATGAAACCAAGTTGTTTATTTACTTGTTTATTTTTATGCAGAGCTAATCCTTGTTAGCCAAATATAGCTTTCTGCATCCAAAATGGTTCTACAAGCTCTTCCTGATGGTAACTGTTATATAGCATTTAATGCTGCAGTTTCAGTAATGTGTTTATTCTCTTGTAATTCGAATTGCTGACATTTTTTTGAATCTCTGGTAAAATACTAAGAAACTGTGCCTCCCCACTCTTTTTTTTTTTCTTAAACCACTTAAAGGGCCTGAAAGAACTGGTGAAGCAAGTGAAGAGCCTGCCAGCTGTCAATTATAATCTGCTGAAATATATCTGTAGGTAAGTGCTCCTGCAAGAGTATCACAATGATATCATTATAACTGTGAGCTGACAGACAAACCTGTCTGTGTATGTGCCCTGAAGGAAAAGCATTACTCACAGTCAGAGGATTGGTGAACTTAAGTGAATGCACTAAAAATATAGGTTTACTGCATGACTAATTACTAATTTGCTCTATCAAGGTGTACAGTTATGACTTTCCTTTCATAAGCAGGCTGCACTCAGCAAGAAACACAAGAAGGTAGAAGTGAATATATTCTGTCCTCTTTATAGGACCCCGTTTTCCCCATTTCTAACTGCAGTTATTGGCCTTGGCTGTGCGCTCCTGAAGCATGATATCCTTGAAAACTGTGTATGTCTTGTAGTATATACAGTAGTCTTATGGATACATCTAAGATCTTAAAAAGCATGTCTCACACAGTTGCAATTTGTGAACTTACAGAAAGTTCCCAGCATAAAAAAAAATATTTAAAAGAATATAAACTTTTTTTTAATTGACAGTTTGCATTTTGAGGATGTTTAATGAGCCAAGTAGTTGATTAATTATGCTGGAGAAAGTTACCATCTTCAACAGAGTTATCTTGTAGTCAGTCCAGATTGAGATTTAAATTTTGTTTCCATGTATAATTTTGAAGAAAATCTGAAGAAGTTGAGGAGAATAGCCTTGAGCTTTCAAGATGTTCTATGAGGATTTGGAATGGAATACTTGAACTATGTTAAAAAACCATCACATGCTTTGAAGTTTGTTTTGTGGTTTTTTTAATTTCCTTTTCACATGTTCTTTAAAGGCCTCTTTCTTCCCCACAGATTCCTTGATGAAGTCCAGTCTTATTCAGGTGTAAACAAAATGAGTGTGCAAAATCTGGCTACCGTTTTTGGGCCCAACATCCTTCGCCCCAAAGTGGAAGATCCTCTGACTATTATGGAGGGTGAGCTTACTGTACATAACTTACAATAGAAGGAAGTAATGTACATAACAGTCCATGTGGTATGTGCAGTAAGTTCTATATATGTTTTATAGACAGAGAATTCTTCAACCTGAATGAACTTCTGAGTTAAATCTTGCAGGTTATTATAAGTGACTGAAATGTGCAGCATTGCAAACAGACTTTGTATGAGATTGTGCTGCCCTGGAAACTTCACTAAAAATGTACTTTTTCTCTCAAAACTTGCTGCAAATACGGCATGTTCTTATTCAGCACGTGTGGTTGGAGTGCGGTTAATATTTTACCTGCAGTTCTTAAGGTTGAGAAGTTAGTACAGGTTCATACTGCAGTGACCCATGTAGAATCCCCCACAAGGCAGTGGTATATTACATGCCTTCTTGCACAACAGTGATCAAATTGTCAGCTGCATTCTGTTATTTACTGCAATGTCCAGATGTAGCATTTTGCTGTGATTAAGACAGAAATACAGCCATGACAAATCTCCTATGATTTCCTCCTAGGCTTAATCTTTGTGACTTTAATTCTCCATAAAATACATGACGCCTTTTCTCCCTCCAAACACTTTTTTCTTAATATGTAGGATTTACTTAACTTTCTCAGAAATTAGGGCTGTACACAGACCCTGCACCTCTTCAACTGTCCTGTCTCTCGCAGGAGTTACATTTTGTGTGTGTGTGCGCGTGCGCATGCTGCCTATCACTTCACTTTGAACTTGTCTCTTTGTTTGTACCTACAGAACTGCCAGACTGACTGGAATAGTAGCTTCTCTTACCCTGACACTTCTGTAGAGCTTAGCATCCTGGTAGATAACTGCTGTGAATGTTTCTCTTGGTCAGGCAGCAAACTGTCCCTTTTTTCCCATGTTTTTGCATTAAATAGTACAAAAAAGTACTTCACATTATTTGATAGATTGGAATTGGAAAGAGATGTCACAGAGCTGATTTATACCACTGAAGTCAATGAGAATGGTATCTCACAGGATGACATTTACTGATGGCATATCATGTATCTTCAGGTCACCTGGGGCAGGGGAGACGAATGGAGATTTGGGATGGGGAAACACGCGTTAGCCATTCCTAAATAAAATACTAACTTCTAGGTTTTTATTTTTCCAGAACTGGCTACTACCTGAAGTTTTTGGGCTGGTTTAGGGGTGGGGGGTTTGTTTGGGTTTTTTTTTTTTTAAAGTTTGAGCAAGAAAGTTTTGTTGTTTTTTTTTTTTTTTTAAACCAGGTGGAAAGGGACAATAATATGTTTTTCCAGTTCTTGAAAGCAACTCTCTAGCTTGTTTATCAACAGCCCTAGCACTAAAATGATGGTGGCTGCTGTAGGAAATGGTATATATACTACATTCAATTGAAGGGAAATGCGTACATTTTTTAACTAATGAGGAACAGGTTTGAATTAACAGATTTATGACTTCTCTTTAAGCATAACTTTAAGTTTTGACATGAGACAATGCTGATTTGCAATTAGGCTATGCATAGTCAAATGCCTAAGAACTTTTAACAAAGACTGTATATCAGTTGATGTTCATGGCCACCCTTCTTCATTGCTCTTTGCTTTTTGGAAGATACAGAGTACTTTTCTTGCACAGCCATTCAAAGTCAAACATGCAGCTATGGATAACCATACCTGTATAATGGGGATGAGGAGATGGTTTTGTTTGGTTCCAGAGAGATTTTCCAGAATTCCAATCATGGGGCAATTTTTTCCTGTCAAATGCAGTGGTAAAAGTTGTACAGTGCAATGTTTGTAGTAAAATTCTGCACATAACAGTTAGTGTTCTCGGAAGGAATACAGCTAAATTTGCCATGGGAATAACTAAGTGAATTGTCCTGCTGCATAGTTCTAATTTATGATTTTACCTTAGCAAACAAACAAAAAAGAACACTAAAAAAAGATGTTTTCCAGTACCCACATGGAATTGGCTCTTAGTAATCATATGTTAAAAGAGTCAAGTATAAAGATCTAGAATATTACAAAGGAGTTGATGTGAAACAATATTGCACAGTGGGAAATTATTGATTAGAAGAGCCTCTGAAAGCTCTAGGAGCTTAAAAATGGGGTAGTTATTATAACTACCTCGACCTTGTTCCTGTAATATTCCTAATAATCCTTGATGAGGGTCTGCTTAACAAAATAAAGTTGCACATTACCCCAAGCCCAGTTATAAATGCTAGTGTGTAAATGACAGTGCAGTCAAGTGGTGTGCACACCAAGGAGTTGTTCTTTAAGAGGAAAGGTAGGCATCTATTACAGCAAGTAGCAAGCTGTGGTCCTGTGTACTCTAACATGGCATGGTTTCCTGGTTGCATATAGTATCACTGTGGAGTGGTTAAAGGCATTCACATTAAATTAATTCTGTCATATTACTTCCCTGTTTTGCTCCAAAAGACTAAAATATCTGTGCTTCAGCTACGCAAATCCCTTGCCTGCCTGTTTTCGTTAAAACTACTAAATACAAGTACTGTGCCAGAATAAGACTGTGGTTTTACAAACAATCGCCACATTGAGTTGAAACACATCACTTACAATGATGTTATCCTTTGCTACTCATTATCTCCTCCTGTGGTCTTCCTGGGATGCAGTTACTGTCACTGTAACAGCTTCTTTGCAAAAGTTCCTGTTCTTGGGGGGTCTGTGAGGCCTGCTGGCTTGGTTTGATGGAAGGAAGAGGTGGTGCTCGTCTGGCCTGGTAGCCAGAGGCACTTCAGGCATGTTAAAAGTTCACAGTGTTACACAGATGGATGCATTGCGTAAATGTTTGTATAAGCTGAACGTTTACTAAGTATTTGTGGAATCTGATGGATAAAGTATACTTATGCCCTAAACAAAACAGGCCATTAATGACCATGTGCTTGGTGTCTCCTTTCAGGTACAGTAGTAGTCCAGCAGCTAATGTCAGTGATGATTAGCAAACATGAAGAGCTGTTTCCCAAGGATGCAGACCCTCAGCTGGGACCCGAAGTATGCAACAACAACAATGAAATGCCAAAGAAAGCGATTGCGGGGCAGCTACAGAACAAAGAGAACAACAACACCAAGGAGACAGCAGTGAGGCGCTGCTCTTGGGACAAACCTGAGTCTCCCCAGAAGGGAAGCATGGACAATGAGTCTCCAACTGCTCTGCCAGGCAGCAAGACAAATAGCCCCAGGAACAGCATCCAGAAACTGGATGTCACCAGAAGCCCACCACTCATGGTGAAAAAAAATCCTGCTTTTAATAAAGGCAGTGGCATAGTCACCAACGGGTCCTTCAGCAGCTCAGCGGAGGGCCCTGAGAAGAGCCAGACCTTACCAAACTGCAACCTGCAAAGCAGGAGAATGTCATCACTGAAAGGACCGGTGACTAAGATGGGCACACACAGCGTACAGAATGGAGGTGTGCGAATGGGTGTTTCTAGCACAGACGGGCACAGCAACACCCTCAACAGCCGGACCCCGGGCTGGGTGCCCAATGGCTACGTCACACTGAGGGACAACAAGCAGAAGGAATCGGTGAGTGAGTCAGGCCAGCACAACAGGCTTTCCACCTACGACAATGTCCACCAGCAGTTCTCTATGGTGAACTCGGATGACAAACAGAGTGTGGACAGTGCCACCTGGTCAACATCCTCTTGTGAAATATCCCTCCCTGAGCACTCCAACTCCTGTCGTTCATCCACCACCACCTGCCCTGAGCAGGACTTTTATGCGGGTAACTTTGAAGACTCTGTGCTGGATGGACCACCACATGAAGACCTCTCTAACCCAGGTGACTATGAGAACAAAAGTGACAGAAGGAGTGTGGGGGGCCACAGCAGCCGAGCCACCAGCAGCAGCGATAACAGTGAAACGTTTGTGGTCAACAGTACTAACAATCACAGTGCTTTGCACAGCCTGGTGTCCAGCTTGAAGCAAGAGATGGCCAAGCAAAAACTAGAGTATGAGACAAGGATAAAAAGGTAAGATGATTTGGCTCTACCATCTGACTGCCTTTTGCAGAGTAAATCCAAGAAGTTTTCCCTCTCATGACTTGCTAGCAATCTGCACTAGCTGCAGTCACTTTTTGAGCATAGTATGCAGCGTAGTAGAGCACTTCTTATAATGTTTAATATGCATGATGACTATGTGTTTAGTAGCACTGGGATTTCTGGTGCTTTCTGTTGGAAAGCTAGATCTGAAATAGAGTCAATTTTTTAGACAAAACCCATGATGATAGCATTTTTTTTTAAATTGTTGATCCATATTTGCAACAACAGATAAACCATCTGAAGAAAGGAGATTAGCAGTGAAACAAAGGCATTCAGGGCATTATCCTGACCTTGTAAGTGATACTAGTGCAACTACAGCAGGAGCTGAGTATCTACACTTCCAGAAGCAAAAGGAATAGGTAGCCTGTTCCTGGAGAATTAGATGGAGCTATTTGCTACTGTGCCCCTTGGCAGTGGCTGTTATTAGGCATTTTCTAAACGAGCTACCGAAGAGATTGCCCTGTGAGAATGGTTCATTGATGAAGCCATGGTTTGTAGATACACATCTCAAAAATTGAGTCTAAGCTTTGTAAGTGAACAGACACATGTATGAATTTGTTGGTGGTGTGCATTTCTGCTCAAGTGAGTGAGGAGTGCTACTCAGGAGCTGTCTGCTTTTATTTCATTTTTGCAGCTTGGAGCAGAGAAATCTCACCCTGGAGACGGAAATGATGGCCCTGCATGAAGAACTGGATCAAGAGCGGAAGAAGTTCACAATGGTAGAAATCAAAATGCGTAATGCAGAACGGGCCAAGGAAGATGCAGAGAAGAGGAATGATATGTTGCAGAAGGAAATGGAGCAATTTTTCTCCACTTTTGGAGAACTGACAGTGGAGTCTCGCAGACCAGAAAGAGGCAACACCATCTGGATCCAGTGAGCATTGGAAGTGTAGACTGTGGGACTTTGGGGAAGGGCTTAGGGGTATTATATTGTATCAGGTGGCTGGTCACCTGTCTGAGGCTAGTACTCAACATAATGTTATAAACCCTTGAAGGAAGAAATCATACAGACATTAACCACTCATATCTACAGTGTGTACTTATCAAATTATACTCTTTTTGAATGCTTCATGAGACTACTGTCAAGTGTTACAACTGGATACATGTATATAAATTTTAAAAAAATCACCTTAGAGAGCAAGAGATGTATCTCAAGAAATATTTTAATGCAAGTCTTGTATTTAAACTGGTAAATTGAAATGTTGTTGCAATCAAGCTTTATATCAAGGCTTTTCTCCCTTGCACTTAACATAATAAGCTATTTTTGGCATTGCGTTACCATCAGCTTATTTTGTATATCAAATTTTTTTTGGTTTGTTTTTTTTTGTTTGTTTGTTACCCCTCTTGCTGGGGAGTGAAGATAAACAGATATGTTAAGGTATATGTGCCTGTGGTTAACCCTGATTTGCGTCGCTTCTAAAAAGACAGCAGGATGAGAAACAGCAGCACACTACAGGCAAAATAAAGCAGTACTAATTCAACAGAATTGATGGCCAGGGTAGAAGGTACCAGGGCACCTGTGTTGTAAAAACCAAATGAGGCTATCAAGTCTGCAAAATTGGAGACAATGGCAAAAGCTGCTTGTTTGGGAGCATACGTGAATGACAGAGTAAGAAGTTGGGAGGGGGAAAAGGGAACTTAAGGGGAAGTCAATCACATGACCAGAGCTTTTTGGGGTACCCTAGAGAAGCCCTGTGCCTGATCACTGCAGCTCAGAGCAGAAATATAAACCAGTTGTTCTGACCATATTTGCATCTGACTCTCCTCTGGGTGAAAGTGAATCCTTTTTTTAATGCTGGTGAAGGGACACACAGAGGGGGTGAACCAGACATCCTGATAGCCTTGTCAGTGTGATGAGTGCTGAAAAAAATAACAAAAAAAATTATGTCCAGACTAGAAATTACCGGAGCAACTGTGTAACAAACAGGAAATAAGGAAGAAAACACACTAACATATTCACCACCCGTATTTACAGTGTATATTAGCAAGTTATCATACTGTCTGAATGCTTCATGAGATTACTGTCAAGTGTTACAACTGTGAAAGTTCCCAGGCTCTCAGCATCACCAAGGGAACAGCCTGGAGCCTACCAGCATGCAGAGTGCAAATGAAAAAGAAACAGCAAAGCCATGCTGTAAATTAATAATTTGTTTGGCATCTTTAAATATAGTAAGTATAAATGGTATTTTCTACACCATGTTAAGGGTTTTTTGTTTTTAACTTTGCGTTTAGGACTGTATTATTAGAGAGTTGTTGAGACATCTTGGCTTCCCTCTAGTGTCTCTTAAATATATTGCAATTATTTTTTAATTCCAATTGAGAAAGAATGATGAAGGTAGCCTCAAAGAACATTCTTGGTTATAGCATGTATATTAGACAAGTATTAATTACATGTGGGAATTATACTGGGAAGCAAACATGAGGTTTACATTTCAGAGAAGTACTAACTTACAATGGAGAATTACGCATGGTGCTTGTGGATGCATTATTTGTGTCTGGTGAGGTTCAGAACCCCCAGTCAGGGCACCTGTTGTACTAATTACTGTGAACATGTCTAATGCACATCCCGTCTGTGTGTAAATCAGAAGAAGTCAGACAGGGAAAGATCAGGGTAATAGGAAGGTGCATGTTTTAAATCAGTTAGCAGGAATCAAGCAAACAAGATGTCCCCCAATGGTGAGAGAAGGAAACAGATTACTATGTTAATTCAATTTTTAAATTGAATGAGAGAGACCTTGATATCTGATGTAGTAGGCCTCAAGTCAATTGTGTCTGACATCTGTTGACATGACAGCAAAGTCTCTGAGATAAGTATTTTCTTAACTGGAATTCATATTTTTACAGTAGCTGTATACAGTAATCCCTGCAGCAGTATCCTGAGGTGGAGACAGTGCTGCATTCTCATTCAGGGTAAGCCAATTTTCTCATTTTGATTTCCTCCAGCAGTCCCCATGTTGCTCAACCTCTGTTCTTCTCTTAAAATTTAAAGGAATACACAACTCCTAAGACTAGTTCAAGGACCTGTGTAAATGAGGACATAAAGTTCAGTCACCAGGCATGGCAGTGCCACTCCAAAGTTACCGGTTGATATGATAGCAAAAATAACAGCTACTTGATAAAATTTTATTTCTGATACTTGTTCAAAATTGACAGGGAATAGGAATTTCATTTCACATCCACATCTGCCTCCAATGCCCTAGGCTATGCAATGGGCATGGAAGAAGGGAAGGTATTTATAGTCATGTACTTAGCATTCTGTGTTCAATTTTGATTATCCTTGGTCTTCACACGTGCTGCATGTTTTCCTTATTTGTTTGAACAGGCTTCTTTATAAACATCTGTTTCTGAACTCAGATTATTTGGTTGCTTTCTGAGAGTTAGTTCTTGGTCTACCTCGAAGTCTACCAACAAACTACAAGAATGCAGTTCAGAATGGTTTTTTGCTTATCTTCAGGTCTTTGCATTCACCGTGCCCAAGATGGTTTATAAGACAACCTATTTCAGTGAAAAAATCTTCATTTTTTGTGTATATAGATCATCCTTATTTTTATATTGTTCTTTTTGAGGATTGTCATTAAACACTCTTGACTCAGACTGAATAATCCTACTGCAGTGATTTCTTTAGGGCATGATCCTTGAAAAAAAAGTTCTTCTGTTTTTGCAGAGACTCTGTGAAGGTGGTTCTCCATGTGAGTTTTATGTAGGGGTTAGGCTGCAGTAGACCTTGCTCCTTCTGACTGATGCCAGGCTAAGAAATCAGAATTTCTGTTTTGTTTATGTATCAGAGGGGTCTTGACCTGCTTTGAAATTAGGACTCAGTCTTGGAGGAAATTATAAACCATCCACAAAATTATAGTTGTTAAAATGAGGTAGCATTTTTTAGTCTTCTGGACACAGAAGCAAAATTCTTTAGTTAGAATGTCTTCTAGGAAAGTCTTTGTTACTCTAGGAGCAGAGGCAGCTTGGATTTCTGTCCATTTGGCCCAGCTCATTTTGGCTCTGATTCCTTGATGAGTTTATGACCATTCTTGGTGCTGCTGTCACCTTCCAGCCATCTATTTCTGTACCCTACTTCTTAATGCTCTTGTCACTCAGCTCATCCCACAGCAGTCCATTTCCTGGAGCTGAACCTGGACAAAGCTGTTAATTTGGGTGAGCATTCTGGTGGTTGAGGTCTTGGCACTAGCTCAATAATATATCAGGCAAGTTCACTGTAGCTATGCCATTTGGAGTCAGCTTAAACAGTCATGGGATCACACTGTTAGTATCTTTGAAAGCTTTTTTGGAAGCATGTGTTAGGCAGGATTTGTCTGTCTGTTTGAAACTTGTATTTGTCTAGATTTGAAACTTGTCTTCTGTTGTGATTTAACCCAGCCAGCAGCTAAACCCACCACACAGCTGTTCACTCACTTCCCGCTGTCCCAGTGGGATGGGGAGAGAATCAAAAAGGGAAAAAAAAGTAAGACTCCTGGGTTGAGATAAAGACAGCTTAATAGGACAGAAAAGGAAGATTAATAAATAATAATAATATTAATAATAACAATAATAATAATATATAAAACAAGTGATGAACAGCACAATTTCTCACCACCCAAAGCCAATGCTCAGCTAATTCACAAGCTTCCCTGTGTCCTGGCCAACCTCCAGTTATATATGGAGCATGATGTCATATGGTATGGAATATCCCTTTGGCCAGTTTGGGTCAGCTGTCCTGGCTGTGTCCCCTCCCAGCTTCTTGGGCTCCGCTGCCTCCTCATTGGCAGGGCAGTATAAGAAGCTGAAAAGTCTTTGACTGCTTGGCAACAACTAAAACATCAGTGTGTTATCAACATTATTTTCATACTAAATCCAAAACCAGCACTATGAGCTGCTAGGAAGAAAATTAACTCTATCCCTGCTGAAACCAAGACAATATCCACCCCGTATTCTATACTATCTACATCATGCCCAGGTCCCATGCTTTTCAATACATTGCAATTAATCACCACCACTTTTTCTGTCTATTAATATGTACACACAGATACCATTCCCTTAGTCAGTGGACCACCCCTGTGAAATGTCTGTAAAATAGTCATAAATGCCCACAAAATGTCCGTTGAGTTCATTTAGTCCATGACTTTTGGACTCCATCTGTCGTAACAGTCTCTCAGGGCAGGAGAGATGGTGTGTGGTTTTGGATTGTTGCATGCTGCATCCAGAGCTCGCAGCTGGTGTATCTGGCATGGTCTCCGGGTAGAAGATGTCAGTCTTGAGGAAGTTGGTGGGTGCTCATTGCTGAAGCCAGTTCTGGTTTCATCATGTCTGCACCTTGCTTGGTTTCATCAAAGTTCATTCTTTATTAGTTTGGGTGATTCTTACTGTAATACTGTTACTATGGCATATAGCAATCATAGTAGTGATGACATGCATTATTATGTAGCAATTAACATCATACAATTTAAATCATTGGCTAGTCTCACCCAAAATCAAATCCCCTTGAGGTACACGTCAGACTTCCCCATCCTTCCACATCACCCAGCAAGTGCACCCAGGTCCCTGAGCAAAAGCAATCCCACGCATGGGTTTGTCTTTGTCTGAAGCAGGGATAACCCAGACTGTCTTCCCTTAACATGTTCTTCACGTGCACTACAGGGACTTTATCCCCTTCTACAGTATGTGGAAGTTTTGATTGGGCAGGGCCAGCTCGATTGGTAGATCCCCTAGTGTTAACTAACCAGGTGGCCTTTGCTAAACGTGTATCCCAATGTTTGAAGGTCCCACCACCTATTGCTCTCAGTGTAGTCTTTAGCAGTCCATTGTATTGTTTAGTTTTCCCGGAGGCTGGTGCATGACAGGGGATGTGATACACCCACTCAATACCATGCTCTTTGGCCCAGGTGTCTATGAGGTTGTTTTGGAAATGAGTCCCAATGTCTCAATTCTTTCTAGGGTGTCATGTTGCCACAGGACTTGCTTTTCAAGGCCCAGGGTAGTGTTCCAGGCAGTGGCATGGGGCACGAGATATGTTTCCAGCCATCCAGTGGTTGCTTCACCATTGTAAGCTCATAGTGCTTGCCTTGGTGGGTGTGTGGGAGTGTGATAGAATCAATCTGCCAGGATCCTCCATATTTGTATTTCAGCCATCACTCTCCATACCAGAGAGGCTTTACCCGCTTGGCTTGCTTGATTGCAGTGCATGTTTCACATTCATGGATAACCTGTGAGATAGTGTCCATGATTAAGTCCACCCTTTGATCATGAGCCCACCTCTATGTTGCATCTCTTCCTTGATGGCCTGAGGTGTCATGGACCCACCAAGCTATAAACAATTCACCCTTATGTTGCCAGTCCAGATCCACCTGAGCCACTTCAGTCTTGGCAGCATGATCCACCTGCTGCTTCTTTTGATGTTCCTCAGTGGCCCAACTCTTGGGTACATGGGCATCTTCCCCTCAAAGGGAAGTCTGCTGCCTCCCTGGGGCCCAGGTTAAGGACATTACTAGGAAACTTCCTAGCCGGGTACAGCCCTCAGACTGTTACCCACTACTGCTCTTCCCTGTGGGTGGCAGTGGAGCTGCCATGCATAGTCCAAGGACAATCAAAAGAGATTTCAGGGCCTTGGGATGGTTGGTGAGGGAATCTGGTACACAGGTTATTTTTTCCTCTTTCCTTCCAGTTGCAGGCAGCGACATTGTGAGAAACAGATGGACCCAGTCTATCAATACATGGCTCCGTGGCCACCACAGTTTTGTGTTTCTCGATAATGGGATGGCCTACACAGCACCAGGCTTGCTGGTGGCAGAAGGGATTCTCCTTTCTCAAAGGGGGGCCGAGGGTCTTTGCTCAGGAGCTAGCAGGGCTCATTGATGGAGCTTTAAATTAGGCTTGAAGGGGGGAGGGGGATAATATCAGGCTTGCCTGCAACAAGCTGTGGGATGACATGCCAAGGTCAGAGGGACAGGGTGCTAGTAAGAGCTCTCAGCCTGTTGCTCAGAGACATGCTGGATACACTGCAGCACACTTGAAGTCTGACAGAGATGAGCCAGGGGCTCCTGAGGTAAAAGGAGCCAACAGGGAAACACTGGGAAAATACCTCAAAGGAATTCCAGCCACTCCAGCCAGGCAGTCAGCTTCAAGTGAAAATGCCTCTATGCAAACATACATAGCATGGGGAATAAACAAGAGGAGTTGGAGATGTGCGCACGCCTGCAGGGCTATGATCTCATTAGCATCACAGAGATCTGGTGGGATGGCTCCTATGACTGGAGTGTTGGGATGGAAGGATACAGGCTCTTCAGGAAGGACAGGCAGGGGAGATGAGGAGGGAGTGTTGCTCTCTATGTCAATGACCAGCTGGAGTGCAGGGAGCTCCACCTGGGGATGGATGAGGAGCCAACCTAGAGCTTATGGGTCAGGATTAAAGGGAGGGCAGGGACAGGGGACAATGTACTGGGGGTTGGCTAGGAAGTTTCCTAGTAATGTCCTTAACCCAGGCCCCAGGGAGGCAGCAGACTTTCCTAAAGAGGAGGGTCTGTCTGGCATACCAGACCTTCTGTACCCCTCAGAAGGGAGTCACCTACAGCTATAATAAACCATCTCCTGCACAGCTAATTCCCTCAGATGCTGGATACCTCCCTCCATGGCGGTCCAGTTGCCTGAACAACATAAAACATCTTCTTTGAAGGGATACCTTTCCCTTATGCCTGACAGAAGTTGCCTCCAGAGGCTGAGGGCTTGTGGGTTTTTTCCCAATCGCCTTGTTGATGTCGCCTTCCCTAGACAAGGATCCCAGCTGCTTGGCCTCCCTACCCTCTAACTCCAGGCTACTGGCCGCGTTATCCCAGCATCAGAGCAGCCAGGTAACGATGTGCTTGTCTGGATGGTGGCGGAAATCCTTTCACATATCTCGCAACTCACTCAGGGACAGGGATCGGGTGATTACCTCTGCTTCTTCCTCTTCCCCCTGTTCTCTTGATGGTCCTGGTTCATCATCATCCCTTACTAAGCGAACAGGTTTGTGTATTTCTTCTTGTGTCTAGAGGTGACTGATAGTGGCACGGGTTGTTTTTTCTGTTTCAGCCGCACTGCCTGCCGTCAGCATTGGAGTGGCTGCAGTCCCTGTCACAGGGGTTGGAGTGGCTGCAGTGCTTGTTGCGGGGGTTGGAGTAATGACAGTGCCTGTCATTTTGCTGTCTGATGCAGAGATCTTCTCTTGCCCTTGAGGGTATTGAATAGTGTTGAACAGAGCTCAGTAGGCACAGGCCAGGCCCCAGCACATTGCAGTGATTTGCATCTCTCTGGAATTGCTAGGGTGACAGCATACTTTTTTCCAAAAAAACTATTCTACTAGTTTTTCATGCGCACGCACCCTGCCACTCATAACTGTCCAGCCTCAGGGCAGATCTCTGCGTGATATTTTTAAATAGTTGTTTAACCCTAAACAAGACCTGAAACACATTCAGGAGATATAGCAATAGGAGCATGCTGGTCTGAAATATTCAAAATTCTCAAGAGCTGTTGTAACTAGCCTGAAGGAGAAAGAAGGGAAGGTTAAGGTGAAGGTATTCCCCCCGTCTTACCTGTAGATTGGTTCTCCACAGAAAAAAGGTAGAGAGTATGATTATTAATAATTACCAGGAGATAGCGCCCAAGGTACAGAAGTGACAGCAATGCTGAATACACAGACCAAATCATTCTCATGGCCAATAATGTTATCTTATCATAAGCAAGTGGTAGACAGTGCAGCAAAAGGAACATTCTCATCTAGGTCCCGGTGATAAATAGCACTGTAGGGAATACATAGTACAAGTAAGGACTTGCATGTCACAACCATGCAAACAAATAATACAACATTGTGTCCAGCAACTATTAAACTAATACAGTGAATGCTGACAATTTAACACGTTCTGGTCAGATCTGTCATTATCTCAACCCTTTGAGGCCCACATTGGGCACCAAAAGAACTGTCATGGTCTAACCTGGCCAGCAGCTGAAACAATCACACAGCCGTTCACTTAGTCCCCGCGCACACACACACACACACACCCCCCACTCTCAGTGGGATGGGGGAGAGAATCGAAAAGGGAAAAAAAAAAGACAGACTCATGGGTTGAGATAAAGACAGTTTAATAGGACAGAAAAGGAAGATTAATAATAATGAACAACAACAACAACAACAACAAGTGATGAACAGCACAATTTCTCACCACCCAAAGCTGATGCTCAGCTACTTCCCAAGCTGTCCCATCTCCTGGCCCACCCCCCAGTGATATATGGAGCATGATGTCATATGGTATGGAATATCCATTTGGCCGGTTTGGGTCAGCTGTCCTGGCTGTGTCCCCTCCCAGCTTCTTGGGAGCCCCCCACCTTCTCCTTTGCAGGGCAGTATGAGAAGCTGAAAAGTCCTTGACTGCTTGGTAACAACTAAAAACATCAGTGTGTTATCAACATTATTCTCATGCTAAATCCAAAGCACAGCACTATACCAGCTGCTAGGAAGAAAATAAACTCTATCCCTGCCAAAACCAGGACCTCTTCACATTTGAAAAGGTATTCCAGTCAGTTCGTCAAAGAATGTTCAAATTCCAGTTATTCCAAGTACTGATATCCCAAATTCCTTGCTATGCAATCCAGGACAATACTTCATTGTCTCTGCAGAAATCATCTAGACAGACCAGGAAACTTGAGCAGACACAGTGAACTTAGAAAATATTGCCAACAACATATGTCCACTTCCATCATGATCCATCCAAAGTATCCCTCTCCTCTCCTCCTGTGAGGTTTCATCAGCATTTAGGCTGTGGTGATAAAGTTTATTTATGTCCTTAATGGTTGTCTTCATACTCCTATTATTGTCCTACTTCTTTAAATTAAAAGCGTAACATTCTCAATGTTTCTTTAATTCAGAAGCAAATAACAAAATGCTATTCGTCTAACATTTGTAACTTCTCAGTTGCATGATACTTTTTCCATGTGGTCCAGAACTGATTTGCTGCTTTGTTCTCTTTTGCATGTCCAGCCTGTGTGTGAATTGACCTGGTTGGCAGAAGCAACGTTGTGGGGGCATGCTGATGGATCTAAGTGGCCAAAGGATAAAACTATGCTCCTTCTCATGCAGTGGAGTTGAAAGGGGCAAGACTTACTGATGAGATTAAGGTCAAAGCAGACTGAGCCCAACGGCTCTGAAAAACAAAAATAAGGATTTCATGCAGCGTATTTATTGATCATTGAAGGTCGTTTTTTCAGGAATCTTACTGTTAAGGTATTGAATGAAACTAACACTTTAGCCAAGATAACTGGTTTTTATCACTAGTCTGTGTAATGGAACAAATCATGTGTAATGGAACAAATCATGTTCTAAGTCCAAGTTGACAATGCTGCCTACTATGAGAGGACACTAAGCGAGTTTCAAATATCAATTAAAAAAGGTGTAGTAATAAATACGCTTTCACCTTTCTCACAGGTGTTTCTGTGAACTCCCCACATGAATAATCTGTTGTGGGAGTTCACTGGCCAGCTTCAAACTGATGACAGCAGTTAAGAGCTCTGCCCTTCTAGCATTGTCACTCTTTGCCTTGTGCACAGCGCTCAAGAGACAATGCTTTTAAAATTCATTAATACAGATAGTGGAAAAAATCCTCTCAGAGCTAATAACCTTCTGGTCCAATCACAGTGTTAAAGGAGTAGCTGCTGTCCCTGCAATCTCATACCATTCATGGTGTTGCATACGCGCACACAAACACACACACGCGCACACACTTATTCTCAGGTGCACTTCCTCCTTCTTCAGGCTTGACCCTAGGTTTCCCACAGCAGAGTCTCAGGCATCGGATTTTATAAAATAATTAATGTAATTGAAAGGTGCTGCAGCAGGATCAGCCCAGGCTGGGTGCCTCCACCCAAAACAAAGAAATCCCAAGGCAATTATACCCTTGGGACCCACACACCCGCCCCTCACGCGCCGTCCATGCATCCTTTAGTCCAATGGTGATTTTTGGTCTGGGGTCTTCTAACATCTAATTGGATTCTTCTTCTGTGTCCAGGCAGGCAGGCTTTTATCTTGTTGACTTGCAGTTTCCACAGTTTTCCCCGAAGGCTGGAGCCTCCTTATCTTCTGGTTTACACTCCTGGTGCACCTGCCCTTGCTGATGGAACGTGGAGAACTGAAGAGTCCCAGACTGGGAGAAACACTGCCGAGACATCAGTGTGATATCAAAATACTTTCCCATACTAGAAGACTAAACACAGCACTGTACTAGCTGTTAGGAAAACTACTAGGAAAAATACCTCTATTGCAGCCTACAGGCTTCAGCAAATCTAGCCACTCTTGCTAAGTAAAGCTAAGCAAACAGTACAAATCACACTCTATTATATTCCTAAGTAATTTATTCTAATTAAAACCTACTTACTTAGGTTAAACAACTCATATCCCTCAACAGCTCCTCTCTGTTTTTACTGAGCATCCCTGCTATTATGCTAAGTAAAGTTTGTGAATTCTTTCAAGTCGCCTGATCATTTTCCCCACTTTTTTATGTATAGTATAGGATGTAGCATACAGTTGTAAATTCCTGTTGCCATGGCTGATCATCCAAAAAGGGTTTCCCACCATCTATGCACTCCGTCCCTTTTTACCCTTTCAAGAACATGGTGAATTTCTTCTGCATCATGGTGTACAGTGACTAGAATACTTTGTCTATCATCTCTTACACGTTTTAATACTCATTGCAACTCATCGTGCTGTAGTAGTTTTTGTACTAGTGTTAAATTCATACCTGTGAGAGTGGGCAACAAATTTTGGTATAATATATAGTTAGACTGGAGCAATTGGTGGGATGTGATAGGAGCTGAATAATTAAAGTCACACCCCATAATTTTGGTAAAGTTACAAATACAAATATTTGAGTGACTACTTACATTTACTATGACATTATCTACAAATATAGTGCTACAAAGTGTTCTCAGGCAGGCACAATATACCAGTATATACAACTACAGTTTTGGGGTTTTCATCGGGACTTATCTCAAAATGGCAGATTTTTTGTTCAATGTCAAGGCAAATGTCTTGGGCTTTTATGTTGTTACTTTCACAAACAAATCCTCATTGGGCTTGTGCAACACATGCATCTATGTGAACAATTTGACATTTATTCCCAACTTGTTGAGCCCATTCTCTGTGATCTAATGGATAGGGTACAGTTCCATCGCGATTTAATTCCAATGCAATAATTGCACAGTGAAGCATTGCATATTGTTTAGACAAAAGCAATGACCCTGTTGTTAAAAGAGTCATGAGTAAAGTTGACCAAATACCACCAGGCTTGGAACTCCTTTTCAAATTTGGTTGCGTTATTCCAAATTAGTTTTTGAATCTCTGTAGGTAAAATGCCCTCTTCACTTTCCCTTATAATTGCTGCTGTTGTAGACTGCATCCACAGTTTATCTTGGATACAGCTAAGAGCTCATGAAACATTGCCCTGGATTGCTTTAACAGCTTTTACAATCAACTGGTGATCTTTTTCATTACTTTTTCCCCACTGAGGTAGTATATCAGACCTAAGTTGTTGGTTAGACCCCAATGCTAATAAAGAGGAATGCAATGGATGTTCTAAATTGCCCAAGTAATTTCCAGTTGCACTTAGTTTGTTAACAACCATTTCAGCATTTATGCTATTCAAGACTCCCAGTCCTGTCCCTATGATACCAGTTGCATCTCTTTTTGTTCACCTTGGAACGATAAAGGTTCATTCATGTAACCATGCTGACCAACCCGCATAGGATATGCCTAGGAATGGTGAGCAGGTTGGTTCAATTGTAGAAATATTGCTCTGCATTATCAGTTCTACTGTTGTTTCAGTGACCATGAGGGATTAAATATCACTTCTTGTTGCCCTGTATGTTTAATAGCATAAGGTCCAATTTCAGATATTTGAAGGATCAACTCCTTTCTTGATAGTGGAGTTGACATTGGGTACCAGGACTGTTGTTGGTTTAGAATAAATTCTTTCACAGGATACATTCATTTCTACATGGCCGATTTCACCATCAACTACCACACAGCACCTGTAATGTTAAACATTAAACAGCAACTGGTGTCATTGGGGCACTGAGATTTAATTCTTTTGAATATCTCTGTTACTGATAGATCTTTTGCCGTATCTGATTCACAACAAAAACAAAAGTATCTTCTTTAAAGTTTTTGCGAATTGGGAATCCAGGTCCTTCATACTTTAAGCAGATTTTTTTCTTTTTCTGTTATCACCATTCCACCACTCTGGTTCATCCATTCTTTTTAATTTTATACTTAGCTATGTTGTAACAGTCATCAGAGCCAGTAGGACCAGAAGTAGCACAATATTCCACTTCATACTTTGTTGACTTTCAAGTAGCTGTCATCTGTCAACTGGCCTGGCTTTCCAATACTTGTATCACGTGAGAATGGTGTATCCAGTTCTCTTTCCCTAGAACTTTAACAGCAATATAAGAACAAAATAAAATAATGCATGGTCCCTCTCATTTGTGTTCCAATTTTGATTTTTGGGAAAACACTTTAAGACTTCATCTCCTGGCTGTATATCATGTACCTGTATTTCAGGAGGTGTGGGCTGGTAACATTGAGCACGTTTTCTTTTGTCTTCAAATACCTTTTGCATATATAAGATGTACTGGGTCAGCTGTTCATCTCCGTCCAATAGGCTGGTCTTAGCTGGAATGTAAGTTCCTGGTATAGCTAAATGTCTCCCAAAAAGAATCTCTGCTGGTGTTAGTCCTGTGGGTTGTCATGCAGTGTTTCGAACATCCCATAGGACTAAGTTTAATGTTTCTGGGCATTTTAAGCCAGTGTGTGCACATACTTTCACTATTCTTTCTTTCAGTGTTCGATTCATCCTTTCTACTTGTCCTGAAGACTGTGGGTGATAAGGGGTGTGTAGGTTTCTTTCTATTCCTAGTGATTTGTACAGTTGATTGATTATACTTGCTGTAAAATGACCACCCCTATCTGACTCAATTGATTCTGGAACCCTGTATCTTGGTATAATTTATTTCAACAATGCTTTTATTACTCCCCTGGTGTTAGCTTTTCTTGTTGGAAAGGCTTCCACCCAGCCCAACAGTTGATCTACTATTACAAGTAAATGTTTGTATCCATAAGTGGGGGCATAGCTGTGTAATCCACTTGTAATTGCTGAAAAGGGAATTAGGCCCACAGTTGGCCCCCCGTCTCTGAGCTCAGTCTGGTGCTCGAGAACTTTTGGCAAGTTGGGCAGCTACTGGTGATTCTTTTCACAGCAGCATAAATTCCTGGTGCTGTCCATGCTTTCTGTACTTGCTCCCCCGTGGCCTTTATCATGAAACCACCTAGCCACAGTAATTACATATTTCTTTGGTAGTATTGGTTTTCCTCTAATTGTCCATATTCTGTCATCATCTTGGCTCGCTTCCTACTTTGTCCATTGTTCCTTTTCTTCTACTAAACAGTCTTTTTCATACATAGTTTTGGGGTCTTTTAAATTAGGCCATCTGCCTTGGCCTGATGCTGGAATTACAACCAGGCATTCTCTCAGGGGTTGTGGGGCTGCAGCTTTCGCAGCTGCATCAGCTAAGTCATTCCCCTTACTAATTCCTGTGGCGCTCTTGGTATGGGCTGGGCAGCATATAATAGCAATTTCTGTAGCTAGCTGGATCGATTTCAGCAAGTTATATGTATCTATCTTCTCCGTTAGCTACTTTTTTCCCTGATGATGTAATAAATCCTCATTCTTTCCACAACATCCCGGTGGCATGACATACCCCAATGGCATACTGAGACTCTGTATAAATATTAATTCATTTACCTTTTCTCAGACATGCTGGTTAAAGCTACCAGCTCTGCTCCTTGTGCACTCATTGTTGCTGGGAGGGGTTCAGCTTCTATTACCTGCCCTTGGCTGATCACAGCATATCCAGTCCAACATTGTCCATGCAGGTAATAGGATGAGCCATCTACAAACAGAGTTAGGTCTGGATTCTGCAAAGGAACATCAGTTAAATCCGCTAGTGGTGTGCTTGAAACATTCATCACCTGCTCACACTGGTGATGTTTTTCCCCCTCGTCAAGCTGAGGTAGTAGGGTTGCTGGATTCAAAGTATTGCATCTTTTCAAAATTACATTATCTGCCATTGGAAGGATCAATTCGTATCTGTGTGCTCATTGTGGTGATAAAGCTTGGGTCGCATACTGTTTCAACAGTATTTCCACTTCGTGTGGAACATCATAAACTGTCACAGGGGGCGACTTCTTTCTAATATTGCGGCTGTTGCTGCCACTAATTTAACGCAGGCTGGTGCTCTTGCTGCAACTGGATCTAGTTGCACGAAGTAGTATGCAACTGGTCTCTGGTGGGGTCCTAATTTCTGTGTTATTACTCCACTGGCTATTCCTTTCTGTTCATGCACATATAAATTGAAAGGCTTTGCATAATCTGGGAGCCCTAGAGCAGGAGCTGATGCCAAGGCTCCTTTTATTGCTTTAAAAGCTTGCTCTCTTTCCAGACCCCACACAATAGGTTCTCCTTCTTCATTTCTTGTTGCTTCTGTCAGAGGCTTTGTTAATTCTCTTAATCCAGGAATCCATGGCCGACAAAATCCCACAGCCCCAAGAAATCCTCGCAACTGTTTCTTTGTGACCGGACGTGGAAGCTTTATTATTGCCTCTACCCTTTCTGGATCTGTTACTCGCTGCCCTTCCCTTAGGATGAACCCTAGATATCTGACTTTTCTGACACAGCTGAAGTTCGGACGGAGGTGCACAATGCTCTTTCTCTGCTAAGATGTATAGTGTCTTTTATACAAGTGTCTTTATCTTTGCTTACTATCAGCAAATCATCTACATATTGTATAAGAGCTGATTCACCTGATGATAGGTCTACATCTTTCAAATCATGTCTCAGTCTTTGAGAAAAAAATGTAGGTGATCCTGCAAACCCTTGCAGGAGACATGTCCAGGTTAATTGTTGTACTTTCCACGTGAAGGCAAATAAAAGCTGGCTGTCTTCATCTAAAGGGATACTAAAGAAGGCGGCAGTTAAATCAATCACAGTGAAATATTTTGCCCAGTGTGTTATTTGCAAAAGTATAGTAGAGGGATCAGGCGCTACTGGGTGAGGAGTCACTACATGCTAATTAGTTAACCGTAGATCTTGTACAAAATGATATTCTGGGTCCCCATCCTCATCCAATCAATTCTTTTTTACAGGCAGTATAGGAGTATTATATGGTGACACACATACTTTTAAAATTCCTTGAGCTAAATACCAGTTTATTTGTTTTTGAATGCTTTTTCGAGCCTCTTGGGGATTAGGATGCTGTTTCACAGCTGGAGGAAGGCTTCTTCCCTTTGTTTTTATGTTTACAGGTTAAGTCAAAACTAGCAGTCCTATATCCATGTTAGTTTTACTCCACAGCTTTGTTGGTACAGATTTTAATATTTCCGGTATTTTTAGGTCATTATTTGGGCTCCCAGTGACCACAGCCACACTCATTATTATTAAATCCGTTCCTTCAGGTGACAAGTGTAATTCTATGTCCAGAGCCTGCAAAAGATCTCTCCCCAACAGACATGCTGGGGAGTCCTCTGCTAATACAAATCGCCCCCATGCACTCTTGTTCCCTATAGTTACTAGTAGGCATTTACTTAAATGCTGCTCTTTCTGTCCTGTGACTCCATGTATTAAAATTTTGTCTGTACTCCTAGATCCTTTTGGGGTAAAATTCAAAATAATGTAGCTCCTGTGCAGCTCAACTGCACAACCTTTAACTTTACCTATAATATGCCCCTGCTGGTACAGTTGGGTTACCCACATATTGAAAATTTCCAATTCTTCTAATTTTTCTAGCCTCCCCTCCAGTTCCACAGGGTCCCGTTCCTCTAGTCATTCTGACTGCAAGACTTCCTGGGGAAACTCCCCCCATGTAAATCTTTTCCTGGTGTACTGTCCTGTGGCTGGTATGGGCACTCTCACCATAAGTGTCCTCCCACAATAGCAGCACTCCCTTCCAGCATTATTTCCCTGTTCTTTTTCCATTCCTCCTGGTCTTAGACCATGAATCTGATCTTCTCCCCCTCCAACCCCTATCTGTCATTTGCAGATTCCTTCCTAAAGCCGCAGCCAGTAAATTTGTCTCCTGTTCTTTTGGTTTTTCCCTCTCTATAATCTGCTCATTTTTTTTTTTCCTTTCCTCACTTCCATCATATACAAACACTCAAACTCAAAATCTTCTGCAAATTTTCTCCCTGCCACTCCAGCATATGTTCTTTAAAGTATTTCCATATATCAGGGGCTGCCTGATCCACAAAGATGCTAATTGTGAGGATCTCATTGAAATTTTGTGCGGTCATTCCTCCATATTTCAACAAGGCTTGTTGGAGTCGCATCCAAAAATCACTAGGGTGTTCATCTGGCCTTTGTCTGCACTCCAGTACCTTAGCCAAATTTACCCCTGTTTCTTTGCATGCCCTAATTGCTTCCACTAAATTTCAGAGTGCAGCTTGGCAGGTAGTTCTATCCCTTGCATTATTATAATCTCAATTCAGATTATTTGCCGGCCAGGAGTTCCTTCCTCCTCCAGCCTGTTGTGCTAATTCTGCATCCTTATTAATTATCTTTTCATGTTCATCTGGCCAAAACAACTCTTAGAGGTATTTTGAGTGTATTCCCAATTTGGGTTATACTCAGTGGATATATTAGAAAACAACTGAGCACATTTGTCAGCATCCTCTCTCAGTCTTGGTATTTTACTCCCCCATGTAGCTAAATCACCAGAATTCCAAGGTTGATTAGTAAATATGTGCAGCACAGGGGGAGCCCCTCCACCTCCCGGTTGCGTAGCAGCAGGATTAGGTAAGACATTAGAAATCATAGGATAGAGTCCAGCAGCTGGCAGAGCAGAATCAGAAAGCAGAGGAGGAGCATTAGGCATAAAACAGAGCAGACACAATTGGAGCATTATCTGAGACTTTATTTGGGGCAGTAGCCTCCGTTACTGCAAGTGTTACCTTTGGTGAGGCCTCTTTCATCCCGCTCCTCTCCCGCACCCCATCATCCCAAACATACCAGTAATCCAATTGTCCTGGGAACCTATCCTCTAGGCGATGTTGCAGAAAGGTAAGTTTGTGCTGGTCAAAGGTCCCTTGCGGTGGCCACCATTCTGCCAGGTTTCCATCTCTAGTTATAGCTGGCCAGCCTTCTAGACATAAAATGTCACTTTTTTGATAGAGTCGCTGTAGCAAAAATGCTATTCCAATTTTGCATGACCTCGGCCAAGGGCATCCCCTTCTCTGAGCCGGGTAAGTTTCCCATCGCTTTCTCAATCTCTGTGGCTCTGTGCAATTTTCGCAGGTCAGGCCATGCAGCCCTTCCTTCCTTTCTGTGCAATTTATGCTGATCAGGCCATGCACTACCAACAGCTGCAGCAAAAAAATAAACCTCTTCTCTCACTCCCCCCCAAAGTCTGCTCCAGGAATTTTACTGCTCGCCCTTCGGCACCTCCCGCTCCAAAGGTCACAGGTGAACTCACCCATTGCCGGCAGTTGGAAGTTTGGAGCCGAGAGGATCTGAAGGTGGTAGCCTAGGGTCCCATCTGGGTTGCTAAACTATTAAAGGAGTAGCTGCTGCCCCTGCAATCACCATGCATTCATGGTGTTGCGCACGCACACACAAACACACTTATTCTAGGGCGCGCTTCCTCCTTCTTCAGGTTCGACCCTAGGTTTCCCACAGCAGAGTCTCAGGCATCGGATTTTATAAAATAATTAATGTAATTGAAAGGTGCTGCAGCAGGATCAGCCCAGGCTGGGTGCCTCCACCCAAAACAAAGAAATCCCAAGGCAATTATACCCTTGGGACCCACACACCCGCCCCTCACGCGCCGTCCATGCATCCTTTAGTCCAATGGTGATTTTTGGTCTGGGGTCTTCTAACATCTAATTGGATTCTTCTTCTGTGTCCAGGCAGGCAGGCTTTTATCTTGTTGACTTGCAGTTTCCACAGTTTTCCCCGAAGGCTGGAGCCTCCTTATCTTCTGGTTTACACTCCTGGTGCACCTGCCCTTGCTGATGGAACGTGGAGAACTGAAGAGTCCCAGACTGGGAGAAACACTGCCGAGACATCAGTGTGATATCAAAATACTTTCCCATACTAGAAGACTAAACACAGCACTGTACTAGCTGTTAGGAAAACTACTAGAAAAATACCTCTATTGCAGCCTACAGGCTTCAGCAAATCTAGCCACTCTTGCTAAGTAAAGCTAAGCAAACAGTACAAATCACACTCTATTATATTCCTAAGTAATTTATTCTAATTAAAACCTACCTACTTAGGTTAAACAACTAACATCCCTCAACACACAGGGTATGATTACATTACATTCAGAAGTGTAAGTTCAGGACAGCACACACACTTAAAAGCAGGCTGTTTTTCTTTCAGCATCTCATAGGGCAAGTTTTCCAAATATAAACATTAATAAATAAAATGTTACGTTAAATGATATGCAAAATGTGTGTTAGGTTTTCATGAGAATGAGGAGGAAAGGTGCTTACTAAGATTACCAGTCTAAGATCTGTAAGCAGTACTTGATCCAGTAGATAAAGTGATGGTCCAAATTTTTTTGAGAAAGATCCAATTACCTAAAAAGAATGAATATTTTACAAATATTTATTGTATAGCATCCCCAGAGGGATGGAACAGAGGTGGGGTAAGGAGACAGTGAATAAACAGGTACCCTGATTTGCATGTTTTGACAACCCAGTCAAAACAGTGAGTTGCCTCCAGCTGCTATACACTTGAACCCTCCTTGGTGGAGTGAAATTCCTAATTAATTTCCTTTCTTATTCTGAATTCCCTCTAGAGTCTGTCCATTGAAGAGGAGAGTGTCTGCAGACTCTCTGTGCCCCTGGCAAATCTGCATGGAAGTCAGGGTGGGGGCGGAGGGAAAGGGGAGATGAGAGAAAAGAAATTAGCATATACTTGTGATGTGGGCATGCAAAAATAGAGGAAACAGATGGGAGAGATGAGAAGAACAAGGAAGTGAGTATACCTGAAATTGCCATGTGTAGGTGGTAGTAATTTGCCCTCAGTTAGGAGCGTTCTTTCTGAAAGCTTATCTCTACAAAAGGGTTACTATAGTTAATGTTGCACTATTCTTTCAGAGCTTCTTCAGCTCTAAATTACTTTCTGGCCGACACCAGTAGCTAGGTCAACTGTTTCACTGACTACATTCCTTGCTTTTATCAGTCCTATGTGCTAACAGTGAGCATTCATGTAGAGAAATACCTAACAAAGCTGTTGCTGTAAGAGCTGAATGCAAGGCATGGAGCCCCAGAAGGTGAAACGTTTCTCCATGGCTTACCAGCACTCGCTCTGGGAACTGCTAATGGCCCTCGGACTGTGGTTCAGCATCTCTACAGCAGTGCATCTCAGGAAATAAAATTATGTACAGCAGATGCCCTGCTGACATAAATTGCCATAAGTCTACAGAGGTTTAGGAAGCAGTGAGAGAAGCTGAAGAGCTTTCCCTACCTTGCCATTAGAAGCTGTCATAATGTGTGTATTTACAATTAGCATTGGTGGTCTAGTTTTGCTGGAGAAATGCTTGTCAGCAATAAAACAAGTTTCTTCAGTATGCCAATAATAATGGAGAGTGTAAAAAATTTTTGAGGCCAGAAAAATGAGCGTGATGCAAATATATTCCTCCCTTTTTCCCTAAGGGATCGAGGTTAATGAGCTTTATATGCAATACAATTCTGCTTCTGAATCTCCTAAATTCAACAATGGAAAATCTTTTCTCCCTCTGTGTGTATTACTCTCTTCATGCGAAAGAGATTTAAAACAATTCATGTTCAGTAGGACTTCATTGTGATGTTTAAAATACTATTATGAGCTGTTTAAAGTACTATTATGAGCATGGCTGTAATTTTTAAACTGTATAGATATAGTATTTTGGGGGTGACTTGGCTCAAGACCAAACCAGGTAATTTTAAGGACCAATATTTTCTCTGTTGTTCAAGTCACAAAGGCGTGCTCCTTATTTTCGAACCTTAACAGTTAACCCTAACAATTGGACAAAAGGGTGTTTCTCAGTTTAGGGGTTTTTTTTAGGTTTAGATTGCTGAAATGTAGTCTACAGTTCAATCAAAATGATAGCAATTGTTGCATGTAGCACTACTTGCAAATCAGTTCCCCACACTTCGTAACAGAAAGTGCTCTCCAAGTCTTCATCACTGCTAAACTATGCCAGTAACTGGTACTTTTAACTGCACATTCTTTATATCAGGCTGAACTACAGCACCTGGATTTTGGCAGAGCAGGATGACTAATGTCATGCTAGCTCTTTCTGTAGCCACTTTTAACCTAGACTGAGCATTCTGGTGAGGTTTTGCTTAATTCACTGTTGCAGATGTGCACTTTGTATAATAGTGACATCTTATTCAGAGAGTTGTGTGAAAAAGTTACAAATTCACACCTACCTAATTACATAATAGTTCCCATGTGTAGACATGCCCTAATACTAACAGTGCATGTGGATAATGGAGATATTTGTATAATTTAGTATTAATAGTGAGTGTATCATAATTGACTTAATTGATATTCTTCTGTCTGACTGAAGGGACCTACATCAAAGGAGGCTGTAATGGAAAGTAAGCAGGGTATGAACCGCGACAGAAATGAAGCATCTCTGGGGGCAATTCCAAAGGTCATTAAGAGAACAGTTCATGAACTATTAATCTATTTCTGTGCTGCCAGCCAGGTCTGTTTTTCCCAAGGCCAGATCCTAAGATCAGAAGCAAACTGAGCTATTAAAAACCTTGCCTAACAAGGAAAGAGGTGGAGAGCTGCTAGTATCAACTCGGGAGGACATGCTGGTTAAAGATGGACAGGTTTTGATGCACTGAAGCCAGCAGGGGCTGGGTAAATTTGCAGAGATTTGCAGGACCAGGCACACTTACCAACTTAGATTCTCAGTCTGTTGGGTGTTCCTGTAGTGCTGCAGTCCAGCCAATATGCCACTTGGCAAAGCAAGCTTTATTTGCTTGGGCACACAGCAGTGTACAGAAATTGCTATGCTAAATCTGAAGGTGGCTTGGTCCATGCAGAACCTGCTCCAGGCATTGCCAAGCTCCTCAGCATTTCAAGCTGGGGTGTCTTTCATTCACATTCTCCAAACTGTACAGCTACAGCCCGAGTGTTTCTCCTCTACATCTCTCTCCTTAGCTCTATGGCTACAGAAGAAAGGTGGAGGCAGCTGCGCTTGAGTGTCCTTTGAAAGAGGCGGTAGGTGGAGATAGGAGCAATCCACCTGCTCGCTTTATACCTACAGGTAAATGAAGTTTGGAAGACACAGGTTTATGCAGCTGTTTTCAGTAGCTTGCCACAGGCACTGAGAGATGAGTCCTTAGCAGTTCCCAACCATAGTAGGGCCTGCTATGTCCATGGATTTGGAAAGGACTGCTAACTCCCAATGGATCCATGCTAACCTACAGCTTCAGGTTTCACTCAGACAATAATGGCTAAGAATGCTTTCCCTATGACTGTGGCTGGCAGGTGAGAAGAGGTTCATGGTAGGTTGACAGCCTCATTTATTTCTGTGCTGGGAAACATTCAGTGAGAGCTGGTCCTTTGGGAAGTTGTGTTCACAAGGGAGAGTGGGAGAGAGAGAGAGATCATAGCTCAGGTTTACTTCTGAGCTATAATGACACTATGGCCTGCAATTGAGGTTGGAGGGGAAGTAATTGTGGAAGTCAACTACAAGGTGTATATGTGTGTATAGACTGGTAGAAACACAGAACAAATTCCAAAGGAATTTAATATTGAGAATAGTGCTTTTGCTGTTGAAGTCTGTACTGTGAGTCTGAATCTTATGTTGATGAAAGGAGCTGGGTTGGCAGATCTAAAGATGTATCTTCTCTTTGTTCAGGCAATGAGTACATGGCATGTGGTAGTCATAAAACTACTCCCTGTGCACCACAACAGTGCATTTCAATCTTTTCTGGAACCTCTACAGATAAAAGTGACCTATGTTTGCCTATAGTGACCGCACTCTTTCTGTTCATTCTGCCCGCATAGCCGTAATTTAAGTCAATTGAGTGGATGTCCTCAATCACACAGCCATGTCTGATAACTAAGTCAGGACTGTGTGGTACCTGGGGGATCACTTTCAGATTAGGTGATGTTGAATTTGTGCCTGCGCTCTGCAGGTAAACAGTAAAAGGGATTGGTCAAGATTACCAAGGTACTTGTTCTTGACCTAACGGTTTTAAAATGTGGGGCTTAATCATCTTAATATTGAAGTTGAAGCAATTTTCGCCATCACAGCAGGGAGAAGGACTAGGGTAGGTCAAAATAATTTATGTGAGAATTAGAACTATATTGCTACCATGGGTCAGAAATTATTGTTGTCATTGCAACAGGGGAACTGAGGAGAAATCCTTCACTTTTTTTACTATGTATTTTAGGAATAGTTTAAAAGAACTTTAATCTTGATTACAGATACATTTTAGAGGTAAGTAAGTGGTGTGTGGTGCTGTGGATTTATGATGTGACAGGTTTTTGTTTCCTGACAAATAGTTTCTGGGCAATTTTTAAGAAAATTTAAACAAATTTCTTGTGTTCTACTTCTCTGTTACTCAAGTTCTACTGGCAAGGCAAGCAGGTCAAAAGGGACATATGGCAGGAGCACACCGCACCATCCCCCCTGCAGGTCTAACAGCAGAGCACCGGAGGCATGGTGGCTGGTTTGGCGGGAAGTATGTGTGCTGCCAGGCACGTACACAGAGAACCCCCAGCAACGTTCCCCAGGTACCTAAGCCCGCCAGGAACCACCTCAGCCAGTAAGTCCACCTAGGAGACCCCTCCACCAGTGGGAGCCATATGTGACCACGACCAACAGATGACCGCAGTTCAGATCCAGCCCAGGGTATAAATGCCTCCCCCCCCCCCCCCCGGAGACCCCCTTTGAGTGGTTTTCCTGGAGCAGCGGGTCTGTGAGCAAAGCCCTCCCTTTGGATCGGGACACTGTCCAAAGTAACTTCCTGGGGCTGGGTGTCCTCACCTTATAGGTGAGTGTTTTGTGTCAGCATGCTAAGCTTACATTCAGTCACACACCATGTACTAATAGTTCCCAGCCGACATCCTGGATCTGTGAGTTATGTCTACTGAAGGGTTTGTAATGTAAGATCCCTACTCAGTTTGACCGTTCTACCTTTTTCCTGACCCTAGAAAATTGTTTTAGAACATTTTGTCGGTCTTACACTTCCACGACATTAAATTGGCGTAGTCGGCAGGACGCCGTTCGAGGAGCTGTTACGGAGCACGGCTGTGCGGCTTCTCCGCCGGGACTCGCCAACAGCGGTCGTGGAAAGGGGAGCAATGCCGCGGTAACTTAGGGATGGTGAGAGAAAAGGGGCGGTGTGCGCCATCCTGGGTGCCTGCCTAACTCAGGCACAGGAGCATCGCAAGTCTTCCGGAACATTAGAAGAAGGTAATTTACAGGAACAACTAGAGATAGGCAGCCTAAAAAATGAATTAAAGAGAGACCGAAAGCGTACGCTCCTGGTAGAAAATGGAACTCACGTAGTACACGCCGACCGCCCCCCCCCCCCCCCCCCGGGTGTTGCCCGGATTGAAAGCTAATTGCGGGAGTGGATCCCCAGGATTGGGACGGGGATATTTGGGGAGAAACAGAACCTGAGGAAAAGGCCCCGGGTAGGGGGAGAATTTGGAGGCGTTAGAGGAGACGGAGGAGTTAAAGGAGGAAAATATACGGCCACTTATTAAAGCCGAGAGGCACAGGGTCCCCGCGGTGGTAACCCCCGCACCACCATGCACAACTCCCTGGGCGGGTCCTGAGCTTGCCGAACTCCAGGCCAAGTTTTCGCGCAAGCCGGGCGAGACGGAGACTGAATATTTGCAGCGTCTCTTTAACGGGGGGGGATTACTTGTTATATCACACATATTGTTAAGTGATGCTGAAGCGGGAGGATTCTGGGGCTCGGCAGTGTTCCTGAGTGACGGACCGGCGGCTGATCATTCCGTAACTTCCCGGAGGGCATACTGGGCGCGGGGGCGGGGGGGGCGAGCCGGTCACTATTAAAGTAAGAGGCCTGTCAGAGCTGGCGGCGTGAGTGCAAAAGGCTGCCTGTATTCAGGCGATGTCAGGACAACGGGGCGTGCCGATGGACCCCCAGCCACCTTAGACCCCTCATCCGGGGATTGCCTGATGCTTTAAAATACACGTGCAGTCCCTCAGGGAACAAATTAAAAGGGCCATAGAACATACTCTGGCGGCACCTTGGGCGGAAAGGGTACACACGATAGTTACGTACGGGCGTGAGACGGAGTGGACCGGTCCGGGCAGGAGCATGCGGGTTCGGCAAACGAGCGGCAGCCCTCTGTCCGAGCGGGCCCCCGGCAAAACTGAGCTGTCTGAGGGAGGTCCGGTGAAGCCCCGGACCCAGATAGGAACAGCCTCTGGCGAACGCCGTTAGCTCTAGGGGTCCTTGGGGCAATGCTGCGCGGGCAGCCTACCGACCGCCTCCGGCAGACAGTGCGATCGCTGGAAGGGAAGGCCCGGGGCTCGGGAAGCGCAGGAGCGGCGCCCCGCTGTGCCGCCGACCCATTTGCGCCCCTGCGGGGGTACCGAAAGGGTCAAAAAACTAGAGGCCGCGGTTTGGGGTTCGGCCCGCCCAATCCTACGAGTGCTCCGCCGAAAAGAACCATCCAGGCGGCAGATAAGTTTAGAATTTTTAATTGTCACAGGGGCCCACGTTAGTGTTTTGAATAAGTGGCAAACTGATGAGTTGGGGAAAAGCCATAAACATAGTGAGGATGTAGCCTTCTGTTCAAAAGTGGTATGCATACATGGAGGCAATTAGCCAGCTTCTACAGCTAAAAGAGGGCCCAGCCAAATCCTCCAAACTGCAGCAGCCCATAAACCCAGATCCAGCCATGCTGTGCCACATAATGTCAGACTACTTGCCCACAATGTCAGACAAGACTTAAAGCCAACCACCCAAACCAAGCACCGCCCCAACATACCATGCAGGGGAAAACCCTCTGGAGCACCTGGCAAATTGACTATATTGGCCCTTAAGACCATTCCACGAGAAAAGATACATCTTGGCAGGAGTAGAGGTGCTGTCAGGATTGTCTATGGCCACTGCAGTCAGTGCCACTACAAGTGACCAAACGGTCACGGCTCTGCAGGAATGGTTCGGCATTCTGCCCATGCCTGAGTGCATCCAAAACAACAACAGGTCGTATTTTACAGCCACAATCATACAGGACTGGGCATGGGCAGAAAGCATCAAGTGGGTGTTTCACAAACCATACTACCCCTATGCCAATAGCATAGTAGAATGGGCTAACAGTCTAATTAAAAGGCATGGCAATGCCTTACATCATGATTGGGACTTACAATTGCCCCAAGCAATACTAATCATAAACAATTGCTGGGGAGACTATGGGAGCCCAAAGATTCAGGCATTATGCCCTACCGGACCACCAACAAGCAACATCTCCTTACCTGACGATCAAAGGGGTCAGCGCCCATCAAAAACATATGTGGGATAGCCTGTCACAGTAAAGCTGCCTTCTGTTGGCATTGTGCCTATGACTCTGATAAAGCCCAGAGGTTTGCATGCCTGGAAGGCCCTAGATGGGAATGGGAATGCTCATTGCATCAACACTCAGTAGATAATCCCTGACTTTTAAGACCCAGTCCCAAGGCCTGAGGTGCACTTCGTGTTCTTTTGCAGGACCATGAGAAAGCAGATCTTTCCAACACCTTGCTGATAACAGTAACAACAGCAGACATGAACACCCAAGGTCTAGACAACAGCATAGTAGTCAAGTTGATAGGTGGATTCGCATGCATGGTAAACTTAACTTCAATAACAGCCTGCTTGCCTACCCCTAACTTGGTGGAGGACTCCCTACCAAGCTTTGTGCAAGACATTAGCACTAGTCTTTGAACTTACATGGAGACAATGCAGTAATTACAGCTGGGCATGGGGAAAAGTGGGGACCACACCAACACCACTTTAGTTGACCATGTAGTTGGTCTCCAGGTGCAGTAAATGCCAGTTCAGTATGGGAACCCAAGTGCAACTATCTCTTCCAACCCCCTGACAAGGCCACAGGGTGAGGTTCTAACAGCACAATGCCCTGTTTTAACATCTACTTATATAAGAAATGAGTTAGTTGTGAAAAAATAAAGATAATGCTAGCTTGTGCTTTGTAAGTGCCTAGATAATTGAAACCTCTCTCTCAACCTCATTTTTTTTTTCTTTGTGGAGGTGGGGGCAGAAATTGAAAGGTGGTAAAGTAAAAGAAAGATAAAAAGTTAACTGTATTAAAACTCGAGTGTCTGAGATGATACAGTATTGGGAAATTTCTGTGTATGGCATTGTATTGTCTGGTAAAACAGGCTGTTTAAATGCAACTTGCAAGATAGCTATTCCAGTTAGAGGTGCATACAGGCTTGTGCCACTGACGTGGTTTAGGCCCAGCCGGAAGCTGAGCGCCATGCGGCCGCTGACTCACTCCTTCCCCAGTGGGATGGGGAGAACAGGAAAAAAACAACGGCAAAAGCCTCGAGGATTGGGATAAGGGCAGTTTACTGGGACAGCAAGGGAGAGGCAAAAACAATCAACAACAGTGCTGATAACAATATTAACAATGGGTGATAATAGAGAACAATTTACCCGACCAACCAGACACTCAGCCCGTCCCGGAACCGCAGTGGAACCGCACCGAAACTGCACCACCCCTCCCCTACCCGACTAGCCCCCCTTTTATGGTGAGCATGATGTCACATGGCATGGAATAGCCCCCGGCCAGCTTGGCTCACCTGTCCTGGCTCCTTGGGAAATTAACTCTATCCTTGCCAGAACCAGGACATTATCCACCCCTTATTCAATACCATCTACATCATGCCCAGATTATTTCACAGACACCATTCTCTTACTCCATGGGCCATCACTCTATAAAGTGTCCATTGAGTTCATTTAGTCCATGGCTTTGGGTTCCATCTGCCATTACAGCGTCTCAGAGCAGGAGCAATGGTGCATGCTGCTGGATTGTTGCACGCTGCATCCGGAGTATTCTTCATGGCTGGTGTATCTGGTATGGTCCATGCTCGCAGTCTGGATGTCACAGATGTAATTTTCGATGAAGTTCCTGGGCACCAGTTGAAGTCACTTCCAAAGTCCGTCCTTCATTAGTTTTGGGTGATTGTTATGGTTGTACTTTTAATACAGTGTATAGCTATTAACATTGTACAATTTAATTTATTGGCTATTTTCACCCAAAATCAGATCCCTTTGGGGAACACACCAGACTTCCCCATCCTTTCTCATCACCCACCAAGTGCACCCTGGTCCCTGAGCAAAAGCAATCCCGCAGATGGGCTTGCCTTTGCCTAAAGCAGGGATGACCCAAAGTGTTTTACCCAACATATTCTTCATGCGCACTACAGGAACTTGATCCCCTTCTACTGGGCGTGGAAATTTTGAGTGGGCAGGGCCAGCTTGATTGGCAGATCCCCGAGTGTTAACTAACCAGGTGGCCTTTGCTAAATGGGTGTCCCAGTGTTTGAGGGGCCCACCACCCATTGCTCTCAGGGTAGTTTTTAGCAGTCCATTGTACCTTTCAACTTTCCCAGAGGCTGGTGCATGAGAGGGGATGTGATACACCCATTCAATACCATGATCTTTGGCCAGGTGTCTATGAGGTTGTTCCAAAAATGAGTCCCATTGTCTGATTCGATTCTCTCTGGGGTGCCATGTCGCCACAGGACTTGCTTTTCAAGACCCAGAATAGTGTTCCGGGCAGTGGCATGGGGCACAGGATATGTTTCCAGCCATCCAGTGATTACTTCCACCCTTGTAAGAACATAATGCTTGCCTTGGCGGCTTCGCGGGAGTGTGATGTTGTTGATTTGCCATGCTTCCCCATAGTTATATTTCAACCACCGTCCTCCATACCACAGAGGCTTTACCCGCTGTCCCGATCCAATATCAGGGAGGTTTCGATACGATCCCAAGAGCGAGATTAAGACACAAACGAGGTCAAATGCCGTATACCAGAAACAGTTTTATTATGAAAAGAGTTAAAAAAAAGGAAAAGGTAATGGTAACCGATAAGAGCGATAGGACAGGGCAGAAAAGAAAGGCAGAAAACCAAGCCAGACTCCGGGATAGAATCGCAAGAATAGTCACCACCACGAGTCCACGGTGCCTCGGTGGGGGGGGGGAAGGGGTCCAAATCTCTCGTTCTGCGACGGCGGACGAAGAGGCGGGTCCACAGCGTCTCGGAGGTCCGTCTTGGGAGAGTCCAAATCCCTTGCTCTGTGGCGGTGGGCGAAGGCGCACCATCCTCATCTTGGCGGTCCCCTTTTATACTTGTGGTGGTCTTCACGATGGCACGTACAACACGGCTTCCACATTCCTGCACACGCGTACACACAGTTCCAGCCCCATTCTTCACACGACTGTTATCTGACGCCGTGGCGCGTGATCTTGCAAGGCGTTTTTCGAAGATTGAAAGTCTCGACGACCTGGCAATCGTCCTTACGACCCGGCAATTGCCCTTATCGCACTCAATAGTTGAAGGGGTTTCCCACTTGAGCAAAGCGATCTTTGAGACAAAAGTTCTTTCAGTCCGGTTTCTCACACCCGCTTGGCTTGCTTGATTATGGCGCATGTTTCACATTGATGGATGACCTGTGAGATGGCGTCCATGCTCAAGTCCACCCCTCGATCATGGGCCCATCTATATCTCGCATCTCTTCCTTGATGACCTGAGGTGTCATGGGCCCACCGAGCTAGAAATAATTCACCCTTACACTGCCAGTCCAAATCCACCTGAGCCACTTCAATCTTGGCAGCCTGATCCACCTGCTGGTTGTTCTGATGTTCCTCAGTGGCCCGACTCTTGCGTATGTGGGCATCTACATGACGTAACTTTACAACCAGCTTCTCTAGCCGGGCAGCAATATCTTGCCACAATGGGGCAGCCCAGATGGGTTTGCTCTATGCTGCCAGTTGCTCCGCTTCCACTGCTGTAACCACCCCCACAGGGCATTGGCCACCATCCATGAGTCGGTATAGAGGTACAGCGTTGGCCACTTTTCTCTTTCAGCAATATCTAAGGCCAGCTGGATGGCTTTCACCTCTGCAAACTGGCTCAATTCACCTTCTCCTTCAGCAGCTTCCGCAACTCGCCGTGTAGGACTCCATACAGCGGCCTTCCACCTTCGATGCTTTCCCACAATGCGACAGGACCCAGCAGTGAAGAGGGCATATGGTTTCTCATCTTCTGTTAGTTTGTTATATGGTGGGGCTTCTTCAGCACGCGTCACCTCCTCCTCTGGCGACATTCCAAAACCTTTCCCTTCTGGCCAGCCTGTGATCACTTCCAGAATTCCTGGACAATTGGGGCTTCCTATTCGAGCCCGTTGTGTGATCAGTGCAACCCACTTACTCCACCTAGCATCATCGGTTGCATGATATGTAGAAGGAACCCTCTCTTTGAACATCCAACCCAGCACTGGCAGTCGGGGTGCCAAGAGGAGCTGTGCTTCAGTGCCAATCACCTCTGAAGCAGCTCGAACCCCTTCGCAGGCTGCCAATATCTCCTTTTCCATTGGAGTGTAGCGGGCCTCGGATCCTCTATATCCCCGGCTCCCAAACCCCAGGGGTCGACCTCGAGTCTCCCCTGGTGCTTTCTGCCAGAGACTCCAGGTAGGGCCATTCTCCCCAGCTGCGGTGTACAGCACATTTTTTACATCTGGTCCTGCCCGGACTGGCCCAAGAGCTACGGCATGAACTATTTCTTGTTTAATTTGTTCAAAAGCTTGTTGTTGCTCAGGGCCCCATTCAAAATCGTTCTTCTTCCGGGTTACATGGTAGAGAGGGCTTACTATCAGACTGTAATTCGGAATGTGCATTCTCCAGAAACCCACAACGCCTAAGAAGGCCTGTGTCTCCTTTTTGTTGGTTGGTGGAGACATGGCTGCTATTTTGTTGATAATATCCATTGGGATTTGACGCCGCCCATCATGCCACCTTATTCCTAAAAATTGGATTTCCTGCGCAGGCCCCTTCACCTTACTTCTTTTGATGGCAAAGCCAGCCTGCAGCAGGATTTGGGTTCTTTTCTTTCCTTTCTCAGAAACTTCCTCTGCTGAGTTGCCCCATACAATGATGTCATCAATGTATTGCAGGTGCTCTGGCGCTTCACCCTTTTCCAGTGCAGTCTGGATCAGTCCATGGCAAATGGTGGGGCTGTGTTTCCACCCCTGGGGCAGTCAATTCCAGGTGTACTGGACGCCCCTCCAAGTGAAGGCAAACTGTGGCCTGCACTCTGCTGCCAAAGGGATCGAGAAAAATGCATTAGCTATATCAATTGTGGCATACCATTTGGCTGGCTTTGACTCCAGTTCATACTGAAGTTCCAGCATATCTGGCACAGCAGCACTCATCGGCGGTGTGACTTCATTCAGGCCACGATAGTCTACTGTCAGCCTCCACTCCCTGTTGGACTTCTGCACTGGCCATATGGGACTGTTAAAGGGTGAGTGGGTTCTGCTGATCACTCCCTGACCCTCCAGTTGACGAATTAGCTTGTGGATGGGAACCAGGGAGTCTCGGTTGGTGCGGTATTGCCGCCGGTGCACAGTTGTAGTAGCAATTGGCACCTGTTGCTCTTCAACCCTCAGCAACCCTACAACAGAAGGGTCCTCCGAGAGACCGGGCAAACTAGACAATGGTTCCATTTCCTCCGCTTCCAAGGCAGCTATTCCAAAAGCCCACCGGTAACCTTTTGGGCCTTTGAAATACCCTTTCCGGAGGTAGTCTATGCCCAGGATGCACGGAGCCTCTGGCCCAGTCACAATGGGGTGCTTTCGCCACTCATTCCCCGTTAGACTTACTTCAGCCTCCAACAGAGTCAACTGTTGGGATCTCCCCGTCACACCAGAAATAGATATTGGTTCCACCCCTTCATAGTTTGACGGCATTAGGGTACACTGTGCACCCGTGTCCACTAGGGCCTTGTACTCTTGTGGGTCCCATGTGCCAGGCCATCGGATCCACACAGTCCAATACACTCTGTTGTCCCTTTCCTCCACCTAGCTGGAGGCAGGGCCCCTCTAATCCTGCTCATCGTATTTGCTGCTCATCTCTTGCAGAAAGGACTTAGAAGTCCCTTCAAGAGGGTCATAAGTGCGATCAGGCCTTCCACTTGATCTGGGGGGCTGACCGGTGGAAACTGGAGCAGCATCCTTTCTGGAAGAGTTCCTTGGTACAGCTGTCTTGCCTTGTAGCTCATGTACGCGTGCCTGCAGGGTTGAATTAGGCTTCCCATCCCATTGCCTCATGTCTTCTCCATGGTCACGCAGATAAAACCACAGGATACCTCGTGGTGTGTATGCTCCATATCCCCTCTCTGGAGCAGAAAAACGCTTGCTCCTAACGGCTGAAATACGGGTCTGTGGAGGTGGGGAGCAAGATATATCCTCTTTGAGTTGCCGGATGTCCTGGGACAGTTTCTCCACAGCCGAGACAAGGGAGGAAGAAAGGCTCTCTTTGTATTGCCGGAGTCGGCCAGCCACTTCGTCCACCGTGGGTGCCTCTTCACTCTTCCAGTCAATTACTGCCAGTGAGTTGGCGTATGATGATGGTGCACTTCGCACAAATTTTCGCCACGTGGGTCGGGTACACTGGACTTCATCGGGGTCTGTGGGCAACTGTGCGTTGTCTGGATCGTAATAAACCGATTACGATTTATTTCCCGCACAGCTAATTTCCTCAGATACTGGATACCTCTCTCCATGGTGGTCCACTAGCCCACCCGACATACGACATCTTCGCTGAAAGGATACCTTTCCCTCACACTTGACAGGAGTCGCCTCCAGAGGCTGAGGGGCTGTGCCTTCTTCCCAATTGCCTTGTCAATGCCCCCTTCCCTACACAAGGATCCCAGCTGCTTGGCCTCCCTGCCCTCCAGTTCCAGGCTACTGGCCCCGTTATCCCAGCAGCGGAGCAGCCAGGTAATAATGTGCTCCCCTGGAAGGTGGCTGAAGTCTTTCCGCATATCTCGCAACTCCCTCAGGGACAGAGATCAGGTGATCACTTCTGGTTCTGGCTCTTCTTCTTCTCGTGATGGCCCCAGTTCATCATCATCTCTCACTAAGCGAACCTATTTCTTTGTGTATTTCTTTTTGTGTATAGGGGCGACTGACATTGGTATGGGTTGATCTTTTGGCTCGGCTGCAGTGCCTACTGCAGGGGTTTGGGTAGCTGCAGTGCCTGTTGCGGGGGCCTGGGCAGCTGCAGTGCCTGTGCGTCTGCTCTCTCCCTCTGGATGGTGCTGTCTACTATCAAGCAGTGTTTGATAGATTGTGGCCAGGGCCCAGCACAGCGCAGTAAGTTGTGTCTCCTTAGAATCCCCACAGTGTTTTCCTTTCAAATATTCTACCATTTTATCAGGGTCTTGCAATTGTTCAGAAGTGAAGCTCCAAACCATTGGGGGTGAAAAGGTCTCTAGATACCTGCCCATACTCTCCCACATGCCATGCCAGCCCTGACCATTCAGTCTTGGGGAATATCCCTGGGTAATATTCTTGAAACAATTTTTGCTAACCCTAAACAGGAGTTGGAAAACATTCAGGAGACCTAGCAATAGGAATATACTGGCCTGAACATTCCAAGGGTATTCAAAATTCTCCAAAATTGTCGTGACCAACTGAAAAGGAAAAGGGGAGGTGAAGGAGTGGGAGAAGTATCCCCCCCCGTCTTCCCATAGATCGGGTGCAATTATTAATCAATTCTGAAAGATATTGACTGAGGTACGGGCCTGACCGAAATGCTACGTAAAAGTACCAGCTCAGACTCATGACTGTCAATGATATCTTATCATAAGTCATTATCACACAATACAACAACATGAGAACATGAACCCCTCTCCCAGAGGTGATAAACAGCACCGCAGGGATTACATAGAGTAAACACGGGTTTACAAACCAGAGCCATGTGACCAAACAGAACATCATTATGACCAATGACTGTTTCAATAACATCATAAATTCTTATGACAATTTTTCTTTAACACACTTGGGTCAGACTTGTTATCACAACTCCTTGGGCCCCATGTTGGGCGCCAAAAAGGATTGACGTGGTTTAGGCCCAGCCAGAAGCTGAGCGCCACGTGGCCGCTCACTCACTCCTTCCCCAGCGGGACGGGGAGGAGAACGGGAAAAAAACAATGGCAAAAGCCTCAAGGATTGGGATAAGGGCAGTTTACTGGAACAGCAAGGGAGAAGGAAAAACAATCAACAACAGTGCTGATAACAATATTAACAATGGGTGATAATAGAGAACAATTTACCAACCCGACCGACGACCAACCAGACACTCAGACCATCCTGGAACCGCACCGAAACTGCACCACCCCTCCCCTACCCGACTAGCCCCCTTTTATGGTGAGCATGATGTCACATGGCATGGAATAGCCCCCGGCCAGCTTGGCTCACCTGTCCTGGCTCCTTGGGAAATTAACTCTATCCTTGCCAGAACCAGGACAGCCACAAAAACAAAACTCGGGTAATTGCTTGATAGTGCCCAGAAATGCAGAGGGGAAAAGAATCAGTTGAACCATGGACTGTTTCTCTTTGTCCAGAAGTAGTGCAGAGACATAGAGCAACTGAATGTCAGGGAAGCTTCCTTCCTACCTTGGGAATGTATGTTGTACTTGATCATACAGCAGAACTTTCTTCCTCCTGATGAAAAATGTTTGGCAAGAACAAATTCCATCTCCAAGGTAGACTCCAAACCTGCTAATTGTTTTGGCTCCAGAAAAGGAATGGCATCTTGGAGGTCATCTTTGGAGCTTAACTTCACTCTTGATGGTGACTCTTTTACCCTTATGAAATTTTTCTCTTGGGCAATTGTAAATATCTTTCCCCACAGATTCCTGATAGCCATTGCTAAAATCTTCCTGGGCTTCTTTTCACCTACTGACTCAGTTGATTTCTCAGGTTTTCCGCAGAGTACTAACAACTCTGACCAATTATCTGCACTGATGAAACCATATGGCAGAAAATGACTAATGCTAAAATGGGTTAACGCTAATGGGTTTAAGCTAAAAGAGCATAGATTTAGATCAGATGTTAGGAAGAAATTCTTTACTGTTAGGCACTGGCACTGGCACAGGTTGCCCAGAGAGGTTGTGGATGCCCCCTCCCTGGAAGTGTTCAAGGCCAGGTTGGATGGGGCTTTGGGCAATGTGGTCTAGTGGAGGGTGTCCCTGCCCATGTTAGGGGGGGGGGGGGTTGGAATTAGATGATCTTTGAGGTCCCTTCCAACCCAAACCATTCTATGATTCTATGATTAAAAGAAAAGCAGCTGCAGAATAAACCTTGCAAATATAAATAGGTGTGATCCAAATCCAGGAAATGTGTGTTTCAATAAAACCTGAAGCCCTGACCTCTTCGTATGTATATAAATTTTAGCAAGAATTGACCTACCATATTGAAATTATGTGAGTATATTATCAGGCCAAGAGTAACTTAAAAAAAAACCCCAACCCCAACCTACAAACAAAACACAAAACCAAGACCCACATCTATCTTTAAATGCTTTCTCACATGCAATTCAGATGTTTGATACTAACACTGAACAGCATTATTTGGCAAATAAAACTTGTTAAATGTATGAATTAACTAGTTTTTAAACTGACGTAGTAGAAGGAAAGGCTAGTCTCACCATTTTCAATCTCACTGAGAATCATGCTTTCAAAATAACCATGAAGGACAGAAATGGTTTAAAGCTTCAAAGATTTTTTTTTTCAGAAGAGTAATAGATAAATAAATGATATGAAAACAGAGAGTACTCCAACTGTATCTGCAATGATAAATGAGACTTCCTGAGAACTGTATAACAAGACACTGTATTCTTTCCTATTTGCCTCCAGTAACCACAGTATTTCTTCACTGGAACTATCTGTTCTTACTAAGTAGAAAAGGTTAGCTGTAGCAGCCACAGTAACATAAATGATACTATCGATGATGCAGTTCATCTGAATACTGATACAATAGAAAGAAGAACTAAACCATCACAGCCTGTAATGTACATTAGGAAGTCATTTTAGGTAGTAAATGGGAGAATGTAATGTCGTATCTCATAAATACAGACAAGAGTAATCATATTGTACTATTTATACAGAGATTTTTCAGGATGGAATTTAGTTGTGCAGACTCAATGCAAAATTAGAAGGGTTAGAGTGACTAGCAAAGTCCCTTTGCTCACTGAGCAATCCGTTCATTTGCTCTGATCATGGAGATTTCTTTTCTCACCGGAGTTGCTCAGGTGCCCAGCTTAGATGTGTAGTATCTTCTGTGGTCTGTGCAACACAATCCAGTAAAAGGGAAGATACAGCAAGTAAATTCAAAGCTGTCCAAAAGTGTGAAAATGATTTTTGAGGGGGGGAGCTATGGAAACATGAAGAAAAATTTCTATAAGCAACCAATTCTTCCTTGCTATGGTAAAGTCCAAACAGTTTCTTAAGCATGCTTTATGCCTGCAGGTTACTTCTGTCTTTCCTTTAGCTCCCAGCATAACCTGCAAGGCTTGTCGGTTTTCCAGGGCAAACCCCAACACTTAGCAAACTAGCTTACATGAGAAAGAATGAGGTTCAAGGGAAGGCATAGGTCTTACCATGGGCTGTGTGCCTCTTACTCCAAGTCCTGAATCAGTGCTTACACACCTCTTCTGAGTGCTTTGTTGGTCCTTTAGACTAGTAATTTGTAAATATAGAATGTTACATTTATCTGCAGCTACTGCAGTCTATAAATATTCAAGTGTCTGCTACCAGTTTTATGAATGCAAGAACCATGTTGCACTAATGGCAATTATATTCAATCACAAATGAGGAGGACTTTCAAGAGACACTTAAGAGCACTGAAGTATTAGATATCTAACAAGCAAGAAGTCCTAATAAATAAAGAAAATAACTATGGCTTTTCAGTGGAACTTCACAGATAGCTAGTTCTGCAGATATCCTTTCTCTGCACCAGAATCTCAGTAAGCCTGATATTTCTCAAAAAAAAAGCAAAAATACTTCATTGTATAATGTTTCACGAAACATGGTTATTTAGTTCTGCCACCATGTACATACCACTGTGTGTTCAGAGAAAGGGGTGTTGCTTACATGATTTCTTCAGTCTCTTCGAAAAGCAAGGCAGCTCTCCTCTGTGTGCTTCTAGTCAGACAAAAAATGTTATGGAGCCCTGTGTAAGAGTTTGCTGCCTGAGGCCTGTTCCATGCCTTAGCATTCTCTCCTGAGACATCCAGTCTTACATTTTCAATCAATCTTACCCAGTTTTTAATTGTGGATTACCATATTCTTAACATTCTTAGGTCTCCTTGTGCGTTCCAGCGATTAGGAGAGATGGGATTCAGTCATATTCCTGCCTTATCATCTGTGAGAAGAGGTTTTCTGTGCCAGTGGATATGCTTTTGTAAGGGGTGTGGAGTTTCTTTCTGCTAGCTATCGAGTGTCGTATTAGATGTTTGTAATACAATGCATTGCATAAGAGTATGATTTGTTCATCCTCCCACAGCTTGTCTGAAAACCTCTCAAATACTTTTCTGTACCATCCTCCCCTTTATTCTACAAAGACTGCAATTAAATGTTGAGGGTTGGGTTATATTTATTTAAATAATTAATTGGATCATTATCAGAAAAGCAAGAAAATTCTCTTTTCTGCATGTGCAGAATAATAGTTGTAATACAGCAGTTCTTCCTAGAAAAATCTGGATATAGAAACTGATAGACTGGCATAATGATCCTGATTGGAAGACCTTGTACATCAAGGAGCTAGTTATCCAAAAAAATAGTGAACATGAGTAAGTGTAGGCTTTTGCTGAGCTGTGCTGCACATACAGCTTAGCTTTCAAGCCTGCATTGTGCTGGGCATATCCCATGGCCGCAGAATAGACGGAGATCACAGAATCACAGAATAGTAGGGGTTGGAATGGACCTCTGGAGATCACCTAGTCCAACCCCTCCTGCTAAAGCAGGTTCACCTACAGCAGGTTGCACAGGATCGCATCCAGGTGGGTTTTGAGTATCTTCAGAGAAGGAGACTCCACAACCTCTCCTGGCAGCCTGTCCCAGTGCTCTGTCACTCTCAGAGTAAAGACATTTTTCCTCATGTTCAGATGGAAATTCCTGTGTTCCAGTTTGTGCCCATTGCCCCTTGTCCTGACCCTGGGCACCACTGAAAAGAGTCTGGCCCTGGTCTCTTGACATACCACCCTTTAGATATCTATAAACATTGATAAGATCCCCTCTCAGTCTTCCCTTCTCCAGGCTAAACAGACCCAGCTCTCTCAGCCTTTCCTCATAGGAAAGGTGCTCCAGTCCCCTCATCATCCTCATAGCCCCACGCTGGACTCTCTCCAGTAGTTCCTTGTCTTTTTATTGAACTGGGGAGCCCAGAACTGGACACAGTATTCCACACGTGGCCTCACCAGGGCAGAGTAGAGGGGGACCTGCTGGCCACACTCTTTTTAATGCACCCCAGGATACCATTGGCCTTCTTGGCCATGAGGGAACATTGCTGCCTCATGGAGAGCTTGTTGCCCACCAGGACTCCCAGGTCCTTCTCCGCAGAGCTGCTTCCCAGCAGGTCAACCCCTAACCTGTACTGGTGCGTGGGGTTATTCCTCCCTAGGTGCAGGACCCTACTCTTGCCCTTGTTGAATTGCATTAGATTCCTCTCTGCCCAACTCTCTAGCCTGTCCAGGTCTCGCTGAATGGCAGCACAGCCTTCTGGTGTGTTGGCCACTCCTCCCAGTTTTGTATTGTCAGCAAACTTGCTGAGGGTACACTCTGTCCCTTCATCCAGGTCATTGATGAATATGTTGAATAAGACTGGACCCAGTACTGACCCCTGGGGCACACCGCTAGCTACAGGCCTCCAACTAGACTCTGCGCTCCTTATGACAACCCTCTGAGCTCTGCCGTTCAGCCAGTTCTCATTCCACCTCACTGTGCACTCATCTAACCCACACTTCCTAAGCTTGCTTATGAGGATGTTGTGGGAAACGGTGTCAAAAGCCTTGCTGAAGTCAAGGTAGACAACATCCACGGCTCTGCCCTCATCCACCCAGCCAGCCATGTCATCACAGAGGGCTATCAGATTGGTCAGGCATGATTTCCTCTTGGTGAATCCATGTTGACCTCTCCCAGTCAGATGGTCTTTTGCTCTGTCTGAATTTCAAGCCAACATACTTTCATCAGTGAATTAACCTTAGGACATAAAGAAATACAGGGTTGCAGGAGACAAGGAAGGAAGGAAGGCAGGAAGGCTGTATCAGATCAAGACCACTTAGCTGTTGTACTACTTCTCTAACCCCTTTTCTTGACTTCCTTATTTTCCTTTATCCTGTAAATTAGTAGCCGCTCCCCAAACCATTAAGACTCAGGGGAGAAGAGTCTGGGAAATGCCACAGATGAAGTAAATTCAAGTGAATTCAATAATTGCAAGCATGGGCCAACACCCTTCATTTTGAAGAGAGGATAGAGTAAGTGGAATCTGTATGCTATGCTTGTATGCATACATGCAAGACTAACTTTAATGACTCATATAGCTTAATGAACTGGCTCCCCATCCCACAGTGACGAAACCTGATTTTACTAGGTTTTGCTTGCTTGGTTTAAGCCTCCTGATTTGGAACTCAGTGTGATTATTCAGGGATAGAGGAGCTGAATCATAACATCTGATCTCTGCAGCTTAGTGACTCCAGACAACTTGTGCCTGGACTTCTTTTATAATATTGGTTACTAACAGAATTGAACCCACCTGACCTGCTTCATAATTCACACTCAGATTTACTTTGATTTAATTACATTCCTTTTGTTTGTTTGAACTCTGATGGTAGCTGATTGTTCTGATACATATATAAAAAAAAAGATTTACGTCTTTGCTTTCATGATCATGCTGTCTTATTGCTCTTTGCCCAAGCTTCCATGCATGCATTACACATCTTCCATCTCCTCTATTAATTACTATTTTTTAATCTTGAACAGGAAGACTAAAGCCATTCATGATTCAAAAAACATTATATATCTGCCTGCAACTTTACCACTAGTTTTCTTTGCTTAATCTTCTTGCCTTTGGCAAAATGAAAATATTATAAGAAAAGGCTGAGTTGTGGAATTTTTACTATAATCCATCTTTCTTTTGTATTTTTTCAGCTTCACCTGCACTTACCAGAAATTACTGTATCCCAGATGAAAATATTAATATCTTAATTACTCTGTAAACAAAGTTGAACCGTATTCTAGTGTTGTCCCAAATTCCTACAGTCTACTTCCAGGAAGCTAAGACTCTAGTTACATGGCTACTATGCCAGTTCTTTACTAACATCCTAGTTTTGAAGCATACAACTTTATTTGGTGAGTGTATTTTTTTATACTTAACTACCAGAAATCGGTAGTTAAGCCAAGGTTCTTTTGTTTGGTTCCTTCACTCATATACTTCTGACACTCATCTGCTTCAAGTTGCTTTCTTTGTCTTTCTCAGAATCATGAATCCCGTGGGGCCACCCTCCGGCTCTTCTCCCTGTTATTTCCTTTTTTCTTCAGTGCAGATGATGTGAAAAGAGTTAGTGGCATGGTATATAGAAAAGGATGTTCAGGTTGGACATTAGGAAGGCAGCACAGCACAGCAGTGAAGGGTTATCTACATAACTGGGAAATCCCCATGCTTCAGGGCTGTCAAGACTTTACTACACAAAGCCATGGCTGACCTGAGGTCTCTTCCAGCTAACATGTCTGTGATTCTGTGAAATTTAGTACAAACAGGTTAAGTGACAATATATCAATGCAACAACCAACCCAGCTTCTGCTAGAAGCTTGGGGACTGCGCCTGGTTGCATGAGTTGGAGAAGGAATTAACTTTAAGTGACAGTTCCTCGTCTCTCAGACTTTAGTTAGATGCATCGTAACAACTTTACACATCCAGAATCTCCAGGAAGAAAGAAAAGTTCTGAGGCTTTTCTTAGTCTCCCTAAAGCTTCAGTTCTGACTCCACCCCAACCTTACAAAAGTGTAATTTCTATAAATAAATTCCAGGAGGCTGTACTAAATTAGCTGTGTTAGCACATGTTTTGAATGGCCCCAACACTTTCAAGAACTAGAATTCTAGTGAAACTAAAGCTTCACTAGAACTCCTGATGAAACTTTCCTAAGAGCAAGACCCTAATAAACTGGCCTAGACTTTCTACATCTATTTTTGTTGTCTAATACAGCAGTTTCCCTTGTATATTAATCAGCTTTGAGCTCTGTTCTAATCTTCTTCAGCTATGGATAACTAATTACGAATACATCAAATAGATTTAGCAAAGGGGGCTCAGTTTGGCATTACAATTCTCATTTCCATTTGAGAAGCTCCAAATTTAGCTCAGATAATAGTCATTGCTAGATATAGTAATAGGAAACACAATTTGCTTTCTTCTGAACAAAAACACAGCAGTATTTCCTTCTCACAATCCAGTAGATGAATTTCTGAGCTCAGCAGTAAACACCTTCCCTAATATTTCTGAAGGGCATTTGTGGCAAGTCAGGGAAGGCACTCTGAATGGTATTTTGTACTGTACTGTTCCTTTCTCTTATTAACAGTGTATGAAGACTGCTGGCACCAGTACAGAGCTCTCAAAATGCTTTTGACAATAGGAGTTGTAATGTGACTTAATGGAAAACTTCCTGCAAAGATGAAGTAAAAGAATCTGCAAAGGGGGGATGTCTTAATTATACCAGTTATATTGTTCCAATCCGATATGTTTTTACATAGAAAAAAGCATATCAGATTGCCAAGTGTCAAAACAACTTCTTCACCTTAACTCAATGACTGTGTCCTACTGCAAATAAGAATTTAAATTTATATTAGAAATAATGTGACATGGTAAGCCATGTCCCTTAAAGCGATACAGTAGTAATGCCCTGAAGATTTACTGTTCAATTGGAATTAGGCAATTGCAGGTTTTGGGTCCTGCAGTAGCTTAAAAATGGGAGTCTGATGGAAAGTATATTTTGAGTCCTAACACAGGTTAATTTACTCTCTTTAATTCGAACTCCTTTGGAACTTGTAACTCAGTGTATCCATTCTCACCTTCCCCTGTTATGACGCTATCACTTATGACTGATTTTTTTTATTTTTCCCTTGGAAATGGTTTAATACTCAAATAGGGTTGCTATCTTCTCTAGAAGAAAAAATACAAAGTTATTAGGGCCATAAAAAGAGGCAGTCAGTAAAAACACTCACTTGGACTGCTGCCTCTAGAAATTTCAAACTTTTCTCATGACTTGACTTTCCAGGTGGAAACCTGGGAGTTTACAATGTGGCATGCTTTTTAAATGTGAAATGCTAACGTGTGCTTGGTGATTATCAATGAATTTGATAATTATGACTATTGTTGAGCATTACACTCTGAAATGTGTCATGTGAGCAAAACACTTTATGGCTTCGAGTATAAATCAGAAGTTATTGTTCACATTTTTAATAACAAAAAGACTTTTTTTTTTCTTTTTTTACAAAAGGATTACATGTATTTGAAAATACAGAATTTTCCCAGTGCCTGGCCCTCATTAAAAAAAAAACCCAACAGATTAAACTGGAAAATCTTCAACATGTAAGAACAATAATCCCTCTGTGGGTGTCCAGCAGATCCCAAATGCTGCCCAGGATATATTGGAATTATTTCTAAATAACAATATCCTTCCTAAACTCCTATGTCAGCATGGCAATCTTTAAGTGTCAATGATTAGCACTCATCAAGTCAAGAAGATTAGATATAGTCCTTATCAGATGTGCTTACATGTACTCATATAAGCCTTCACTCAGCAGCACTCTTAAGTATGTACTTAACAACTGTTAACTTTATTGGCACATAATCTATGCTGTGCTAAACCAGACCTGTGTTGAATATTGTAGCCTCAGGAAGCTATACATTGTGGAAGCTGTTGTTTCCCTTCACTGATACTGGTACCCAGATTAAGAAGCTATATTACAATGCGCTTTCATAACCTTAGCCAAGGTTAACCAGTTGTTTTGCACCAGGTGGCAGTTCCTTAGGATCCCAGCAAGAAGGGCACTCCCAGTAAGAAAGGCACTCACACTCTGTCAAGTATTGCTTAAAATGCGATAGAGTTAGTGGAGCTAACTATAAAGAGGAGGAGAATTGTACAAGTAAGTCCCTTCAGAAGCTGGAGATGAAGAGTTGTGCAGTGTCAAATGGGCCCCCTGATCCAGGCAAAGCACATGATGCTGATCCCATCCTTTGCAAGGTTACATTGGGTCGTGGTTTAACCCCAGCAGGCAGCTAGGCACCACCAGCTGCTCGCTCACTCCTTCCCCCTCCCGCTCTGCCAGCGGGATATGGGAGAGAATTGGACAAGTGAAAGTGAGAAAACTCATGGGTTGAGATAAAGACAGTTTAATAGGTAAAGCAAAAGCTGTGCACACAAGCAAAGCAAGACAAGGAATTCATTCACCACTTCCCATGGGCAGGCAGGTGTTCAGCCATCTCCAGGAAAGCAGGGCTCCGCCACGTGTAACGGTTACTTGGGAAGACAAACACCATCACCTTGAACATCCCCTCCCTTCCTCTCCCCCAGCCCTTTATATGCTGAGCATGACATCATATGGTATGGAATATCCCTTTGGTCGGTTGGGGTCAGCTGTCCCAGCTGTGTCCCCTCCCAACTCCTTGTGCAGCCCAGCCACCCCACTGGTGGGGTAGTATGAGAAGCAGAAAAGGCCTTGGCTCTGTGTAAGAACTGCTCCACAATAACAAACACATCTCTATATAACAAAAACATCTCTACATTAACAACACTCCTTTCAGCACAAATCCAAAACACAGCCCCATACTAGCTACTGTGAAGAAAATTAACTCTCTCCCAGCTGAAACCAAGATACATTATTTTGGTCACTGAAGCTACTGTATGTTTTTCTTAAAAGTAAACAAATACCTTCATTCTTTCCACTGTCAAATTAAAAAGATGTTCAAATGAGAACTTGCTGCGGTATAGATAGAGGTAATGCTGTGCAGGTGGCATAGTGGCTGATATCAAGTGGGAGCTGCCTGCAGGCTCCTTTGTTACCATCAACCATCTCCTGGTGAAAAGGTAAGTACCTGCACAAGGTGTGCACAAGTTGCAGGAAACAGTTAAAAGGCTGTGCAGTATTAGAGGAGCTGAGATGGAGACAGATGGTTTCATAACCAAGTTCCTGTAGCAGACACCACTGAGAATGAGGCACCTTGGACCCTGGTGACCCACAAAAGCAGGGCTCTGCTTCTGCCTCCACCCTCCAGCTTCACAACAAAAAACAGAGATGAAGCTCTAACAGCTATAGACACCCATGAGCAAGGTCTGCAAGGAGAAACTGTACTGGCAGCACAGAGTGGATACTGTATAAAGAAATGATGAGTGCTTATAGTGGGTGACCCTCTGTTAAAGGGCACTGAGGCATCCATCTGCCGACCTGACAGGGAGTCACAAGAGGTATGCTGCCTTCCAGGAGCCAAGATCCAAGATGTTGCTGCAAGGGTGCCACAACTTGTCAAGAGCACAGACTACTATCCACTGTTATTCTTTCATGTAGTCATGAATGACCCCACAAACCGGAACCTGGGCAGAATCAAGGAAGACTATAAAGCCCTGGAGATTCAAGTGAAAAACATTGCTGCCCAAGTTATCTTTTCCTCCACTCTACCAGCTGGAGGAAGGGGGGCAGCCAGAAATAGACTTACAATGTGTATCAACTCCTGGCTACATGGCTGGTGCCATCCCAAGGGTTTTGGCTTTTATGACAACAGGACATTCTTTGATGCCTATAACCTGTTAGGGAGGGATGGGATCCAGCTGTCTAGAAGAGGCAAGGGAATCTTTGGGAGAAGGCCAACCAACTTGATGAAGCTGGCTTTAAACTGAAGGACTCAGAGGGTGGGGTCCAACATGGCAATGCTCATGCCATTGCATCCAACTGGGGAATAAGCCAGGCCAACCAGAGCTGCCTCCCAAGAGGAGAACCAGAAGGCCAACCACCTCAAGGGTGGATCCTCTTGCACCCCCTCCAGGAAAACCTGCATGCTCAATTACCTCTCCAAAATGCCTGTACACCAATGCATGCAGCATGGGAAATAAACAAGACCTAGAGGTCTGCGTGTGGTCACAGGGCCATGATCTCATTGCAGCTACAGAGACATAGTGGGATAGCTTGTATGACTGGAATGTTGTCATGGATGGCTATGTACTTTTTAGGAAAGACAGACCAGAAATGCAAGGTGGTGGAGTTGCTCTTTACATGAGAGAGCAACTGGAATGTATTGAGCTCTGCCTAGGGGTGGATGAAGAATGAGTTGAGAGCTTACGAGTGAGAATTAAGGGGCAGGCTAATATGGGTGACACTGTTGTGGGTGTTTACTACAGGTCACCTGATCAGGATGAGGAAGTTGATGAGGCCTTCTACAGACAGCTGGAAGTAGCCTCACAATCACAGGCCCTGGTTCTCATGGAGGACTTCAATCACCCTGATATTTACTGGAAAGGCAACACAGCTAGGCATGCACAGACCAGGAGGTTCCTGCAGAGCACTGATGATAACTTTTTCACACAGATGGTGGAGGAGCCCACAAGGAGAGGTGTGCTGCTGGACTCTGTACTAACAAAGAAGGACTGGTTGGAGATGTGAAGGCTGGGGGCAGCCTTGGCTGCAGTGACCATGAGATGATGGAGTTCAGGATCCTGTGTGGAAGAAGCATGACAATAAGTAGGATTACAACCCTGGACTTCAGAAGAGCTAACTTTGGCCTCTTCAAAGACCTGCTTGGGAGAATCCCATGGGTTAAGGCTCTAGAAGGTAGGGGGGTTCAAGAGAGCTGGTCAATATTCAGGCACCACTTCCTCCAAGCTCAAGATTGGTGCATCCCTATGAGTAAGAAATCAAGCAAAGGAGGCAGGAGACCTGTATGGATGAGCAAGGAGATTCTGAGAAAACTCAAAAGGAAGAAGGAAGTTTACACGATGTGGAAAAAGGGGCTGGCCACTCGTGAGGAATACAGGAATGTAGTCAGTGTATGTAGGGATGCAACAAGGAAGGCTAAGGCCCACTTGGAATTAAATCTGGCAAAGGACATCAATGACAACAAAAAGGGCTTCTTCTATTTCATCAGCAGGAAAAGGAAGACTAGGGAAAATGTGGGTCTGCTGCTGAATGAGGTGGGTACTCTGGTGACAGAGGATACAGAGAAGGCAGAGTTACTGAATGCCACCTTTGCTTCAGTCTTTACTGGCCCTCAGGAATCCCAGACCCTGGAGGTAAGAGAGAAAGTCTGGAGAAAGACAGACCTTCCCTTGGTCGAGGAGGATTGGGATAGAGATCATTTAAGCAAACTCAACATCCACAAATCCATGGGCCCCAATGGGATACATTCATGAGTGCTCAGGGAGCTGGCAGATGTTCTTGATGTGCCACTCTCCGTCATCTTTGAAAGGTCATGGAGAACAGAACAGGTGCCCGAGGACTGGAGGAAAGCCAATGTCACTCCAGTCTTCAAAAAGGGCAAGAAAGAGGACCCAGAAACTACAGGCCAGTCAGCCTCACCTCCATCTGTGGCAAGGTGATGGAACAGCTCATTTAGAATGTCATCTCTAGAGGAAAATAAGGTTATCAGGAGTGGTCAACATGGATTCACCAAGGGGAAATCATGCCTGACCAATCTGATAGCCCTCTGTGATGACATGGCTGGCTGGGTGGATGAGGGCAGAGCCGTGGATGTTGTCTACCTTGACTTCAGCAAGGCTTTTGACACCGTTTCCCACAACATCCTCATAAGCAAGCTTAGGAAGTGTGGGTTAGATGAGTGCACAGTGAGGTGGAATGAGAACTGGCTGAACGGCAGAGCTCAGAGGGTTGTCATAAGGAGCGCAGAGTCTAGTTGGAGGCCTGTAGCTAGCGGTGTGCCCCAGGGGTCAGTACTGGGTCCAGTCTTATTCAACATATTCATCAATGACCTGGATGAAGGGACAGAGTGTACCCTCAGCAAGTTTGCTGACAATACAAAACTGGGAGGAGTGGCCAACACACCAGAAGGCTGTGCTGCCATTCAGCGAGACCTGGACAGGCTAGAGAGTTGGGCAGAGAGGAATCTAATGCAATTCAACAAGGGCAAGAGTAGGGTCCTGCACCTAGGGAGGAATAACCCCACGCACCAGTACAGGTTAGGGGTTGACCTGCTGGGAAGCAGCTCTGCGGAGAAGGACCTGGGAGTCCTGGTGGGCAACAAGCTCTCCATGAGGCAGCAATGTTCCCTCATGGCCAAGAAGGCCAATGGTATCCTGGGGTGCATTAAAAAGAGTGTGGCCAGCAGGTCCCCCTCTACTCTGCCCTGGTGAGGCCACGTGTGGAATACTGTGTCCAGTTCTGGGCTCCCCAGTTCAATAAAAAGACAAGGAACTACTGGAGAGAGTCCAGCGTGGGGCTATGAGGATGATGAGGGGACTGGAGCACCTTTCCTATGAGGAAAGGCTGAGAGAGCTGGGTCTGTTTAGCCTGGAGAAGGGAAGACTGAGAGGGGATCTTATCAATGTTTATAGATATCTAAAGGGTGGTATGTCAAGAGACCAGGGCCAGACTCTTTTCAGTGGTGCCCAGGGTCAGGACAAGGGGCAATGGGCACAAACTGGAACACAGGAATTTCCATCTGAACATGAGGAAAAATGTCTTTACTCTGAGAGTGACAGAGCACTGGGACAGGCTGCCAGGAGAGGTTGTGGAGTCTCCTTCTCTGAAGATACTCAAAACCCACCTGGATGCGATCCTGTGCAACCTGCTGTAGGTGAACCTGCTTTAGCAGGAGGGGTTGGACTAGGTGATCTCCAGAGGTCCATTCCAACCCCTACTATTCTGTGATTCTGTGATCTCCGTCTATTCTGCGGCCATGGGATATGCCCAGCACAATGCAGGCTTGAAAGCTAAGCTGTATGTGCAGCACAGCTCAGCAAAAGCCTACACTTACTCATGTTCACTATTTTTTTGGATAACTAGCTCCTTGATGTACAAGGTCTTCCAATCAGGATCATTATGCCAGTCTATCAGTTTCTATATCCAGATTTTTCTAGGAAGAACTGCTGTATTACAACTATTATTCTGCACATGCAGAAAAGAGAATTTTCTTGCTTTTCTGATAATGATCCAATTAATTATTTAAATAAATATAACCCAACCCTCAACATTTAATTGCAGTCTTTGTAGAATAAAGGGGAGGATGGTACAGAAAAGTATTTGAGAGGTTTTCAGACAAGCTGTGGGAGGATGAACAAATCATACTCTTATGCAATGCATTGTATTACAAACATCTAATACGACACTCGATAGCTAGCAGAAAGAAACTCCACACCCCTTACAAAAGCATATCCACTGGCACAGAAAACCTCTTCTCACAGATGATAAGGCAGGAATATGACTGAATCCCATCTCTCCTAATCGCTGGAACGCACAAGGAGACCTAAGAATGTTAAGAATATGGTAATCCACAATTAAAAACTGGGTAAGATTGATTGAAAATGTAAGACTGGATGTCTCAGGAGAGAATGCTAAGGCATGGAACAGGCCTCAGGCAGCAAACTCTTACACAGGGCTCCATAACATTTTTTGTCTGACTAGAAGCACACAGAGGAGAGCTGCCTTGCTTTTCGAAGAGACTGAAGAAATCATGTAAGCAACACCCCTTTCTCTGAACACACAGTGGTATGTACATGGTGGCAGAACTAAATAACCATGTTTCGTGAAACATTATACAATGAAGTATTTTTGCTTTTTTTTTTGAGAAATATCAGGCTTACTGAGATTCTGGTGCAGAGAAAGGATATCTGCAGAACTAGCTATCTGTGAAGTTCCACTGAAAAGCCATAGTTATTTTCTTTATTTATTAGGACTTCTTGCTTGTTAGATATCTAATACTTCAGTGCTCTTAAGTGTCTCTTGAAAGTCCTCCTCATTTGTGATTGAATATAATTGCCATTAGTGCAACATGGTTCTTGCATTCATAAAACTGGTAGCAGACACTTGAATATTTATAGACTGCAGTAGCTGCAGATAAATGTAACATTCTATATTTACAAATTACTAGTCTAAAGGACCAACAAAGCACTCAGAAGAGGTGTGTAAGCACTGATTCAGGACTTGGAGTAAGAGGCACACAGCCCATGGTAAGACCTATGCCTTCCCTTGAACCTCATTCTTTCTCATGTAAGCTAGTTTGCTAAGTGTTGGGGTTTGCCCTGGAAAACCGACAAGCCTTGCAGGTTATGCTGGGAGCTAAAGGAAAGACAGAAGTAACCTGCAGGCATAAAGCATGCTTAAGAAACTGTTTGGACTTTACCATAGCAAGGAAGAATTGGTTGCTTATAGAAATTTTTCTTCATGTTTCCATAGCTCCCCCCCTCAAAAATCATTTTCACACTTTTGGACAGCTTTGAATTTACTTGCTGTATCTTCCCTTTTACTGGATTGTGTTGCACAGACCACAGAAGATACTACACATCTAAGCTGGGCACCTGAGCAACTCCGGTGAGAAAAGAAATCTCCATGATCAGAGCAAATGAACGGATTGCTCAGTGAGCAAAGGGACTTTGCTAGTCACTCTAACCCTTCTAATTTTGCATTGAGTCTGCACAACTAAATTCCATCCTGAAAAATCTCTGTATAAATAGTACAATATGATTACTCTTGTCTGTATTTATGAGATACGACATTACATTCTCCCATTTACTACCTAAAATGACTTCCTAATGTACATTACAGGCTGTGATGGTTTAGTTCTTCTTTCTATTGTATCAGTATTCAGATGAACTGCATCATCGATAGTATCATTTATGTTACTGTGGCTGCTACAGCTAACCTTTTCTACTTAGTAAGAACAGATAGTTCCAGTGAAGAAATACTGTGGTTACTGGAGGCAAATAGGAAAGAATACAGTGTCTTGTTATACAGTTCTCAGGAAGTCTCATTTATCATTGCAGATACAGTTGGAGTACTCTCTGTTTTCATATCATTTATTTATCTATTACTCTTCTGAAAAAAAAAATCTTTGAAGCTTTAAACCATTTCTGTCCTTCATGGTTATTTTGAAAGCATGATTCTCAGTGAGATTGAAAATGGTGAGACTAGCCTTTCCTTCTACTACGTCAGTTTAAAAACTAGTTAATTCATACATTTAACAAGTTTTATTTGCCAAATAATGCTGTTCAGTGTTAGTATCAAACATCTGAATTGCATGTGAGAAAGCATTTAAAGATAGATGTGGGTCTTGGTTTTGTGTTTTGTTTGTAGGTTGGGGTTGGGGGTTTTTTTTAAGTTACTCTTGGCCTGATAATATATTCCTGCAAGAGTGCTTCCTGCAAGGTTAGAAATGCTGTGTGTCACGAACCTTACAGAGCTGAATCCCTCAAGGAAGGATTAAATAGAAAGAAGATCTAGAGTGTTTCCTGGTATAATGAAAAGATTTAGTAAATATTTGGCTAGAATTCTGAGACCACTGGAATTAGAGTTTAGGGTGTTGGGGTTTTTTTATGACAAGACTTAATTTCCCACTTGGAGTGAAGGGTTCAGCAACTAGAAAAATTCAAAAAATAATGAATACGAAATGGTTTGAGAATAGTTCCTAAAGAAGATTGCGTCAGCCATGATATGAGAAGAAGAGGCTTCTTCTTGCTGAGGAAGAGCCAGCATTAATTAATGGCCCAACAGCACTACATACACAGGCATGTGTACATTGGTAGTTCTGCAAGGCTCCTGTTCTGCACACTATTAAAGGTGGTTGGTACTTCAAGGGACACTATAGGAGAGAATGTTGTTAGTTCTTAAAAGCTTTGAGAGTACACTGTTTGAAGGATATCATAGCTTGGGGGTGGGTCAAAAGAATAGAAAGATAGTACTGAGAAATACATGTCCAGTGAAGTAATACTACTTGAAAGCAGATACTAAATGGAAAAGCCAGCCCAGGTAGAAGAAACCAAGACCAGAGCTGCCGATGAGCTACTTTATCCTTGCAGATAATGGAGTGTGGACATACGAAAACTGAACTAACTGGGATCTTTTTAAAGTATATCTTATATATGAAGCTTATATATCTTCTGAGGTCAATATATAAGCCTCACTCAAGTAACTGAGAATATGTATTTCAAGGAACTGAAGTTTAAACTTCATACATATTTGTAAGAGGTGTGTGTTGCTTCTTTATCACTTCTATACTATACACTAATAGAGAAAAATTTGTCGGGTACACATTTTTTCCTAGCCTTTTTAACAAAGGTTCTCTGAAGAGTGCAAGTGTGGTTTTGCTATGGAATGATATTTTACAGTAGTTGTAAGCTCATCTTAAATTAGGATTTGTAGGGGAAATAAAATATGAAGGACTTGTTTCTAACTCATATGCACAGCTTACTGACAACACACTAATGATACTGCAAGCAACATTAATTTTCTCTACCTGTCCTATAATGAAAAAAATTTTTTTTTGTTAGAAGAAATAGGTACTCCTGAGGTTAAAGCAGTTAATCAGGTTGAGGGTCAAATCCTGAAGTCCTTGTTCTGAAGTCCTTGTCCCATTGCTTTACCTGGAAACTTGCATTACTTACTCAAGGAGTGAGCTTTATAGGATTGTTTACCATAGTCTTTCAAACCAAGTAATAAATAGATTAAGAAAGTAAAGTGCTTCTGAGAAGTGCTTCCTGAGATGCTGTACAGCAAATTCAGCAGCTGCATTTGCAATTTATGGCTGAATATGGCAGCAATACTACAGAATGAATATGAAGTTTAATACATTTTAAAGTTATGTTCACTGGTTCTTTTGACAGAAATAAAAAAATCTTTAACTGAGCCCCATCTTATAAGCTGCACTGTAATACAGTTGACTCATAAAAGAGGTCAGAGCCTCTTCTTGAAACTACTTAAATATTTAAAAAAAACAAAGAGGAAGTATTTATTTTATCTACGTATAAGGTGTCTTGGACACATGGTTTCCACTCCAGACAGCATAGAAACCATTAACTCGGGGCAATGAGCTACTACAGCATCCCTGAAGTGCCACAGGATGGCAGCCGTTTAGAGTAGTGCATTGTTATTCTGTGGAAAATCCTGTAGTTCATTTTCTGCCTGAGAATTGAAGAGCATGCTATCTTTGTGGCTTATTTCTTTGCTGTAGAAATCATTGCCCAGTTATATCATATTGTATTTTGTCTGGATTGTTATGAAGCTTAAAAGGCTGTGGTGCAGTCTACATTTAAAGCCTGAAGATGGGATTACAAAACAAGGGCAATCAAATATGGTTGTGGACAGCTAGTTCTGGCTTTCTGCTCTAACCTACACTATGCTTAATGGAGTCTGCAGGGTTAACCTCTTTTTCCTCTTGCATGTAGCTGATTGGTTTTGTCACGTGTCATCATGTCCATCCATCCCATCCCCCCGATCCTTCAAGTACTTTGAATGACGTTTTAAGTACGGATTACAACTTTAAGAAGTACTTCAAATATGGAAAGCCATTATTACTGTTGGTATATGAAAAGCAATTATTGCTGTTGGTTGTTGTAAAGGGATCTATATACATGTGAAAGTCTCCGAGTTTACCACAGCAGAGAAGGAATTGTGTTGTGGAGTCAACTGCTACAGTGCAGAAGGACTGCGTGACCTCAAAATTAATACAACCTTAATACCCATAGAAAGAATTAATTTAGTCCATTCCACACAAGTTTGCAACTGTGTTCAAAGGATAAAAATTGCAAACAAACCATTTTAGTAAGATCAGGATCAAAAAAGATTCCTTAATACATGACTGTGATGTAAAACAACAGCTTTGAGGCGACATTGGAGTTGATGATTATGTTAATTGTGAAAACTCAGTCCTTACAAAATGAAAAACAATAAATACTTCCACATAAATCAACAGATGTTACTTGATTGCTTCCTGTTGCTTCCTCTGGAAAATCTCTGCTGACATACAGTACTTGTTCTCACAAAGTATGCTGGTTTACAACTAGCAGAGTCTTGTTAAAGGCACATAATTATCAAGCTCCCAAGACAAGCCCTGCACCCAAGCAGGTGTGTGCAGATGGCTTCAATCTCAGGCTGACCAGCGGGTGACAGCTTCCAAATTTTATTCTAAATTATCCTGAGGAACACCAGAAACAGACCTGTAATGCACAGTGTTGGAAATACTATATTCAGATGCTATGGTGATTATTTAAGCTAAAAGAAGTCTCCTTAAAGTGAAAGGTTAACTTAAGGTACAGTGCCATGACTATAGTATTTTTAAAGATCTCTCAGTCTTATTCACTGTAGCCTATTCACTTATGGGGAGTGAGAGTAAAGTGAATGCTAAGGAAAGCCAAAGCCATCAGCAAGCAGGGGAAGACATCCCAAATCCTAAGAAGTTTTCAGTTAACTAAGACTGTAACAATACAACAGATGAGAAGTAAAGGGGGGGAAAAAAAAAAAAAAAGAGTACCAGGACCTGGATTCTCTTCTCCTTAAGCTCCAATTAAGTCCTTTGCTCACCTGGCTTCATGAGAACATAGTGCACAATAGAACTGATGATTTTAAAATATTTTTGGAGGTCTTGTGAGCCTTAGCTGGCTTTGTATATTAGCCTGCAGAAGACTGCATTATTTATTTCTAACATTATGATGCCTGAAGCTCTGTCAAAGAGCAGGACTGCATTGAGTGAGGCTATGGAGAGACACACAATTAAGGTGCAAATTAAGCTCAGAGAGTATGATAGTTTATGCCAATTGATTTTGCAGATTTGTCTGCAGTTAGTTATACATTGGAGCTGCCTAAAGTGAAGTTAATCTTAGAAAAGATTGGTAACATGTTAGTAGTCAATGAATGACAGATGCAGACAAAATCTCCACTGTGTATTGAAGTGTGGTGGGTTTTCTTGAGTACAAATCTGAACAGGAAAAAAATCACACACTCTTTGCTAGTTTCATTACTTGAAACCAAGTAATGTAGTGCATGCTGAACAGACCAATAAAGCCAAAGCATGCATTTCCATGCAGCTCTAAGAATGTAAATTCACTCTTATACATAAAACTGCGAATATTGTTTCTTAAATTGACATTGTTATTTTTGAAGGCTAGATGGGAACATGGGTTGTAACATGAGTGAAATGAGAGAGAAGAGCAGAGGCCGGAATGGTGAACAGAAGGTGAGCAAGTCAGGAAAGAGAGGCTGTGCCAGATGTGAAGCAGTACTGTCACTGACAGTGCAGCTGTTGACCACCTAAGGTCATGCCCAAGAACAGAGTTGGTACGCATTTGTTTATACACATGGCTAAAAGCCAACTTAGAAAAAGCAAACTATCTGCATGCCTATTAAGAATTTTTGAAGGTGATATTCTTGTGCAGAATATTATTCATTATCTTAAACTTTGATTAAATGCATGAATGTATATTTGCATGTATTTGTCCTCCAAAATTATTTTGATAGGCTAATTATATTCCAGATACAAGACACTTGTAATGCAGGGGATAGCCTCTCCAGAACTTAAAGGCTGCATTTGGGGTGCTTTTTTTCTCCACCAAGGTACAAATCTCATGGGAAATAACTTAGGTTCTCCGATTTGTGCCCACTGGGTAGCACTATGTTACTTAAGAATTACAGCAGTCTAATGTCAACAACTCAATCCTAAATCAGACGGTGGCATCTCCTTGCAATTCCAAGCTCTCAGAAGAGAAACAGGGAACTGCTGCCCTGTAATTAATTTGTTTAAGCTTTGAGCAGAATGCTCTGAAAATGAAGACATAAAATCCACTAATAAAAAAAGACAGAACTATTTACCAATCTACTTATACGAGCTTTTTTCTTAAAGTAAATAAGAAATGTGGGATTATCTTTTTTTTTTTTAATAAACCTAAATTAGATTAATATCAATATCCATTTATCTCACCTCTTGGACCACTCAATCTCCACTTTATTCAGGTTTCTTACAATACACTTACCAGGATACCTGTCAAAGTAATCAAATGTCCACCTACTCTGCTTTTCTTAAGAGACCAGGAAGGAATCTACTAAGGTATTATATAATCAGTCATTGGGGGGAAAAAAAAAACCAACTCAGTATTACCTTGTAGGATAAACTGTGTCACCCATCGTTACATGGAAATTCTTTAGAAACAGGAAAAGAAAAGCAATGATTCTGAAAGCATCTTTCTGGCTTTTCTTGTATGCTCTCTTCAGACTCCCTCACATTATGAAACAATCCTGACCAATGAATTCTTCTATCCCTCCTCTTTTCTTTTGCCTATCCACAGAGCATACTATCTATACTACCATTAGGACAGCAGAAAATCTTTTATTTTCTCCTTCTCTTGATCATGTAAGCCAAGGGCAGAACTAGTCCTTTACAATCTGTTTAAACTACTTGGAAAGAACCAATTCAGTACGGTTAAGAATGATGCTATTCCTATTATTTAATCAGTGCTCAAAGGGACTACACTATCTGGGTTTATGGGGCAGTACTTGGGGGATGTGGGGGCCAGAAACACCAATCTCTCTCAGAGAGAATATTCCTCATCTGAGAGAAACCAGTACTTTTCTTAGGAAGTTAGGAAGTTAGGAGGTAGGAAATCCTGCCTTTATAGTTAGCTCTCAGCTAACCCATGAGTGTGTTCAGAAAGCAGTCAATGCACATTTGGCACTTGTTTCAGCATATGCAGAAACCAGGGCACACAGGAGAGACTACTGCAACCATGCAACAGGAGTATGCCTAAGACATGCACTGGGCCTTGGAAGCTGAGAAAGGCTTGTGGTTTGTTGGTAATTGAGGTCTAACACCTAAATTGTGAACGACCTTCCTACATGGGTGGTAGGTATGCTGGGGAGCTTGAAAATCAGCAGGATGGAGGAGGCAGAGCAGCTGCCTCACACTTTTGAAAGGTCCTGTTTTTCTGTACGGCAGAAGATATAGGATCAGAGAACTGTGCTGAAGCATTGGCTTAATCTTATTCCAGTTAAGTGCTGAGACTTCTTGGAGTCTCCTTAGTCTTAGAGACTTCTGGGTGGAGCACCTTCTGCCCAACTGTAGTGATAGTCTCTTCTCAAAACTCAAGAACAAACCTCAGACCAAAAAATCGAATGCTGGTATAGCATGTTGCTGCATGCTGCCCCACTTCAAATGCCTCCTATGAATGTTTCACTGCATTTTGTCTTGAAATTGTGGATCTCTTGAAAATGAACGACGGAGTAATGTATGGGAAGAAACACATCCTAATTAATACAAATAGCAGTCATAACAATAAAATTACTTCTAAAATTAGCATAACTGAGTTGGCAAAGAATAAAAGCAGTCATCTCATTTTAAGAGAGAGTTTCTTCACAGAAAATGTTAATAATGGGAGGAAATCTGAGATCATTTAATGTTTTTATGCCCTTATTTTAATAAAACCTTGGTTGTTTGCTGTGAACCTAGAAATTTATTTTATGACTGCAAGTCTATGCTTGCAGAGTGTGCTTGCATAATTTGCATCCTTTGGTGCGCCAAAGCAAAATGACACTTTGGCTTATAAACTGTGGTTAGAGTAGCTCAATCAAAGTAATCCTATGAAGCCCATGAAAACTTTCTATATTACAGTGGTGCATTTGGTGCAATTTCTCCTTTGATCCTTATTAACATAAACAATTGCCTTATTTTAGAATCCATGACAAGCAGGTTCCACCACAGAGGAGCTGGCTGTGGGCAACAAGTTCCTTTTGAATATACACATTAATTACGTTATCCTACATACTTATGTTGAAGTGTTCAAGATGGGCTTCTGAAGAAAGCTAGATTAAATAGGATGATGTCCTTCTGGAATGAATGTAAGTAGCTGGTAATATTCTGTCATGGCATATAATAGGGGAAAAAAATCTGGGTTTGTTTCTAAGATCATAGAATCATAGAATGGTTTGAGTTGGAAGGGACCTTCAAGATCATCTAGTTCCAACCCCCCTGCCATGGGCAGGGACACCCTCCACTAGACCAGGTTGCCCAAAGCCCCATCCAACCTGGCCTTGAACACTTCCAGGGAGGGGGCATCCGCAATTTCTCTGGGCAACTTGTGCCAGTGCCTCACCACTCTAACAGTAAAGAATTGCTTCCTAACATCTAATCTAAATCGACTCGACTCTAGTTTAAAGCCATTACCCCTTGTCCTGTCACTACTTTTTACCTTGTAAACAGTCCCCCTCCAGCTTTCAAGATGACCCTCTGTTATGTATTAAGTACATCCAATATATATGAGAAGACTTTGAGAAAGAAAGACAAGATTGGTATGTCTTGCTACCCTGAAGCGAGATGGCCTTGACTTGAGTCCAACATGAATAACCAAGCCAGTTCTGCAGAAATATTCCAGAGGTATTGGGCAGCCAGTGTAAGTCACAGGGACTTCTGGCATAGTGTCACTGAAATTCGGGAATAAAAGAAAACTCCTTAACATCAATTTAGCATTAAGAAGCAGGCATTTCCTTTTATTGCAGCGCTGGGTGTCAGGAGGATAGTTCCTCAAATCAGGCACCTCTAACTTTGGTTCTCTTGTCATATTTATACACAAATGTTACAAAGATTACAAAGTGGTACACTCCCCATTATAATAATTCGTTCATATTTCTTCGCCTAGTATGCAAACTAGAATGCATGCTCAGTTTCTTTCTCTGCCTCTATCTTTTGAGTAGGTGGTATAATTTGGGTAGGGGGCTTGTGTAGCAGGTGGTCATTCTAAGAATCGTTAGCCTTCTACCTAAAGTAATAATGAATAGTTTCTTAACACATATAAGTATGCCTTTGTTACAAACCTATCTTTTTTGCTACAATAGGAAACAAGGATTTTTCCCTGTTGAAGTTCTTTTTCATTTGTTTTGCATTTTGCTTATGTCTTCTGCTGCTGCTTTGGTCAACTTCTTGCTGCTGTACAAGGTTATACACCATCAAGCATCAGTAGGGGCATGCATGTTCTGGATTTTTTTCATACTGGGGAAAAGAGAATGTATGGATTAGTTTTGGTTTTCCAAGTAGCTGTGCCAGACAAATTTTGTGGTGTTTGGGGCAGAGTCCCCATGGATGCTACTTATTTTGTAGGCAGGCAGCCTGGATTAATGTTACAATTTCTGAAAGCATCTGGTTCACATTCAGACATTTAATTTGCTTTTGCTACTGATATTTACTAGTGACATATATAACCTGCTTTGTGCTTAGGTCTGGACTTACTGAGTCATGTAAAGAAATGTGACTGTATCTTTTAATGCTCATGAACAGAGCTGTTCATTTCTATTGCCATCATTTAGGCAATCGTTTACTGGGAACAATCATCTGGTTTAGGGTGCTAGGCAAATGTGCAATAGGAGGAGGATAACTTAAAATGCAAACTCGACAAGAAACATGGTACAAAGACAGCATACAAAAGATCATGTGTCTAACTTTTATTCAGCATACAAACTGCACAACTCAATTGCTACTCACAACCTTTTTGCTTCTTGTAACTTGCTGGTATAGATTTACTATTTCTAAATCCAAAAATTGAAGGAGCAGAAAGTGGCTCTTTCCTTAACATTGGGTAGTTTTCAGTAAGTTGGTTATAAAGCACATTGAATTTAAATTGTCATTTATTATTCCAACTCTGTACAGTGACTGCAGGTATTTTTTATATTTGTCCAGAGCTGTTTTACGATAACAGTATTTTCCAGTGAGCTGAGGGTATTCACAAACAACTTTTTTTTTTTTTTTATACTGTGGCCAGCAAATATTTTTCTTCATCTTTAAATATTCCTTCAATACCCAGTATGTCCGATGAAGTCGCTGCTAACACAAACTGAGAAACAACATTTGAGTAACTGGATCTAGTTTGGAGCATCTAACCAACCACTGAAGATGGCGTATAGAGAGAGGTCTACTTTGGCTCTCTTTTTCTCTTTAGATCCACCAACGCCAAAACCCCTTGTATTGTAACTGCCTTCTTTACAGTCATAATCTCCCTTTAAGAGATGTTCCAGTTTATCCTTTAAGTATATTTTTAAGTAACACAACTGCTTGGTTACACTTAGAGCTAGCTTGCTGAGCTGGCATCATGGGATGACAGTAGTAGCTTCAATTATTAAAAGTACAGGTATTAACTTGCAATGAGTTAGTTTCAGTCCACTAAAATAAGTCACCTAAGATGGAAATTACTTTCATTCACTTACTTTCCTAAAGATATTTTATGTAACTAATTCATTTTAAAATGACAGAGCCACACAAAGTTATGGTACTCACGCAGGGAATTTTCAGCTATGTTAGGACAGATGAATTATAAGGAAGTTGAATTGTTATTTCCAGTTTGAAAACTTACTTATCTTTCTATGTTCGATATGTAGTAGCTAAATTTTGGCTTGTTTAAAGTATAATCTGGAAATTTGGGGGTGAGGGTTGTTATCAGTCACAACAAATTTAAAAAGAAAAGAGTACTCTCCACAATTGTCACTTCAGCTTTCAAAATGAATGTACAAACTTAATTTAAAAAAAAGTTGCAAGCTTTTTTTCAAGCTCCTGTTGAAATATGAAGTTAGAGTACTATAAGTGGTTTCCCAAGTTAAAAACTAACAAAGGTATAGAACACCTTGATATTTGCATTGTTCTTTCTTGCACTGAAGTATATAACATTGTAGACAAAGGATTCTAGCAAAACTGCATCCTTACAATGATTTGTACAAGCATAAATACACCAGTAAGGAAAAAAATTCATATTTTCAAACTACTACAAACATACACATGTCCCAGCCTACTTCTTACACATCTGTGATATTTGGAGTCCAGTATAACGTGTTCTGTAAAACTGAAGATCAAGATCAACTATAGAACTGCTGGTGGCAATTCTACCTGAAGCACATCCAGGATTTGAACTATGTAAGTCAGTGGATGGTAAAGAAACACATACTAGAAACCCATAGGTATGACCCAGACTTGCAGACTCTTAGGAGACCACTTTATACATCTAGTTAAGTCTGTAAGAATTCATTATGCTTCATCTAGATTAACTGTAAGAGAAACAGGCTACTAACAGCACCTTATAACATTACATGCATTATGTAATTCAAATAGTAAATCTAATTCACAAGTTCCTTATTTCTGGCTTCTTACTCTTTCACAAAGCCAGTAATTACAATTTCTGCATCTGGAAGAAGGCAGCAAAACAATGTGTGTTTTCAGTGCTTGCTTTCTTCACTTTCTCAGCTCTTGTAGGTGCTTCTTGCCAGTAGCTTACTTCTCACCTTGCTGTAGCAGGTAAGAGCTTATATGCACATCTTGTATGATCATACATTGCCAAGTTATGCAGACCTTTGAGTCGAGTCCAAAAATGTTTTACTGGCTTCATGCCCTGTGAGTAGAAAATGGAATTTTAATGATTTGTTATTACTAGTTTGTTATTACCATTTTTTGGATTTCAGTTCTATGTGGAAGTCAAAACAGCAAGCAGGACGAAAATCCCCTCCTCAAGCGTTTGTGTAGAGGTACAGCATGGGCAAAGCCTAGACAATATACATATTTTGAAGAAAAAAAATTGTAAGTATTCATGGTACTGAAGTCACCATAGCCATATAGCCATTGTATGAAAAGGTATTTCCTTGTGTTATTCCCTATGGTGAAAGCACATAATGAACTGCATTTTGCACTCAGACATGCATTACATTTTTTTTATTTGCAGACTGAAACATGGGTGTGCATAGACAACATTTTCCAATTTTTCCCACCGAAGGAGGGATGCCACCACTGCCCCCGCCCCCGGCAGCTCCAGCTCTGTACCTCCCTTTAGGCAACAGCAGCTAAAGAAGTTCCACTATTTTAGGAAGGAAAAAGGCTGAAAAGGGCCCAATCTCTAATGTCTTTTTGAAGATTTGCAGGGTGTGATGTCTCCGTCCGAGTCCAGCAACAGCACAGGCACGATGGGTGCCAGGGGGAAAGGAGGTGGTTCTGAGCTTTAACCTCCAAACTATCTTTTTTTTTTTTTTTTTAGCTTGCTAACCACCCCTTATAGAAAGCAACTTGAAGAAGCACACGTGTTATTTTGACTTTTAGCCTTTTGGCACCTGGCATTAGAATCCAAGCCTGTCAGAGAAGGGCCTGAGGAGACCGGCAGACAATGGCCGCCCGGCCTCCATTATGGGGAGCTCGGCTCCACCCGCGAGGAGAGGGTCCTTAGGACCCGCAGATCCGCTGGAGCACATCAAGGAGGAGGGCGTCGAAGAGCCGGCTCCAGCCACGCAAGGGCGGGGAAGTGTAGAGGGAGGGCGGAGGGGAGGCAGGGCAGTGCCTGGCGCGGCCGCAGAAGTTTCTGATAGGTGGCCCAAAGGCCGCGGAACCCCTTCATCCTCAGCTCCAGGAGCCTCTCCTGAGGGAGCCTTGACAGCAGGTGGGTAAAGGGAGCCCAGTAACCGTTCGAGGCCTCACGGGTTTACTTCTCTATGTCTAAAATGCTGCTTTTTCTCTGCATCCTTTTCTGGGCTGTGCCTCCCTTAGGGTGCTGGCAGCAAGTGGAGATCCTGATTTTTGGTTTGGAAAGAGCTGGTGGGTTTTTCGGGTTGTTTCTGTCAGTGTCAGCCAGGTTTCTTCCATTTCCTCGACTTTTTTTTTGGTCAGATTGTTTCAAAGAGCAAATTTGTGTGTTTGTATCACATAGTAAAATAGATTCGTTTGATGTATTCCATGGTGCTCATCTGGCATATTTATTTTTGTGGTAACATGCCTCACAGTTATAATAAATACACATTTTGTCTTTTTTTAATGTTAGATTCTCTATTACAAGCAGGTTATGATGCTAGAAAAATATGCATGTTTGGTTTTGCAAATGTGGTACACACAGTTGAGACCATGGGATCCCATAGCCTGACTTAGATGGGAGTATTTGAGAACAAGCATACTTTTTTTTCCCTTCTGTATTATGTCAGATATTTCTGAGAGTTTTCACTAATTTTCTCTGTTCAGATTGTCATGTTAAACCATACAGCTGTGGTTGAAAAAACATTTGCATTCCAGAAGACATGTCAGTTAATACTGGATATACAACAGATTTGTAGTTGTCTTGTTATGACCAGTTTCTTAGGAAAAAAAAATAAATTACTTTCTTTAGGCACTGACTGCACTGTGAATGATGACTGGTTTTACTAAGTGTTACAAAGAAGGTAGAATCATAAAATGGTTTTGGTTGGAAAAGACCTTTAAGATCATCAAGTCCAACCTAGCACTGCCAAGTACAACCACTGAACTATGTCCCTAAGTGCCACATCTACACATCTTTTAAATAACTCCAGGGATGGTGACTCAACCACTTCCCTGGGCAGCCAGTTCCAATGCTTGACAACCCTTTCGGTGAAGAAATATTTCCTAATATCCTATCTAAACCTCCCCTGATCCAACTTGAGGCCATTTCCTCTCATCCTATCACTTGTTACTTGGGAGAAGAGACTGACACCCACCTGGCTACAACCTCCTTTCAGATAGTTGTAGAGAGTGATAAAGTCTCCCCTCAGCCTCCTTTTCTCGAGACTAAACAAGCCCAGTTCCTTCAGCCACTCCTCATAAGACTTGCTCTCTAGACCCTTCACCAGCTTTGTTGCTCTTCTTTGGACACGCTCCAGCACCTCAGTGTCGTTCTTATAGTGAGGGGCCCAAAACCGAACACAGTATTTGAGGTGCATCCTCCCCTGTGCCAAGTACAGGGGAACGATCCCTTCCCTAGTCCTGCTGGCCACACGGTTTCTGATACAAGCCAGGATGCTGTTGGCCTTCTGGGCCACCTGGGCACACTGATGGCTCTCCATCAACACCCCTAGGTCCTTTTCTGCCAGGCAGCTTTCCAGCCATTTGTTCCCAAGCCTGTAGTGTTGCCTGGGGTTGTTGTGACTCAAGTGCAGGATCTGGCACTGAGCCTGGTTGAATCTCATACGGTTGGCCTCTGCCCATGGATCCAGCCTGTCCAGATCCCTCTGTAGAGCCTTCCTACCCTCAAACAGATCAACATTCCCACCTAACTTGGTGTTGTCTGCAAACTTATTGAGGGTGCCCTCATCCAGATCATTGATAAAGATATTAAACAGAACTGGCCCCAGTACTGAGCCCTGGGGAGCACACCTTGTGACTAGCCACCAACTGGATTTAACTCCATTCATCACAACTCTTTGGGCCCAGCCATCCAGCCAGTTTTTAAGCCAGTGAAGCATACGCCCCTCCAAGCCATGAGCAGCCAGTTTCTCCAGGAGAATGCTGTGGGAAACGATGTCAAAGGCTTTACTAAAGTCCAGGTAGACAACATCCACAGCCTTTCCCTCACCCACTAAGCGGGTCACCTTGTTGTAGAAGGAGATCAGGTTAGTCAAGCAGGACCTGCCTTTCATGAACCCATGCTGACTGGGCCTGATCACTTGGTTGTCCTGTACCTGCTGCATGATGGCACTCACTGCGTGATCTGCTCCATAACCTTCCCTGGCACCGAGGTCAGACTGACAGGCCAGGAGTTCCCTGGATCCTCCTTCTGGCCCTTCTTGTGGATGGGTGTCACACTGGCTAATCTCCAGGTCAACTGGGACCTCCCTGGTTAGCCAGGACTGCTGATAAATGATGGGAAGGGGCTTGGTGAGCACTTCTGCTAGCTCCCTCAGTATCCTTGGGTGGATCCCATAGGCTTATGTGTGTTTAAGTGGTGTAGCAGGTTGCTAACCATTTCTCCTTGGATTATGGGGGCTCTTGGATCATTCTGCTCCCCATCCCTGTCTTCCAGCTCAGGGGGCTGGGTGCCCAGACAACAACTGGTCTTAGTCTTAAAGACGGAGGCAAAGAAGGCATTAAGTACCTCAGCCTTTTCCTCATCCTTTGTCACTATGTTTCCCCCCACACCCAATAAAGAATGGAGATTCTCCTTAGCTCTCCTTTTGTTGCTAATGTATTTATAGAAACATTTTTTTATTGTCTTTAACTGCAGTAGCCAGGTTAAGTTCTAGCTGGACTTTGGCCCTTCTAATTCTCTCCTTGCATACCCTCACAACATCCCTGTAGTCCCCCTGAGTTGCCTGCCCCTTCTTCCAAAGGCCATAAACTCTCCTTTTTTCCCTGAGTTCCAGCCAGAGCTCTCTGTTCAGCCAGGCTGGTGGTCTTCCCCGATGGCTCGTCTTTCAGCACATGGGAACGGCCTGCTCCTGTGCCTTTAAGATTTCCTTCTTGAAGAATGTCCAGTCTTCCTGGACTCCTTTGCCCTTGAGGACTGCCTCCCAAGGGACTCTGTCATCCCGTCTCCTAAACAGGCCAAAGTCTGCCCTCTGGAAGTCCAAGGTTATCCGTTCTGCTGACTCCCCTGCCTTACTTCTCCAAGAATCAAAACCTCTGATCTTTTCATGATTGCTATGCCCAAGATGGCCTCCAACCGTCACATCACCCACAAGTCTTTCTCTGTTCACAAACAACAGGTCCAGCAGGGCACCTTTGCTAGTTGACTCATTCACCAGCTGTGTCAGGAAGTTGTCTTCCACATACTCCAGGAACCTCCTGGAGTGTTTCCTCTCTGCTGTATTGTATTTCCAGCAGACTTCTGGTAAGTTGAAATCCCCCACGAGAATAAGGGCTAGCTATCATGAGACTTTTCCCAGTTGCTTATAGAGTATTTAATCTGCCTCTTCACCCTGGTTGGGTGGCCTGTAACAGACTCCCACCATGATATCTGCCTTGTTGGCCTCCCTCCTGATTCTTACCCATAGAGACTCAACCTTATCGTCACCATCATTAAGCTCTAAACAATCAAAACACTCCCTGACATACAGGGCCACCCCACTGCCTCTCCTTCCTTGCCTATCCCTTCTGAAGAGTTTGTAGCCATCCACTGCCATTGCAGCACTCCAGTTGTGCGAGTCATCCCACCATGTTTCTGTGATGGCAACTATATCATAGTTTTCCAGCTGCACAATGGCTTCCAGCTCCTCCTGTTTGTTGCCCATGCTGCATGCATTGGTGTAGATGCACTTTAGTTAGGCTGCTGATCCCTCCATCTTTCTGATGGGAGAAGCCCTAATTCCTACCTGACCTTCCGTGGTTTCTAACCCATCAATAACCCTCGTGTCTTTGCTGTTGCATGGCTCTCCATCTCCTACCTCCACTGAGATGGCAGACCGAAGGACCTTGCTAGCCCACTGTCCCACAAACATTGGAGTGCCACCCCTAAGTTTATCTCTAGTGAGCCTGCTTTTAACCCTTTCCCCCTTCAAATCTAGTTTAAAACTCTTTCAGTGAGCCCTGCTAACTCCTGCGCAAAGATCCTTCTCCCCCTTTGAGACAGGTGTACCCTGTCTGTTGCCAGCAATAGAGACAGGATTAACTGTTAACTTTGTTTCTGCAGTAATACTTTCTAATGGCATTCTTTGAGGTCCTGTGCTCTTCATGTGCTGGATACATGCAAACAGAAATTTCCTAAGTGTCTTCATGAATTCCTTGCTGCATGCTCTTTTATACAATGTTGCAAAGGTAAATACAAACTTCACAGCATGCTTCAGCATCCCTTTGTAGTGTCCTTCATTCTGTATAGTTTTAGAGGGTAGCATATTTGTAAATGGCTGCAGTCTATTTGTACACCATTTTCAGGTGATCAGTTTAATAGTTAGGCTACATTCTGAATTTGCCTGAACTGAAAGCCTGCTCTTCTAGCCCTCTGGGAACTTGGTGCAGCCTTTCATAAAGTTCCTTTTTAACTATGGCCCTATCAAGTTGTCGTCACTGCGTAATATACTTTCAGCTCCGTCAGCCTTTTTTTTAAATTATTTTTTGCATTCAAATGATCTTAAGAAGGGAAGAAGAACACTAAGTGTTACTGACCTTCAAACTTCAGATAAAGGCTTAATGGAAAAGACACTGGGGGGGCTGAAACTAAAGACTACGAACAGAGAAGACATCAAGGATAACTTGAGGACTACTACACCAGAGTAAGATGGTTTCTGAAGTCATTTAAGGAAATAAAATGCCTGAGGGAGTGTGTTTCTGAGCTCTGTTCTATCAATTTGTTCTCCAAGTCTGTTTGCATCATGCTGCAGTTCTGTGTCATACTGCCTGTTCAGGGGACCACCAAGTTGCTTTTTCTGGGGCATTTGTGAGTTCAGGCCAGCCATAAAGCATTTCATTTTTACTTCCCTTTTTGTACTCTTTGTCCATATGCCTTCCACAATGAAATCACATTCCTGATTATATAAAAGATAAATTATTTATTTCCTGGTTTTGAAGTTTTTAGGCATAGCTCTTTCTTCCTCTGGCAAATTGTTATCTTTTCTGTTTGTGGAATTTTTTTGTTTCTTGAATCCATAGTTCCAATGCACTCTAATAAAGATAGGTATCCACTGCTATCTATTTTATATGGAGAAGGCTGTTACAACATAAACTTTTTTAAGAGTCTTATTTCAGCTGTTTGAGTCCTGGACTTCTGCAAAGCTGTTAAAAATTCTCTCATGAAGGATTTCTACTTGGAGTTAGTAAGATTTATTGTTGTTTAATCTTCCCTCAAAAATGTTTTCTTACATCTTGGGTGTTTATTCTAAACAATTTTAAAATTAATTTGTTTTACTGATGTAACACTTACAGTATGTTTTCAGGTACTTGACACCAAAACCCACTAAAATATATGAGTCTGACAGCCCACAGCAATTTTTTAAAAAAACCTATACTCAGTATATATATGAAAATCCTTTTCTCTTAAAGGTTTCCGAATTATTGGAGGGACTTCTAATGGTAACATCAGTACCATTTTGAAAATAATTCTTTCTGTTTCTTCTTTGTTGGAGGTAATTTAAATGATAGTTTAAGTGAAGACCAGACTAAAACCTTTTTTTTTTTCCTCCTTCTCTTTAACTTTTCTCCATATGAAATGAGTTACATGGTTCTAATTGAAGCCAGAATACTCATATATATGTAAGTATACATTTTTTCAAACAGATATTCTTGTTCTTATTTCAAAATAAGTCCCATGAGGGTAATAAAAAACTGAAGGGAACAGCCAGCAGTATCTCATTCCTGTTGAACAAAATTTGTGTAATTTTCAAAGGCTTAGTTTATGTTCTTATTTTCAAACTATTAAAGTCAGTAGCAGCATTTCATGCATATGTCTCTGAAAGTGAAAGCTTAGCATTGCATAAACCCCCAGATTCGGAGTTATGGGTTTGCACTTTAAACAAGCTGAACCTGTGGTTTCCCTATGAAGTTGTCAGACATGAACTTTATTCAGTCTCATCATTTGTTTTTACAGTAGTCATTGTAGATTCACTTTAGCCCATGATCAGGTTTTTCCAGACTGGCTTTAATGGTTCATTTTTGAAACAAATGTTTTTTTTCAAAGTAGCTGTCAGTTATATATAAGGAAAGCAACTGTCTGCAGATGCTTTGCCCTCAACTAGCTTTTCGAGAGCTCTCACAGGGCAAGCTAGTATGTGATGGGATGCTTTTAAGATCTAGTCCATACACTGAAGGGAGACTATGCTAAATAGATATTTTTGACAGTGACTGACCAGTGATGAAATGCAGGTGCATCTTGAATGCGAGTTATCTTCTGACACAAAAGTAGACTTATTTCAGATTTAGTTAAGCTGTGTCATTTAGGAGGAAATTCAGGTGCCAGCGATGGAAGGGATTTCTTATTCAGAATTTTAAGGGGCGGTCTGGTTTTACTGAGAGGCTGATGTTCACAAAACAGTACTTTCTGTAAAATGTTTCTGTTTGTGTGCTGTGACTTTTTAAATTAAATTGTTTTCTTCTTTTAGAGGCAGTTCAGCAGTTAATTTAGGCAGACCAGTGTTTTGTTATGCCTGTGTAATACTATGATGTTGACATGCTATAGCATTACTATTATTCTGAGATGCATTTATTCTTAAATCCTTTTACTATTATCCTCAAATTTTCAGGTTTCTAGCCCACTTACCAGTTTCCTTACAATAGTTTTGGGAGTCTCCAGGTTTTCAAAACTGTCTCATAATCTGCCTTTTTATCCTGCTCAGTAGCAATTCAAATGCATTAAAAGGAGATGCTTACAGCAAGTTACCACAAATATATTTTAGTAGATAATATGGAGAGAAATAAGCTGTTAATCTCAGAAAACTATGAAAGAAGCATCCTGAAAATATGACTGGGACATTCTGAAGTTTTGCTGCTTTGTAGTTGGGATAGAATTTTAACCAAGTATAGTGATTCTTTGCAATCTAGAAATAGAGACCCTTAAAGGGTTATACTGTGAAACCATGATTTGTATAACAGTGACTGTTCTCTCTTTTGTGGCTGGTCCTGGTCTTTGTGAGCCTGTGTTCTGTTTTCATTTTAAAAAAATTTAAAAATAATAAAAAAAATTGCTTCCTTGAGGAGTACCTTGGCTTTTATATCAAAGAGCAGAAAAAGAACTAGATAATCACGTACAAGTAAAATCCACCAAGAATCTTGCATCCCTGCTATTTGGGTAGGTCTGTAAACCCTACTCTCATTTTGGTTGTTAGACTTTTCAAGATGAAGTTGGATCAGAGAGATTATTCTTTCAACAATATGTATTTGCCTTTTATCTACGTTAGAAAAGAAATGTGAATACTTAGCATCCTATCAGTAGTTACTTGTTTTCACTTATGTTAGGCATGCTTCTCAGACAAAAATACAACCTTCTGTGGTGTTCATAACACCCAGATACTTTAGTCTTGAGGCTGACCTCTCTGAAATGGGGTGCTTATGAATGTAGGGTTGGATACTCATTTTCAATGATTTCATGCTTGGCACATCGAAGACAAGTCGGTCCAGGCTTCCCCTAGAGGCTGTCAAATTCTGCAGATATGTAGTAGGGTTAAATGCAGTGATTCCCATGTCATCCATATGTGTTGAGATTTGACAGTGCTACGCCTTCGCCCACCACAGACTGTTGTGTGAGGCATTCTGCTGCTCCTGCGAGAATGCTGATTCATATATAGGTAGCTGTAAATCCTTTTGGCAAAAATGAATTTAAGCAGAGTTGAAGAATTGGCCTTTTGTTGATAATGCTTTTATTAAAAGTTTCTCTTAACAGTTCATTCAAATAATAGTGCTGAATGTGAAGAGTAAGCCCAGGAAAAAAATGTTTGCTGTTCACCCATGAAACAATGAATTTTAATTAAAAGTTCTCAGTAGATCTGGTTCTATTGGCTGTACTCCCTGTTCTCTGTACAAGGCTTTTGCACTCAAAAAATGGAAATGGCAATGTGCCATATACCACATATTAAAATTGCACTGTTATAAAAGCAAGGGAAAAAGCACTTTGCAGTGCTTTCACTTATCATTCAGTGCCAGCTGGCAGTGTGGGATTGGAAAGGCTATTGGTTAGTCTTTTGTATTTGGTCTTGGTTGCTGAGTAATAAATAATGGGTCTATCTTCCCTGGCACCTTTTATCCTAAGATCTTGAACTGTTTCAACTCTGCCTGTGGAGGGGAATGGCTTAATTAAATAAGCCCATTTCAGATGTTGTGAAGCAGGCTTGTATTATACCGTTTCTTTACATGACTGTGCTGATACACAGGTGTTAATGCCAGTGAATCTGTGGAACACTGCTTGCAACCTGTACGCCATTCTGTTGATCATAATGGAAATGAACTGAAAAGATAAAGCCTCACTTGCTCTAGAAATGCAGACCCCAGCCTATGCAAAGGGAAGGATTTTTAAAAATAGCTCAAATTCTATAAAACAGATGCCTTGATGTTTTCATCACATTCAAGAACTGCCTACGCATCATCTTTCTGTCTTAATTCTTCATACTATTGTAGCTGTAGGCTGTGATCATAATTGGGATTCTGTTGTACTTAGACAAACATCAGTGAGAGTTATTTCTTCTGTGAATGCCCAGTCTAAGACCACCATTAATTTGGGTCAGAAAGAGAGAGGCAATTTAAAAACATCTCCCTCTGCATTTATTTGTTAAAATCTTGTCTTTATTTTAACTACTGATTTTGCTATGTTTTTGGTGTAGTTACTGAGTTTTGTTAACTCTCTTCCATCCTGTTTTTGTCTGATTAACTTCTGTAGCTATTGTTTCTCTTGTGTTTCTTCTTCTCTCATAGAAAGACAGCAATCTTTTAAGAGATATGGTAGTAGTGAAGATCAATTTTATTTCATAAGGCACAGATTTGCATAACACTTGACAAATGGTCTGCCTAAGGGCTTGAAGTGTTACTGCTGAATTCAGTGGGATGCTTTTCATTACTTTCAGTGTGTTCCAGAGCATACTCAAGTGCCTGGTACAGAGAGCAAGTGAGCTATGAAGGCATGCATGGGCTCAAAGATGTTACATAGCAAGAAGCAAGAGGTATGTGGGAGTACAGAGGATATGACAGCAGTAGTTCAAAGTCCTCTAATTTATCTAGGTGACTTCAGAATGGTGATGCAGATTAATACCAGCTTGCTTCTGACATTTACAGTTACCGCTGAAGCATATGCATGTTTCCAGTTTGCAATTGTAACACATATATTGATTTAGGTACCAAACACTGTTGACTATGGTGAGTCTAAGAGCTGTAATGGAGGTTCTCCTGATCCACGTGAGTGATAGGATTTTCCTGGCATGCCACCAGGGAAGATTGTGCTTGTTGAAAGGCAATGTGGAAAAAACCTACCTGATAGGGAGCAAATGCATCTCTTTGTCCATTTTTCTACAAGCATAGGCAAATTTGGACTAAACTTTCTTCTAAGAGGCCACTAGGCTGCCAGGCTGTGTGCTTACAGTTTCAAGCCACGCAGTACTAGTATTTTCTGGCTTTTCTCTTTCATTATGTAATATGTTTGTGTATGTATATATGTATATACTTATTCATATAGTGTGTGCGCGCGCGTGTGTGTGTACAGGAAGAGAACAGAGAAGTTTGAGAGTTTCTGATAAAACTGCACTATGTTCCATACTGCACTGGGATAAAAGGAGAAGGTTAGTGGTGCAGGCCAGCTTAGACCCAAGGGAGAACTCCTTTTAATACTGAATGTGGTGGTGTGTATAATATGCTATGTAGGAACAAAACCATCGGGGAGTATCTTGGAGATCTTTCAGTGCTGCCAGGTGATTGTGGGCATCCAGCCCAAAGTTGATGTACAGTCATGGCCATTCTGGAATACTTGGGGAAAAATGGAAAGTTGAAGTAGTGTCTTACTCTCTTCCCACAACTGAAAGCCAAATTATACTGTGTTCAGCTGTGAAGAAGCTTCTTTCTGAACTGTGTAGGGATTTTTTTGTAGGGAAAAGTTCTAAAGCATGTGTATGATAAGATCATTGGAATATAAATATGGCTTAATAATGACAGTCAATTCTTTGAAGTCCTACTTGGGGATATCAATAATTTGGAAACTGAAATAGGCATGATCTTATCTTCAGTCTACTTCACTACAATCTTTGTTGACTTGAGCACTATTTTTCCATGTTGAGACTTGTGCAATGTAGGGAAAAAGACTTGCTCATAAAGAGTAGCTAAAATAGATTTTGTAATAAATACTAACGTTGCCTCTGTTTACCTGTCTGGAAAATGCATGCCTGCAAAATTTGAAAATAGAAAAATTAAATTCTAAGCATGGGTTTCCATAGTTCTGTGGAAATTGATCATAGAACTTGTATGACATGAAATAAAAATTGGGGTGTTTTTTGCTGGCTTTTCTATATTATTAGTGTCTATGTAAAAGAGGCTGCTATATATATGTATGGATATGTATGTACATGTGATAAAAATAGATGATATAAAAAACCAGCCATGTTTCTCCATGCATTTTCTGCAAAAGATGAAAAAACCCAAAGATGATTATTACTTATTTTTGTTTAGGTGTAACCATCTTTTCAAGAAGAGATACAATTACATAAAGAAGATTTGGTGGCTATACTTCACTGTGGTGGTGTATTTTCTGTGAAGATGTAAAAATGGACCAGCTAGTCCTGTGGTAAGTTATTACTGGCAGAAAGCAAACGAGAACAGTAAGCATTACTGAATAAAAATAGCTTCTCTGGTTAGAGAAATGTTAAATGTTGCAGAAAGTGACTTCTGGAATCTGCATTCCCAGCATTTTTTTTTAGGCACCAAGATTTCAGTCTTGCTAGGTTTTGTACTTCTGTGGCCTGGAAAGGACTGGAGAGTTATACAAGGTTTTTGTTTACAAGAAATCTCTCAAGTCACCAGGATAACTACTCTAGAATGGAATTCATTCATCTGATCATGTCAGAACAGATCTATTTTGATGAACTTTCAAAATACTTTCAAGGAATGTAAATCAGGATGTTAACAGTTTAAATAAGCTGAATGCACAATTATTAGGGTACATATAAAAAGCAAAATTAGTCTTTCGTTAATAGTAAATAAAGCTAATGATTGGAGTGAAAACTTGCCTTTATTTGCTGGTTCTGCTATCCAAGGGTCTCACTGTTATTCTTTTACATCCAGAAACACTTGAATCATCCTCTTAGCTTGTCTAAGGCAAACCACTTCAGTATGGCGGTTAGTGGGCTGATGGAGGCAGTCCTGTAGCTGTTGCTGGTTTATTTGCTATTTGCAATAAACATTTCACTTAAAGGTCTTCCTTTCATAATACTTAAAAAAAAACCAAGCCCAATTTGCAAGAATAATTAAATTTAAAAGGTTTGCTTTGTTCAGAATTAATGAAGTTGCTAAATGAAGGAAGCAAGCAAGAAGCAGAAGAGAGGAAAAAATAAAAACGCTACAGAAAGGGGGCCTGTTGATTTTTTTATTGCACTCAGACATAGCACAAGACCATGTCTTCTAGGGCAGGAAGTAAATTATTTGGTAATATTGCTAGCTGGTATAGTTCATAAAAACACAATAAAACTAGGAAAATGATATCCAGTCTGCAGCAATTAGAAACAATCAGATGACTGGCACCCAGACTGCAAATAGGTTATACTTGTCTGAATAGGCTGGAGTAAGGTGGCACCCAGGAGGTAACACCTGTGAATAAGGCAGGATAAGCCAATTTTCAGCAATGGGTAGTAGCAGTAAGCTTTTGGACCAGACTAATCTTGACCTGTGGAAAGCTGTATCTAAACACTAGTGATGATCTTGGGGAAGAGAGAAGCAGCCTAATTTGATTGCAACTTCCTCTTGTTGAAGAGCTCCTTAGCCTTACTTAATCTACCTTGAAGACTAAAAATCATCAAATAACTGAGAGCCACCCTTATAGCACCACACTTATGATACTGTGTATCTAAATTTGACTAATATGTTTGATAAATGATTCATCTTCAGCTGTTAGGAGTTGAGCATAAGAAAACCTGATTGTTTGGAATTTTGAGACTTGTCTGTGTCTTATCCCTCATCAGGTTGATCTCCTCTTCAATGTTAAGAGCAGTTGCGACAGGGGCAAGTGTTCATGAGCTATATTTTTTTATAATATATAAAGCTGTAAAGTCTTGTGATTTCCTTGTCTTGGCACCTGTAATTCTATGCCCTTACATATCTGATGAGATAATCACCTACATCCCTGTTAAGTGTAGGTATTGAGAAGTAGGACAAAGCTGTAACTAACTCTTATGAAGCTGAAAACATCCACGTCAGTTAAATTGGGCTCTTCATAAATGCAGTTGTGACTAATTTGTTTAGAAAATGCAGCCAGAGAGAGAAAGATGTGAAGGCTGGTACCTGCCATCTTAGTGGCTTTGCAGTTTGTGGTGGGTTGACCCTGGCTGGGGGCCAGGTGCCCACCAGAGCCACTCTATCACTCCCCTCATTCACTAGACGGGAGAAAGGTATAACAAAAAGCTTGTGGGTCGAGATAAGGACAGGGAGAGATCACTCACTAATTATCATCACGAGCAAAACAGACTGAACTTAGAGAGGGAATTCATCTAATTTATTACCAAGCAAAACAGAGTAGAGGAATGAGAAATAAAACCAAATCTTAAAAAAACCACCTCTCCCCACCCCTCCCATCTTCCCGGGCTCAGCTTCACTCCCGGCTTCAACCTCCTCCCTCCTCAGCGGCACAGGGGGATGAGGAGTGGGGGTTATGCTCAGTTCATCACGTGTTGTTTCTGCCGCTTCTTCATCCTCAGGGGGAGCACTCCTCTCATCGTTCCCGTGCTTCAGCGTGGGGTCCCTCTCATGGGAGACAGTCCTTCATGACCTTCTCCAACATGAATCCTTCCCACGGGCTACAGTCCTTCATGAACCGCTCCAGCATGGGTCTCTTCCATGGGGTGCAGACCTTCAGGAGCAAACTGCTCCAGCGTGGGTTCCCCACGGGGTCACAAGTCCTGCCAGCAAACCTGCTCTGGCGTGGGCTCCTCTCTCCACGGATCCACAGGTCCTGCCAGGAGCTTGCTCCAGCACGGGCTTCCCACAGGGTCACAGCCTCCTTCAGGTGCCTCCACCTGCTCTGGCGTGGGGTCCTCCACAGGCTGCAGGTGGAATCGCTACACCCCCTCATCCTCCCTCCATGGGCTGCAGGGGGACAGCCTGCTTCACCATGGTCTTCACCACGGGCTGCAGGGGAATCTTGCTCCGGCGCCTGGAGCACCTCCTCCCCCTCCTTCTGCACTGACCTGGGTGTCTGCAGAGTTGTTTCTCACATCTTCTGACTCCTCTTTCTGGCTGCAAAAGCTCTCTTTACCTTGTTTTTTTTCCCTTCTTCAATATGTTATCACAGAGGCGCTGATTGGCTTGGCCTTGGCCAGCGGCGGGTCCGTCTTGGAGCCGGCTGGCATTGGCTCTATCAGACACAGGGGAAGCTTCTAGCAGCTTCTCACAGAAGCCACCCCTGTAGCCCCCACCCGCTACCAAAACCTTGCCACGCAAACCCAACACACAGTTTCAGCACAGGCCTGGGTTATTTTTGGTGCTCTGAAAACTGTGAGTTATTTCTCCCTTGCTTTCTGTTTCTGACTTTGGATTTTGCATTCACTTCTGCACAATAAATCCAAGCCTGTCACTGCCTGGAACAGTGGTTATGCCACTGAGCTATTATCTAAAAGTGCTACTACTTTTTCCACCTGTGCTACAAAAATAAACAGCAGTCCTTCTCTGGCCATTCATAGAACAACTGTAGGCACCCAGGATTGTGAGATGAGACCTGCACTGTCCATGTTTCAGACAGAGCAAGAAATTCAGATATAGTGTGGTGGCACCTGTTTCATCTAAGATAACTAGCTGGTTGTCATCCTTCATGCCTGCTGCTTTGGATAAGCTCTGCTTGAATGCCTGTTTCTTCCCAGATGTTGTATGGGAAGCATTGGTACACAACTTTGAGATTTGGCTTCCATCCAGGGAACCACAGGCTTGAAAGACTGATGTGTTAATGCGTCATTCCTAGGTATCTTGGTTTCTTACTGAACCCAATGTTGTCACAATAAGATCTATAGTAAAGTCTGGTTTTGGTGAAATGATCTGGGGTGGCTTTCAAGTGGCTATTTAAGGCAGATACTCTGTTGAGTACAGTCCTCAGTGAAGGTTGTGTTGCATAGCATTTTGTCCATCTGTTCTGTGACTCTTTTTTTTTTTTTTTTTTTTTTTTTGCATGTGATAGGAAATAATCTAAAATTACTTTGGAATTTCTACCTATTCCTGATGCTTGTCTAAGGAGGAAAATGAAGTGAAACTTCATTATTTTAATAGGACTTTCATGGATTGTCATGCTTTCTTTTCCAGTTAACATCTGAAGAGTTGGGTTTTTTCCTCATGTCGTCTTCTCCAATCCTTTCAATGCCAATTGAAAACACAGATTTATTATAAACATTTGCTGGTTAACCACAAAATTTAAAGGCATTCTTTGTATTTGGCAGCAAATTCCACATGTTGTTGCTGGCAGTAATGGTAACGCTTTCACCTTGCCTTTATTTTTCGTGGGTTTTTAGGATAAAACCTTTAAACTTCTCATCTCATTTCCAAGAGTGTTCTGTGTTAATGAGAGCATTTTCTCAGCAAGTGATGTAACCATGCAGATTATGAGATTGTCTTTGAGATCTGTTAGTTTAAAAATATGGACAAAAGATATTTCTATCTTAAAAAAAAAAAAAGCTGCACAGATGCAAAAGTGGAGCAGCTTTGAACTTTTTATAACAAATGTTAAGATTGTACCTATATAAACACTGAAAAGACAGCACAGCTTTTTCTGTGGTCCAGTTAATAAATATGCTTGCTATTTGAAATTCCGAAAATGGATTTTTATTTAAGAAAAGTGAATTTTACAAAAGAAGATATGCAAGCACTCTATAATTTCTGTTTGCATAAGCTTGATTTATTGAATTTATGCAGTGACCACTGAGGTCCGGGGTACATGGCTTTGCTGCTGTCATTTATGCCTTTGTTTCCTTCAAGAGGCTTTCTCACTAATTTCTTAGTATTCGATAGGAATTTCAAATACTTTGCTTGATTGCAGGAAGCAATTTTTAAAAGGCGTTCCTTCCCTGTAAACCTTACAATTTGAGGAAAAAGGTGAATGTAGTATTCTTCATGTGAAGGTGGTGCCTGTTCGGAAGTGATGATATTAACAATTATAATATTACAGTATTTAAATTAATATTTTTAATACATATAGTGTCTTTCATCCCAAAGCTGCTTTACAAAATGTGTGTGTCAGCTGTCATCAACTAGCTGGTTTAATGCTTTGGTGGTATCTCTAAATGACATACTGCATGCAAACAAAAGAGCTCCAAAAAGCCATTTTGCTGTGTATCTTGTCTGCTGTGGGTATTTCTGGTTTACTTATCTAGATAGCAATTTCTGTGTTACATATGTAGTGTGCTATGTAGCATATCAGGGAAAGCTGCTGCAGTTATCTTGCGGAGAGGTCTCATTCTGTTAAACAAAACCGTAATCACTTGTAAGATGAAGACTTATACAGGACTTTATTTTGCAAGTGCAAACTTTTATGTTTATATTTCTCAGAGGCAAAGGTAACAGGATGGAACAGAATAACATAGTACCATCCCTCTTTTTTCCCCAGGATTGGAGTGATGTTTCAGTGTATTGGTGGAGATTGACGTGGTTTGATTGGGGCAGCTGGTGCTTTGTTTTGGGAGGAAAAACACTGTACTTGAAAGGAATCCATGTGAAGATTTCACCAAGAATTTGTCATCAAAAGAAGAAGCACAAGATGTTTCATGGGCATCTTCTAAATCATAGCTGCATGTTGTCTTATCTGTTTTGTTGCATTATGCCTTATCTGTCTGTGATAGTAATGAAAGATAAATTGGAGTGTATCATAAATTGCAACTTGACTTGGAGAGGACAACAGGCAGCTGGCTAGTGTAGAGTTGATGTCCAGTGACATTAGGGGCACGATTCAGTTGCATAAACATAGATGCCAGTCTAATATGAAATGCCACAGAGAATATTGTCTGTTTTCTAGCCGCTGATTCAAGAGGGGCATGGTTCTCCTGAATGACCAATGACATACTTCCCAGGTCTGTGTAGATTATCGTGGACTTCATAGGGTATTTCAAATAGCACCAGGTGCTTATGATGAGATGACCAAATTGTGCCTCATAAGATGCTTGCAAGAAGTATGGCTCACCCAAGAGTGTTTGGATAAAAAGTGTACGATTTCCATCCTGTGTTTCTTTCTCTTGAGTCCAGAGCAAGTAAGACAAATCACTGAGGGGAAAATGTAGGAGATAGACCTGCCAGATAGACAGGTGTCAATAAGTAGTGTTCTCTGTTTTTTGTCCTGGAATTTGGCTCAAGTAAACACAGGGTATGGTGGAAGTTTGGCCCTCCACAAAAATCACTGTAGATAAATCATGGTTTTTTTGATTCTTAGGACCAAAATATAGAGATCCAGAGCTATTTTTCTCTCTAAAATAGCCAGTTGCTAAACTATGTTTTAGAGTGTGTCTTTCTCTCTTGAAGGCAGATCACAGAATTTTCTTCAGATCCTGACTTTGATTTCAGTTTTTCTTTCCATCGGTCAGTTATCTATTTTGGTAGTTATTAATCCTTAACTTTTAAACTGTTAAGTGAGTAACACTTTTTCCTTGAAAACATAATATGATGCTGCAGTACCTCTTCAGAGAAGTAATTAGATCAATTATAAGAATAATCCTTGAAATTGGCCTCTGCAAACCATTCTCAGTCAAGAGAAGTGGTTCTCTAAGCCTTTATTTCCATTCAGGCAGGTTATAGTCTTGACTTTCCTGTCAGCAGAAATAATGCAGTATTAAATTGATGTGTGTCGTGCTTTTGACATAACTTGCAGAACTTGTTTTTCTTCTTGAATTTTCTGGATTTACCTAGATTCATATTCAAATTGCTGGCTGTAGATTTGTCCTAATTTACTAGATTACATGAGTGTCTAGATCAGATACTTTTTTCCAGTATAGGTACTTGCAGACACTGATCACACCATCTCTCAATTTATTTTTTCAGTGAGGTAAACAGATTGGGATCCTTATGTTTCTCTAGCTTAGGCAGGATTTTCATGAGTGTGTCGGTTTGTTGTGTTGGGGTTTTTTTTTCTTCTTTTTTTTCTTCTTGCTGTTTCTATGACATCTTTTGCAATATGGCTGGATGGAATGAAAGAGAAGTATGCTGAGGCAGTGGAGAAGGGGAAGGGCTAGAAGCACAAAGCGTGTCTAAATTAGTGGAATGAGAATGCCTGGAGAACATGATCTCTGTTGTATCTGAGCTATTACTCCAATTCTGAAATTAAATTATGTTGGCTTGGAATTACACTCTTTTCACATCACCGTTCTGCACCTTTGGGGGATTTATGGACCTGTCGAGCTTGGCCAGTTTGCACATTGTCCTCACCTAGCTGTTGTTTCATTCCAGAATTAATATTAAAATACGGTGCTTAAAAATGTTGTTCTTCCAGATGTGCGTAATGCTGTATAATAGATGCAGCTCAGTACATCATGGAAGTAAGAACTCCAAGGGTGTTATGATGTTTATCTTAGACTATATCTGCTGCTTGTCGTAAGAAACTCTATTTGAGTGTGACATTAAATTCTGGTTGTGTCCATTGTGCCTTGCAGTGCTCACTAATGGAGACCTTGGACTGTGTTTGGAGTTGTGGAAGGAAGAGGAAATGTGTTTTCAGATGCTTCTTACATTTCTCTAGTCTCGTGCCAGCCAGTACAACATGAGCAACAAAGCTGGTGAAGGGTCTAGAGAGCAAGTCTTACAAGGAGTGGCTGAAGGAACTGGGATTGTTTAGTCTCGAGAAAAGGAGGCTGAGGGGAGACTTTATCACTCTCTACAACTGTCTGAAAGGAGGTTGTAGCCAGGTGGGTGTCAGTCTCTTCTCCCAAGTAACAAGTGATAGGATGAGAGGAAATGGCCTCAAGTTGGATCAGGGGAGGTTTAGATAGGATATTAGGAAATATTTCTTCACCAAAAGGGTTGTCAAGCATTGGAACTGGCTGCCCAGGGAAGTGGTTGAGTCACCATCCCTGGAAGTATCTAAAAGACACGTAGATGTGGCACTTAGGGACATAGTTCAGTGGTTGTACTTGGCAGTGCTAGGTTAATGGTTGGACTTGATGATCTTAAAGGTCTTTTCCAACCAAAGCGATTTTATGATTCTAAGCAAGAGATGCAGCCTGAGCTGCTCCTGCTAAGACAAAGCAGCCAAAGCTCCCTTTGGTAGCAGTATCTTGGATAGGAAGGTCCTTACTGATGTCAGTACAGTGTCACGTGCAACATACGCTCTCCTGCCCTCACCCAGTATTTGAGAGCATTGCAACCATTCCTTAGGCATCAGGTGCAGAAAGCAGGTATGGTGAAGAGAATTCTTACATACTGTGAGAACATGTGTCCCATATATAGTGCACTGGGTAGCTGACATTCCTATCTTGCTGTGTTTTGCAGTGAATGAATTTTCTACAAAGCAAATGAAAATGTAGCTGCTGTTCTTCATTTTAGCTTTTAGGCAGTGCCAGGGTCCTCAATGCTAGTTTCTGTCTTTGAGCTGCAGTCTTTGCAACTCTAGTTTAAGCGAAACCTTTTTGACCTCTTTCTTGGGTCAGGGCTGAGATAAAATAAAACATTCAAAAATGTTTTTTCATTATGTGATCGTTCTGCTCCCAAAGTGGAACAAGCACACCTTTGAAATCATGTATTTGAAAGAAATACCTGGGAGAACCAAATGCATGGAGATAGTCAACCCAATTGCATTAAAATAAAGGGATCATGTACTACTAATTCTGATATTCTATGACCCCAGTCTTAGTTGGAACTGTTGGGCTTCCTCATGGGAGCAGAGACTTGCTCATGTGCAAGAAATGTGGAATCAGGACTCATTAAGTGCAAAGCATCACCTGATGAGCTTGAGAAAAAGTGGATGAGTTGCCCAAGCTGTTATGCAATAATTTAATTTAAGAGAAGAAACAATTCCCAAGCAAGTAATCTACCAACAAAGACCTTCTAACAAAGACTTTTTAAGAAACAGCAATATATGGAAAACTTGAAATTACCGAGGAACCAGTTTTCAGTAGCAGAGGAGGTTTAGCTACCTGTCGATAGGGTGCTGAAATCCTTGTAGTTCACCAAATCTAGACATTCATTCTTTTTCCATTTCAGTAAGTCTGTGTAACTTTGAATACAGCAGTGTTTAGCCAAGAGAATTATTTGGCCCAACTCTTTTAAATCCTACCTTAGGGAACATATTATTGCCATGGTAACATGGTCAAAGCTTTTTGTGTTAGTTAAGCTCAAGATAGGAAACTATATCTTTGAAAATGTATATTTGGAGCACAACTTAATAAAATAATCAATATTTGTAAAGCAGATAATATGTTCAGACAGGCTGGACACCATCTGTCACAGTCTGATTTAATTTTATGATTGTAGTAAAGTGAACTGACAATGTAGACATTTTCACAGAAGTCATCTGGAAGTATGTCATGGTTTCCAGGTAAACTTGTAAAATGTTGTAAATGATGGTTGTGTATTCATGTTATGTAAATAGAGAAAGTGCTCATTTGGGAAGGGGTTGATTTCTGGTTTTTTTGCATCCTGAAACAAGTTTAAATTCTGTTTAGTGCTCTATTGTACTGGAATAATTTATAATTGAATCCTTGATACGTGTGTTATGGATCTCTGCAGGGAAAATTGAGCATGAAATCATTCTCTCTGGAAGAATTATTGAATACAGGAAATGGCAATTTTTAAAATTAAATAAGACTTGAGCAGTTTTTGTTTTTACCTTCAGATGGTGATTTAAAATTATGATTGTTTTATTTTCCATAGTAAGCATTCAGTTTATGGCACCTTTAGCATTTTATGTAATATTTTATGTCATTAGGATAATAAAACACCCATGATATATTTAGTCAAAATTGCGTTAGTGCATTTTAGGGTGTATTCATTTGCTAGAGTCTTAGAGGACATACAGCCCTTGACAGCAGACAGACCAGTGAGGGTGAGGTTTCAAAAATGGCAGCAGTATTGTGTGCTGCAATTGTTTTCTTAATATGTATGTCGTTGAATAAATACTAAAATATTTTTCACTAAAGATGCAGTAATTGAAGTTACAGATGAAACGTGCAGTAAGAAGGTCCTGTTTCTCCAACACTTATATGCTTTAATTTATTCATTAAGTTCATTCTCTTTGTTGAAGTAAGTACTTAACAGTCCAATTTTTTTACATCTAATGCACTGCCTAGTGAGGTGCATGTGCATCCTTCTGTTTGATGTTTATGGGCTTTGGATCAGGACTTCTTTTTTCTTGATTATGATGAGTGTAAAGACTTGAACCTTTCTAATTTGTGTATTCGTGTGCATGCACGTGCACATTTCTCTTGTGTTAGTGCCTGTCTTATTGCTGCTTAATGTAAATCTGCAAAGATTTGGTTTATCCCATATAAGATCTTGATTTAGAAATGTATGGGTAATGAATAGAGCTCTTGACTTGAAGAACCATTTTATCAGAAACTACTCCTTTCCTTTACCACATATAAACCAGGTTTTCAATTTCTAAAATAATACATTTCTGTAAAATACCAGAGTAGTTGCCTGATTTTGCAGTTGTTTGTATGATGTACAAGCAGTTAATCAGTGTAAGTCCTTAGGTCAGTTACTATTAATCAGTCTCTGTCTTTTACGAATTCCTCTGATGTATCTATTATGCTGATTCACTGTCACTTTCACTTAAAACCTTCCTTGTGAAAAAAATTAATCAAGTCCAACAGCCCTGCCCTGCCCTGTGATATTCTTGCCTGTTCTCAGTTACCAGACTTCGTCACCAGTTCCACTTTATAATTGCAGCAGCTCTGTATCAGTCAGGCCACATGAAATTACTGTTTAGATTGTGTTTTTCAACAGCAGAGTTAAGCAGAAAGCGGACATGATGCCAGTCATACTTATTTCTCCACCTCAGTTTAGTTCTGTAACATTTGTCCATCTGTATAATGAAGTTAAATCTTGAGATTAAAATGTACTCTTCTTCATGACGGTGAAGAGTTAGTAGAAAGAAGGGGGTTGAAAGAAGGGTGATAGGAGTATGTGCAGCTTTCTTAACATTTCCAAGAACCTCTCTCAGCCATTACTGTAATAATCGGGGAAAATGTAACAGCTTTAAAGGCCTTCTGATGGAGATGAGCACAAAATCCAAGATCATTCTTTCTTTTACCTGAGATAAAGTCCAGGTCAACCTTCATCAGTAATTATTCTTGAGAATAAGATTGAATAAAATCAATGAAGGCATTGCAAATTTTGGGATTTTTATTAAAAATAGCTGAGAAGTTAAGTATAATGGAGAGTTGTACTGCCAACAAATGACAGCTGCAAAAACAGTTCATATATTTAGTCCTCAAGCTCGAAAAATAACTTTGGAACAAAGGAACTCTGGGATTTGATGTACAGTTGGCATATACCTGGGGAAAATAGCAGTGGTGTAGTGAGTCTGGGTTCCAGCATCTGTAGATAGCCTATCACATCTCTTCACTATTCCACTTGACAGTGCAACATTACATCAGACTGGAATCATAGAAGATTATGGCTGAAAGTGAGGTTGAGAAATCACTTTGTTATAGCTTTAGCACTGAGTTGGGTGGAAGAATTTGTTCAGACATGTTGCTTTATGCCTTGAAACATGATGATGCTTGCTCACTAGGATTTTATTTTAGTGGCCTTAATTTACTGTGATCCATTTAGCCATTGAGAAGAATATGACCTCTGTAAGGCAGATAGAGCTGAATGGTGTGTGTAGCAGTTCCTAAACCCACCACAGTTTGCAGCTCAGTGCATTAAGCCCATGCTAATTTCAGATTAATACGCTGGATTGTGAACTGTGGCAATTCAGGAGTTGCTACATTCAGCCATCCATGCAGCAGGATCTGGGATGAATGGCATAAACTGGTTGAGCAATTCCAGTTTAGTCTTGGACCTCACGTGGATTAACAGTGACTCGCTGAGTACTTCCATGGCAGGCAGAGCTAGTACTTCTGTAGTTACTAGTCCCCTGGTACGACCATTTCCAAAGATTCATATAAAAACCATTAATGGTGAGCACAGAGTCACAGCTGCTTTCCTCCATCTGTTAAAAGCAGTGCTTAATTATTTTAGAGTGCCTCATTTACCTACATCTATTTTTCATGGGTTTTTTTTCTTTAACTAAACAGCATCAGCAAACAAGGAATTGGAAATGCAGATGGACCTCGATTTGACATTGTTATTTTTTGTTTTAAGAGTGATCTCTCTTTGTTTGTGTAAGTACAGGACTGAATGTGAGGAACTTCTGACATAATTGTTCTCCAAACCTCAGTGCTCCCAGTCAGTCTCTTGAAAATCGATGATAGATGTACAGTCTACTGTTCATCTCCTGGGCTATAAATTGTATGTACTTTTTTTGGAATTCACATTTAAAGTAAAACCAGATGAAGTTTTGTACTAAAAAAGACCGACACTAATGAGTGCTTTAGAAGTTCAAAGGGGAGTACAAGAGCTTAGATGAAATGAATTTTAATTGGCTCATGGTGACGTTTGTAGCTGTCTTCATGATGTAAACATCTGCTTCAGTCCAGTTGATCTTAAATTTAGACCATACCTACTTCCAGTCTTGCCTATCATGGAGAGCATATCTGTCTGTTAAGATGGGGGCAGCTATTCTGGGAAACAGGTGCCTGAAATGATTTGTTTAAACCGTTTGACTCAAATTTTCTGCACTGTGTCAGGACATTACAGTGTTTCTGAGGCCCGATTCCAGGCTGGAATGCATTTTATGGCACCTTGGTATATCTTGGCTCAGACAGTAAGCCATCTCAGCAGTACACTTAAAGAGCAAGCTGTAATCGCTCAAGACTGAGTGTGGAGTGAAATGCTGGTTTAGCTGTTGAGCTCAAGAAAGCAGCATCCCTTCATTAGAAGCAGCAGCACTGGAAAACATGCTGTTTTCCATTAGATCTGTTGTTCCAAGGACAAATACCCTAATTACACTTCAAAGCCTCTATCACCTCTGCAAGAGCTTAGGCTCTTCTGTTTCTTCTCCCTTCCCCCAACTCCAGTCTCTTTATTGTGTCAAAAGCAACCACCCCCTACCCCTTCTGCACCAATGAATGGTCAGTTAATGCTATTTTCAAAGGTATTCTCCATTCTACTAACTCACACAATAGATTTTTTTTCCCCAGAAAACCTATTTTTGAATGTATTCTGAACATTTTAGGTAATATAGGTAAAATATGTGTATGGACATATTTTTAAGGGGAAAAAAAATCCCCCTTTGCTCCAGATTAGTAGTAAACTTATACATATGTGTATATATATATTTGTATATGGTTGCCGTAGTGGAGTCTTTTGCCAAATGAGCATGTCTTTAACAGGTTTTTGCAATAAACAGGTACCTCCCAAAAAGAGGCTAATAGGATTTATTTAAAGAGGTAATTTCATTCTGGTATTTTACCTAAAAGTGTATTTCTACAATCTTGTTGAAGACTGTAAGCACACAAACCAATTTTTCAGGGTATTCTCTTACGGTATTCTGTACTGGAAGGGACAAAACCTTTTTCTGAGTGTTTTATCTTTTATCATCCCTCTTTGCTAGAAGCAGAAGTAGTACTTCTTGTGCAAACATGACAGCTAGACGGTGGCAGCAAATAATATCTTAGACACCTTAAGAGAGTAGATGTGATATGGTATGGGAGAAAGAAGAATATGCTTACAGAGACAAAAAGAGAATGAAGGTTTTGAAGTTTTCACATCGTCATTAAAAACATCGTGTTTAAATTTTTTTGTTTTGTTTTACCAATCTTGCAATGAGGGTTTGGGTTGGGGTTTTTTGTTTCAATATATTGTAGTTACTGCTAATTGTGGCTTCCGCTATGCATCCTGCAGCTCATTTATGTGTCTCTCCTCCCCTCATCACTCAAAAAACCCAAGTGTGTTAAACTGTAGATTTCTGAAGCTTACCCAGTCACATATGCTATGTTCACTGGGACCAGTTACTTGACACACTAAAACCATCTGGCTTATTGCTTATGTCTACTGTGCAGGTGTTTGCAAAGCGTGGTGGAGGTTGTGCCCTGCTGTGCTTCCTGCCTCCTCAGGACACTGGTGACACTTGCAGGACATCTCTGGTCACATAATGTACCTATGCATGCTTCTTCACCATGCCCCATCCAGTCTTCTCTTAGTATAAGGTAGAGCATGGGGAGAACTTTCTGTGGTGATTGCTAGTTTGTGATACAACTGTTAAGTAAATTAAAAAAACCCAAAAAAACAACAAAACAAAACAAACCAGTAGTGTAGGAAACTTGGAACGGCAGTATTTTTTCTCACTGGAAATAAATGTGTCCAGGCCTTCATGCACGTATATATGTATGCAGGAATGATACATAGATCAGGATTAAAACCTTTTCCAAAAAATAAGTGCTAATAGCAGAACATGTGGGAGAAACAGGCTAATGAAGAAAACGGTGGAGGAACATGGTATAGTTAAGACAGGAACAAGTAATGTATAGCTCAGGGACCAGACACAGCCAATGACTGCACTTCATCTGTAGTTCATAGAATCATAGAATGGTTAGGGTTGGAAGGGACCTCAAAGATCATCTAGTTCCAGCCCCCCTGCTGCGGGCAGGGACACCCTCCACTAGACCACATTGCCCAAAGCCCCATCCAACCTGGCCTTAAACACTTCCAGGGAGGGGGCCTCCACAACCTCTCTGGGCAACCTGTTCCAGTACCTCACCACTCTAACAGTAAAGAATTTCTTTCTAATATCTAATCTAAATCGACCCTCCTTCAGCTTAAACCCATTACCCCTTGTCCTGTCACTACACTCCCTGATAAACAGTCCCTCTCCATCTTTCCTGTAGGCTCCCTTCAGGTACTGGTAAGCCGCAATTAGATCTCCCTGGAGCCTTCTTTTCTCCAGGCTGAACATCCCCAACTCTCTCAGCCTGTCCTCATAGGAGAGGTGCTCCAGCCCTCTGATCAGCTTCGTGGCCCTCCTCTGGACTCTCTCCAACAGCTCGATGTCTCTCCTGTACTGGAGCCCCCAGAGCTGGACGCAGTACTCCAGGTAGGGTCTCACAAGAGTGGAGTAGAGGGGCAGGATCACCTCCCTCGACCTGCTGGTCATGCCTCTTTTGAGGCAGCCCAGGACACGGTTGGCTTTCTGGGCTGCAAGCGCACACTGCCAGTTCATGTTGAGCTTCTCATCAATCAATACCCCCAAGTCCTTCTCCTCAGGGCTGCTTTCAATCCATTCCTCACCCAGCCTATAGTCATGCTTGGGATTGCGCCAACCCCTGTGCAGGACCTTGCATTTGGCCTTGTTGAACTTCATGTGTTTTGCACGGGCCCACCTCTCCAGCCTGTCAAGGTCCCTCTGGATGGCATCCCTTCCCTCCACCGTGTTGACCACAGCACACAGCTTGGTGTCATCGGCAAGCTTGCTGAGGGTGCAACTCGATCCCACTGTCCATGTCGCTGACAAAGATGTTGAACAGTGCCGGTCCCAGTACTGACCCCTGAGGAACAGCACTCATCACCGTTCTCCACTTGGACATTGAGCCGTTGATCACAACCCTTTACATTGAACATTTTAAGTGTTTATGGATCATGTCATATAGAATCAGAATGCTTTGGGTTGGAAGGGACCTCAAAGATCATCTAGTTCCAACCCCCCCTCCACTAGACTAGGTTGCCCAAAGCCCCATCCAACCTGGCCTTAAACACTTCCAGGGAGGAGGCATCCACAACCTCTCTGGGCAACCTGTTCCAGTGCCTCACCACTCTAACAGTAAAGAATTTCTTTCTAACATCTAATCTAAATCAACCCTCCTTAAGCTTACCCTCCTTCAGCTTAAACCCATTACCCCTTGTCCTGTCACTACACTCCCTGATAAACAGTCCCTCACCATCTTTCCTGTAGGCCCCCTTCAGGTACTGGTAAGCTGCAATTAGATCTCCCTGGAGCCTTCTTTTCTCCAGGCTGAACAATCCCAACTCTCTCAGCCTGTCCTCATAGGAGAGGTGCTCCATCCCTCTGATCAACTTTGTGGCCCTCCTCTGGACTGTCTCCAACAGCTTTCTGGGCTGCAAGTGCACACTGCCGGCTCATGTTGAGCTTTTCGTCAATCAATACCCCCAAGTCCTTCTGCTCAGGGCTGCTTTCAATCCATTCCCCGCCCAGCCTATAGCTGTGCTTGGGATTGCGCCAACCCACGTGCAGGACCTTGCACTTGGCCTTGTTGAACTATGAACATATGTCAGTGTATGGCCTGCTAAAGGCACTTGGATGACCCTCAGAAAGGCAACAGTTACCCAACCTGAGTTAGATAGTGTCTGTGTTGGAGTTCCAGGTCATGCAGGACTGTGTTTGGCTCTGGCTGTGGTAAGGCCTGTGGAATATTCAGACCACTGGCAGGAAAGCTGCAGTGAGTTCCTTGGAGCTCTTTTTGACCAATGTAATTGATATACTGAATGAAATGGTTTGTTTTTCAAAGATGATGGGTATTCCAGCAAGACTGAATTTCACCATAATATTTCTAGTTAGCTCTTATCCCAGCCTAAATCTCATGGAAGTCTAGTTCAGTGTAGTAGTCTTACCAGTGTACTTTCTTTGCTGTTTAATGTCAGAAGAGAGGAGACATCCTGCAGTTTGACATATGCAGAAGAAATGTCATCTGCATAACTTTCCAACTTAAGGACATCAGAAGTTGTCACCAGCTCTGCTGGTTCTGTGAGCTCAAAATGCAGTAGTACCTCTGTGCAATGGGACACATTTAGAAGTGGCAAGTTTTTAGTCTGGGGATTTGGGGCATTCTGGTAGTGGGCACAACATATGGCTAATGGGGAGATCTCTAGTGGTTCCTTGGGCTTCTAAGGGACTCTGTTCTCAGAGCTCCATTGCTTGTTCATGCAAGCAATAGCTGCATGAATAGCTGCGTTCAAAGCTATGAAGAAGATGCAGTTTTAAAAAAATTATTGTTTATTTTCTTCCCCCCGAGCATGAAACTTAAATGAATTTCAATTTTTTTTTTTTTTTTTTAGGGTGATGGGCATTTATGCCTTTATATCACAGCTAATGCAAACAAAAGAGCAGATCTACACTGCTGTTACTACCTCCTCTCTGTACCAACTAGCTCCCCGATGCTGCAGATGCCCCAGCTGCTGCTGCTGGTAAGTGCTACAGAAGACTATTCAGCTTCCCTTTGCAGTCTGCTCTATCCCTTGATTCACAAGGAGATACCGTAGCTGTGGCTGCAGTTTAGACTTTTCTCTCCCTCCCCCTGCGAGACCTCTGTGTGCTTTGACGTCATGTGTGCTCCTTTCAGTTGCCATAGCAGCCCCATTCCCCAAGCTCTCTGCCTGTCTCCTCTGGTAGGTTCCACGATGGTACAGCCAGCATCACGCTGCACAATGGTTTCCAGGCAGTGAAAGAGCGTGATTCAGCAAGCCACTCTTTTTTTTCCTCTCTTTATTTCATTATTATCAGACATTTTGCCTCCCCTTTTTCTGTTCTGCTCTACCTTCTCCCCCAGGCTTTTATTTAGTTCTTTAAAGGAAAACAGTGGTTTACCCCGAATCCAACTGCCCATCTGTTTATTTTTTATTATTATAAATAGCCCATCTTTTCCTCGGCACTGGTTGGAATGTGATTTAAAAATACCACCTAAAGTCGCAGTTTTGGGGAAAGGTTTCTGGACGAGGAGAATAGCTCGCAAGCACGGAATGGTAGGTGGTTGATGCTAATATTCTATGACTAACTGCTTTTGCAGGGTGGGGTGATGAATATTGATTGCTGTTTAAAAAAAAATTGGGGAGAGGGGGAGAGAGACAGGTTAATGAAGTAAACTGCTAACCAAAGCAAGAAGGCTGCAGCTGTACATTTTGTGGCCAGAGAACCATCATTTTCCTGTGTTCGGGTGTGTATGAGCTTTTCTGTTTGGACGCTTTAGGTGACCGGTGGTTGTGAGAACAGTGCAGAGGCACATCATGGACAGGAGTGTGATAGTGCTTTACCAGCTGGCTCATGTAAACAGTAGTGTTTTACTCAGCCTCATCACCTCTAACACTGCTTGGGGGCTATTGGGGGAAGGAAGTGTCTTGGCTTGCAATTCAGTAGAAATGAGTACATGCATGGGTTATATAGTCCATACTGAGTCATATAAAAATTAAATTTGTGAAAATAAAAAAAGAAGAGAGGGTAATGATAAGCAACTAGGAAATCCAGAGGACAGAAGTCTTGGCCTTCTGCAAAGTGGTTGAATGCCAAAAAAAAAAAAAAAAAGTGTGTTTGACAAACTGTGTTGGATGTGGGGATGGGGATTGTTTTTAGGAAAGTGGTCTTTTAAGGTAATCATCACTCTTCTGCATTACTCTCAGATGCAAATGAACAACTCAGCTCATTGGGTCTTACAGAACCACCAAGAGATTTTAGGAAAAGTGTTTACAGCATGCTACAGGCCAGTTATTTTGCAAAAGAGAATTAACAATCTGTAGATACTGCAGTGAAATCAATGTTGCTTTGCAGGGAAACCCTCTGGCAGAAAAGCTATTGCTACAGGAAGAAATGTTGGTTTTGTTTTTTACTGCAGAGAGGCCTTATTAGAAATAATACAAATTTGACTTGGATAATTAAGTATTATAGCATTGTTTAATAAGCAGGCGGCGCTTCCAGTGAACCATGATGGGCATGTTTCACACCATTCATGTACTGAGTGATTGTAAGCTTGTTTACATGGGTTCTTTTTGCTGCATAGCTTGACGATATCCTCAATGCAGCCTTCCCCTCTGATATGTTCACTGTGAGTTTTGCCAGACTTGTTTAAAGACAAATCAACACTATATGAAAATACAGATTTTGAAAAAAATGATGGCATAGACTAGAAATTTTTTAGGAGGAAAATGGAAATGAGCGTATTGTAAATGATCAGGAGAAGCCTGAAATCAGCTTGCTGGAGGACACAGAGCTTGTCATGCAAGGCCAGCTTCAGAAAAAGAGAAAGGTTAAGACAGAATAGGATGGTGTTGGTACTGCACAGGGCTGTTTGTCTTTGCCCACATGTAAGCTATCTTTGGTTCCTGTGCCTTAGGGAAAGAGGAGTGCACCAAACCTCTCATATTTTAACCTAAATTTTAATAGCAGAATATTGCTCTGTAGTCACTAGTAGTATTTTCTTCTGTGGTGCTTCTGCTGTGTGCTCAATCTTCCTTGCTAGGAAAGGTGACATAGAAATACCTTTTCAATTGGCTCAACTAATGACTTTCTCTTACAGGGGACGCAGATGTGAATGACAAAGGTGATTTGACCTCAGCCATTAAACAATATTCTTTCTCCCTGACCCTCAGTAAACTGCACTCTTGCGCATTGCTCTCTCCTGCTGTTTCAGAGTATGCATAATTTGTCAGGGTCCTGTTATAATTATGATTTTGTTGAGGAGTATTAGGATTACAGGGATGTTCCTAAACAGGATAAGGGCAAATATCGTTTAACATGAAAAATAAGTTGCCTTCAGCTGCCGGTCTGCCTGCTTGATATTAGAAAATGTCCCTTTCATTGTTGGAAATATGTGTGTGCACTGAAGGGGGTTTTTATGAGCAGACCTTGGGGTTGAGTATTTTCTTGTAGTTTGGCTTTGTTTTTTTTTTTTTTTCCCCACTGTCAGTGGTTGGCATGTTTGCAGCCATTATTTAGAGATTTAATAGTACTGGATCAATAATTGTAAGACAAAATATCTTCCAACGATGTTACAGTACCAGATCTGGCTTGTGAAAGCAAAGGGAGAGCTATCAAAATTTCCCTGCCATGGTATTGGAGAATGTCATAAAGCTCCCTAGTGGTTTGCAGTCCATTGTAAAACTCATGCAATTTAACAGAGAGCTAAAGCAGGTCCAAAGAAGGAGGGTTTTAGCATTGCTTTTGCAGACGACATCATAGTTTTATTAAGATTTGGAGGGCAGAAAAGCTGAATTTAGAGAAAGGTCCCCAGCTTTAAAATTGGTTATCTCTTAAACTGTTGTTCAGTAGAAGCTACCCAGTTCTTTGGACAATTCCTGACTAAAAAATAAAAAAATCACTAGCTTGTTGACAAATTTTCCAAACAAACTAAGTTTTTAATTTTTTTTTTTTTATGGCAAGCATTCTATATCCATAGCTCCTCTCATTCCACTGGTTATATTTTGAGCTTATAATAGTACTACTAGAAATTATGACCTAAAAGCGTAGTGATTGCAGTATTATTACCACAGTTGCTGCTGTGTTATGTCATCAGGAGAAAAGATAGAGACTTCTCTGGACCACAATACTGAATATAAATATAACCTGGCTTCTAATGCTCATATATGCTTCTAATATTCTGCTACCCTTTTCTGATTCTTGCATGCTTACTGTTTTGAAGGCCACTTGCAAGAAAAATTAACCCTCATAAAAGGGCACCAATTAAAAGAAAAAATGCTGCATTTGCTGTGAGTTCTTTTTTCCTTTCGTTCTTGCAGCACCATCTGTGGAGGCAGACATAAGAAAAACAGTCTTTCACAGAAACAAAAAACCTTTTGTACTCAAGTAACTATATAAAACTGATGGGCTAAAACTGAAAGCAATATACAACTTCAGTACGAAATATCAGATGTTAGGGCTATGCTTCCTTTCTCTTATGGTGTGATAGGGATGGGACAGAATCGAATGGTCCACCATTTGCAAAAGTTACACAGCTTTCCTTGAGTTGCTGTACTGTGTTTTAGCCTGATAGCCATAGGTTTGTTAGCAAGGTTTAGAATCAGTCTTGGCTAGTTGTTAGAAGGACGAGAAATTCAAGTCCTGATACTTTCCTTGTTTGTCTTGTTTGTTTGCTATATAGTGAGATTTTTAATAAAGAATTTGGCACATGAATGTTCTCCTCAGCTTCATTTGTACAGAAGGGATGTGAAGTCATGAGCTTTTGTGTATCTTAGGATATCCCTGACTATGCCTGAAGAATAGGACAGAGTCAGAGTCCGTGTTAGAGCAAGAAAAAGAAAAAGCAACTGTTGTATTTTTAGGATTCCAGGTTTTTCTCCTGGCCAAGGAAAAGAAGAGGTTGCTGCCCGCATGAGTTTAGACCCTTGCTCACATCACAATAGTGACATGGGAAATTTGGGGTGTTTTAGTTTCCCAGGACTGCTGTCAGCTTTTTATATTTTAAAAAACAGTAAAAGTTGGAGGTCCGGAAGAGCTTTCCAGTCAAGTCAATAGCTGCTTCACCAGGATTCTACACAAAGAGGTCAGATGATAACCCATAAATTAGGAACTGCTATTTGAAGTGGGATTTCAGGGAGCCTGAGTATGTGCAACTCTTGTCCCAGCTCAGTGAAGTGTAGTGGGACCTCTCTGGTTAAGCAGTTGTTTTCTCATAAAGATTTTTAATCTTCTATTCTTAGTACAAAGCTTCAGTTCACTTCTGAGCTACTTGAAAACATGTTGTGAAACAGTTGTAAGTTCATAATGTCACAAATCAAATGTAATTTCAATCCCCAGGTATTAGTGGCAGATGACTGTGTACAAATCTCAACTTGTAATAGGGAAAGTTTCTGTTCTTCCTTACTCCAAAAAAAAAAAAAAATTGAAGATCTGACTTGAGAAAGATAGGTTAGAAACAAAAATAATTATTTTAGAACGGTGTTATTGTTTTAGTGCCGTCTGTTGCAATTTGAACAGTCTTGAACATGACCTCCTGAGCCTTAGGGTCTGCCTGCCTTGATTTTTTTTTTTTCCCCCCCTGGGAAAATTCCCATGACACCTCTCTCCCATTTAAACAACACTTCATTCTGCATTATTTTCTATTTCTAGCCTTTCTTCTTTACATGGAAGAAGAGAAATTTATGGTATAGATACTACCTGTAACTGGATGCATTATGGTATTATCAGAGGAAGATCTTAAGTCTTTGGTATATGATGTGCAAATACTGACTTTCAAGTTTCAGTTTTCTGAATTTTTTTGTGTCTATCAGACTTGAAAAGTAATCCCCAAATATTTCTTTCTCTTTTTTGTGCTTAGGGCTAGTATTAGAAACCTGTACGAGCAGCAGCCCAGACTCAAATATCAGCTATGGCAACCCATGCATGAAGTCAATGCCTTTGAACCACGTCCTATAGATGAGACATAGCACGTGCTGTGGTAAGTCAACAATGCATTATTTTATTAAATCACACTCCCTAAAAAAAAAAAAAAAGAAAAAAGAAAAAAAAAGAAAAAAAGAAAAAAAGAAAAAAAGGAAAAGAAAAAACAAAAAGGTATTTAATGCCAAAGTACATTCTGCTTTTTTTTTTCGGAAGGGGACATTAAAATTAAAACTTCTAGTAATTTTTAGTACACGTGAGCATAATGCTATCTTATAAATGCCTTCTTCAAGTGTATAATTTCTGTACATGTAGTTATCAGATGGAGCACATTGGGAATATGGTTTTGGTGGAAGTGTGAAGATAGCAAAATAAAAAAAATCCTACATATGCAGTGTTCTGGGCGTGATATATCCACTATTTTACACCAATTTTTGTAATTAATGTTTTGCATCTCTTTGATTTCGGTGGGGGAGAGGAAAGGTTGTTTTCCTTTTCTTTGAGATGACTGAAGACGACTGTGAGGAATCCTGACAGATTTTTTGATGTATATCTCTTTATCCTTGAACAGGAAAATAAATTGTGAGAATAGTGACGACCAAAATAGGGATGAGGATTTGGGCAACGTGGTCTAGTGGAGGGTGTCCCTGCCCGCAGCAGGGGGGCTGGAACTAGATGATCTTTAAGGTCCCTTCCAACCCGACCCATTCTATGATTCTATGAAAAGCAAATAGCCTTTTAAAAAATATTCTACGGCTTTAACTATCAGTATGTCTGCTAATTATTTCAATGCATATTTCTTATGTAATAAGTCATTTTGATCCTGATAATTTCTTTAAGATGGCTTTGGTATACCTTTGGGAGATGAGGAATTGTTTTTAGATGTCCCATGTAATCACAATGGAATTATTGTGAAATCTTGTACTCTTGAAGGTAACCAATTTTCTGTTCAAAACAAGCTTATGTTCTTTTTTTTCCCCCACTAATACTAGCTAGGTGTTTGTCAGCTGCAGTCACCATAACCAGCATAAACTGAAAGCCAACAGCTTTAAAAAGAAGCCACAGATCCAAGTTGATCTGTGGAGTTCAGGCAGATGTGTGATTTGGCCTTTGCCAGTGGCCTGTGTCAAATCTGATTCCTGGCACCATTACACAAATAAGGTGTAGATCCAAGTCACTAAAATGTTTCTACTTTTTTGTTATGAGATAGAACTCTCTTGTTATTTGTAGATCAGGAAGAGATCAAAACACATAGTATGTGCTGACTGGTGGGCAGTAGTGATACGTGGCTGATACAACAGTAATGAAATGAGAGCTCTGATGGCAGGTCATTTTCATCCTTTGTAGAGCTGCTGAAAAAAATTGAACATGTGTTGGTTAAATCAATTTCACTCTGCTCTGGAGTGAAATGAGTGAGAAAGTAGCAGAAAGCAGTACCTACTAGTCCATTGAGAGAATCTGTGTTCTGTTGAAACCTAAGGGGTTTCCCAAGGAGAGAAACTGTACATTGGACAAGAATAGTGATTCATGGCATGAAGAGTCCCAGTCTGGATGCTAACATCCTTGACTTGTGGACATCTAGAGGAAGCAAAACATTTCTGTAGAACCTAAAAACCTCCCTGTATTACTACTATGATATTTCTAACTTCTTATGGCTTTTAAGGCCTGTTGCATTTGTCCTAAGGCAATTCTTGTTAGTAAGAAAGACAGCCTTCATCTTGGTTTAATATGTGGACACTAAAACCTGTGAAACTCAACCTTTCTTAAATGAATGGATCTGGGTGAGTTTTGAATTCATGATGAAGCCTCAAACCGTATGACTCTGGTTTTGGGGGGGGTTGTTGGTTTTTTATTTGGTTTTTTGTGGGTTTTTTTAATTTTAATTTCTGTGTTTAGGAGCATATAGGCAACCTGATAGTTTTAGATAATGAGAGTTTTAAATAAACTGGCAACAGCAAAGTATATATGATTTATGGTAGTTGATAGTGTGCAAATAAAGGATTTTTATGTTAACAAGTCCATAATGAACAGTAGCTAAAGAGAAGTTGCATGGAATTTTTATGGTGGTGTGTACACGTTAATACGATGAGTCCATAGTCATGGCAGTTCAGTTCCGCTCACCATTAACATTTTAAAAATTGCTGTATATGTAAAAAAAATCTTTTTGAAGAAACGAGGTGACGATAATCCCCACTCTCAGCAATTTTACATTTAGTAATATATGCAATGCTAATTTTAGAATACAATGATACTGCTGTCTACAAGCAGTATGACTTGATCATTTGTCCCTCAGGTGACCAAGATGTCTTTGTCTTAATGTTGTAGCTATTGATATTGCTGTGTGATATTTGAAGCATGCACCAATGGCTCTGTTCAGTGTAGTTTATCTCTGAGTTCAATGCACATTGAAGTCACCTCCTCCAGCTTTGTTCTTCCTAATTTAGATTTTAGGATGGGTAATCAGTACAAACAGACAGCAGGTTTTCAGAAATGGTATATGATACAAACCAAAAGAACTCAGAGATGTCATAGGTAGAGTGTTGCTGAGAAATTTTCCTCCCAACTGACATAATTTTAACAGACAAAAATAGTTAAACATTTTTAACAGAAATTAAGGAATTCAAGGTCTTGTTCTGAAGCTACAGCTCCACAGAAAATGTCTGTAGGTGTCTTCAGGCATATAACACAATCCTTTAGCATGTATTTAAAGTTTTCTGTGTGTATGAATTAGAGATGCAGTCCTGTAAACATGCGTGAAACAAATACAATTTGAAATTTGGGGCCTTGATGTGCAAATGCTTATGCTTTCTGTGCAGGTTCTCTCCAGTTATTATTGGTCATTAAGGCATACAAATCACTTTGAACATATAACTGTATTTTGCATTCAGCCATTTCTGTTTATGAAAATGCAAGCTTTGTAACTGTGGAATTTGTATGTGAAATCAGAAACCCAGTCTAAAACTTAGCATATAACCATCAAAGTTAACGACTTTTAAAAATGGTCAGGAAAAGTAGCATTTGGAGAACAAAAATTCTTACCAATGTTCATCATGAAAAAGAGCAGATAATGAAAAAAATTAGGATATTTTAACATGAAAATAAGATTAGTGCTATGGGTGATGGGACTTTTGTAAAGCTGACTTAGTAATTTTGGTAGAAATCATGTGAGAGAGAGGCTTTGATATATCTATGCAGATGAACAAAGTACCAGGGATAAAGTAATTATTTTTTTAAGCACTTACAGAAAGATTCTCAAATGTTTCTTCTTTTGAAAGTCTTGGCTTGGTATCTTGCAACTACAGTTGCATGTTTTTATGAAACATTGTGTTGGTTTCTCTTATGTTCACCCCTGTGTAAAGTGCTAAGTGCACAGAGAGAAATTCTGGGCTCCATCTAGATAGGTAAATGTAAGATAGCTCCAGTGAGTTCAGTACAGTTATACCAGACTTGTATCAGAGGAGCTCAGAGTACAATTTTCTCTGAGAAACCTCTGTTCTGCTCCTCTGCCTTCTTTAATAGAAAAAGCCTGTTTATATTAAATTTGCTGCATATGATAAATGTAAAAACTACTTATCTGTTATTGATGGTGGCGATGTAACGAACAACATTTTTCCCATTTGAAAACTGTTGCCTTAGCATATTTCCAAAAGCTATTTGTCATGTGATCAACTACGTACAAACAAAGTTTTTCCACAAGTGACCTGTAATTGTCAACACTTTAACTGTTCACCTTCCCTACTTTTCAAGGAGGCTGGACTTTTTTCCAGAAAGTGCTGAGATCTTCACTTTGAATTACAGACTTTTCAGTGGAACCACTTAATGACCTTTTATTTTCATAAACTTCCTTGGAACTGCCCATAAAAGCGAATTTTCCTGCCTTTGCTTTTTTTTTTTTTTTTGGTCTTCTCAGGATATTGTTTTGCAGGATGTTTTCACTCCCTTTTAAACTCAGATAGTGTTATTTTTTATGCTGTTACTTCTCATTCTGATTCATATCCCTTCTCCCTCCATCCTTGGTTTGTCTTTACTGATCCCTGCAGCCTGTGAGATTTGTATTTTAATTAAATGATATTGAAATATATCATTGTTGACTCTTGCGGCATTTGGGTTTTTTAATGCCCTAGGCTCAGTGTCACATACATATGAGAAACTATGAGCTTTCTTTTAATCAAAAGTAGGTTTTTCATCCTTATTCTTGAAAAAAATGAAGCTTGAGTATGTGAAAGCTTGGCGCTTCAAAAATGTATAAGCCTCCCACCAAGATTATTCCTTAACAGTATCTCAGAATTTTGGGGGCATGTGACATGGTTCTTAGATGTTTGGGACTGATTTTTAGAATTGGTTGGAAAGTGAAGATTTGCTAGCCTTCTGAATGCTGTAAAGACAGGGACATACCTCTGTTCTGTATCTATGTCTGCATTCCTCCAGTAGCCTGGATTGGCCTAGGAAAAGTTAAGCTTTTTGTGCATTTAAAAAGTGAAAATGAAATTCTTCTAAAAAATTCAAGTGCAGGTGTCTGCCTGTGGGGGATCTCCAGTTGTTTAATTTCACTTTTGAAATACCGATGGATCAAATGCTTTTATTCTGCCACATGTCAGTCTGTGCTTATTGGAAATGAGTGAACTTACTTTAAGAGCTTAATACTTCCCTGTGCCAGGTGTGACCTGTGAACATATCACATGAAATATTTGTGTGGTGTCTGCTGTATTTTTTGAGCTACTGATGGAAAAAATATCTCAGTGCCACTTGGCAGGCTAGTTCAGTATTTGGCAGGCTCCCTTCCCAACCTTATGGAAAATATCCAGGACTGTAGAATACAGGAGTAGAATCTCAGACAAATATCATCTGAACCTTTGAGTAGTTTTTCAGTGGGATCCTTATGAGTTGTATTAAAATAATTTGAATAGCCTGCAGAAGAATAAATGGAAATGCCAAATCAATAACAAAAAACACAGAGATGGTGCCAGCAGAAGGGTGGAAAAGAGACCAAGACAGTAGTAAATTCAGCTACGTTAATGGGTATGGCATATGAACCCATATTATATAAAGTGGTGGGAAGTATTTTGTAACCACATGGGGAAATATTTTGCCTGCTTCCTCTTCTAGACTTGTTAGTGTGGTGTGTTGACTCTGTGCCTATTTCTTTGTGTACTGTTCTTAGCAAAAGAGCCTTTTCTTATCACAATCTGTCAACAGGAGTAGAAACCTGAACATACCATGTAATAACATCAGCTTTTCCTCTGCTCACCTTCCCTCTGCCATTGTCTGTATCAGAAAGAATGGGGAATATTGACTGTGAGTGAGGAATATAGGTCTTGTAGAGAGAAGCATCTGCAGTACTGGCAGCATCAGCTATCACATTCATGCTCACTGCAGTAGGGTTTAGGTCAAATTGGCTCAAGGCAGCAGTATGCTAACTGATGTACAGGCATCAGGTTAGCTGCTTTAAGCTCTTGGGTCAGTCATTTCCCAACTATAAAAAACGAGTAAAACAAGTGAAAGAGATTTGTACAGGGTTATCAATGCAATGCAGTGAGTGTGATGTTAATAATGTCATGATCCTTCTCTCTTAACTATTGGGATGGAGTGTGGCAGACGAGTGAAAGGACAAAGGCAAATATGCATGATGGAGGACTATCCAGAAGGGTGAGGTTATCCAGAGGTTATTTAAACTCATCCACAGCCTCATCTACAGCACCTGAAGTATCCTTGTTGTGTTGGATGCAGACTGCTGTGTGGTAGCAGGTTGGCAAGAAGAGAGTGAACATTGCAGGCATGGTGCAGTACTTGTGCGTTTTTAATACACTCTAAATTCCTGGCACAATTAATAAGGCCAGTTCACCTGTGTTGAGTTTGACAAGACATTATTAAATAGGCATTCTTGAGCTGCTGGATGTTGAATAGCTCTGGCTTTGTTTTATAAAAATCAGAATTGTTCAGGCTTACAGTTTTTAATCACTTTAAGAATATAAGAACAGCCAGTAGTCTTACAGAAAAAAAATATCTAGCAAAGGCTTCTGTCCGCAGTGGCCATTAGCTAAATATTTGGTGAAGGAAAGTGAGAACAAGATAAGCAATCATTAATGTTTCTCTTGCTGTGGCCTCCCATATTCCAAAAGTCTGTCTCAAAAAAAAAAAAAAAAAAAAAAAAATCAATCAGAAACTGTTTCTTTGTGTTAAAAATTCTGTTTTCTGATTCAACATTTTCTGCCCAGTTCATGTTTTATGACTTCTTTTCTAGGTGCTCAATATGAAGAACAAGTTCTAGATGCATTGCAAATGCTGGGTCTTTCTTTGTTTTTTAAAGTGTCAGGTGTAGATATTAGTCCTATCCCAAAAAAATATTTTCTTCTTGTGTGAACCCACTGTAAGACTGCAGGGGCTTTGAAAGTGCTTATGAAGATATAATAGCATCCTGATAAGAAGTTCTGATTCATAGCAGATATGAAATCATTGCTAAAGGTAATGTTTATACAGCAGACTCTGTAGTAATTTATTGTGTATGTATCTTTGTGTTAACATGGCTACTATCCCAAGCTAGTTTGCGAAAATCAATGCAGCGTATGATACAGAGACTCCTAATCAGCTTCCTTACTGCCTTCGTTTGGCAGTTACATTGGAAAAATGTAACTCCAGTTAGGCATCCAGCTAGTAGGGTTATTTTCCTTGGAGTAGTGCGTAGGGTGGACTGAGCAGGTGTCAGTACACTCTGTTCTGGCCTGCCAACACTGCATGAGAGGAGACAAGGATGGGAACAGTTTTATAAGCCATTAGGATCGAAATAGAGCACACAAGAGGAAGCAGGGAGGAATTAATTACTCCATGTTTCACAGAGTGGACGTTAAGTTTTTTCTTGATTGCACATCAGAACCGGATGACATAATGATCTATAATGGTATCCAAACATTCCTGTCCCTGTACTCTCAAACCTCTGAACCTAAGTGGTTACAGTTGATGGGTTTTCACCATTTAACTTCACTATTTCATGCCTAGTCCAAATACTGTCTATATAATTTACCTCAGAAAATTCAGAGATGATAATAATTAAAGATTGGCTCATATCCTTAAATAGGAACATTTAAAAAAAAAAAAAGGCAAGCAAAAAAGAAAAATACATTTTAATGCTGCTTTTCTTGTAACAAAAAAAACCCCACAAAAAATCCTCTCTGAGCATTCCTGAAAAAGATCTGCATGGCTTAATTGTGAATCATAATGCTACTTAAATGCCTGCATTAATTTTGTTAGATTTCAGTCATCAGTGTGTAGACAGATGTTTTTATGGCATCATGAATGCTTGATTTGCTGTTGTACTTAAAATTAATTTTATTATCTGTCAAGCTGCATGAAGAGAATCTGGTGGATGTCTTCCATGACAGAAGAATGTCGAAAAAATATCTACATGTTTGTACAAATGGCAATGATCTATAAATCCTTTCATAAAAACAGTGATTTCAAGGTGGTTTATACTTCTCAATCTGGCAAACCCGTAGTGCAATTCTCTGCTTTTCTTTAGAGGTTTTGAAAAAACAAAAACAAGGATATCTGCTTGGTTTTGGCTTTTTCAGCTGTGGCAATTGTTAGTACATGTAGTGTAGGCTCAAATCCTATATATAATTACATTGATTGCCATAAGAATTAGATGGTTTACACCAGTTGAGACTTGCATTCTGTAGGTTTGATTTAATGTTGGTTTTAAGTGGCACTAGGTTTGTTGCAGAAAATTTCTTCTCTCATTTGATGGAGACTGAATTTCTGTACTACAGACTTTTCCTCCGCTTCTCCCAAGCTTCATTTCTGAGCTCTTATGTCTCCTTAATGTGAAAAAAATATCTCTAGCTGTCAACATTACATGCAGCTGAAACTGTCACATGTGAAGCACTATTGTAAAAATTGAAGTATTCAAAAATCTTGAGTGAAAGGCTGTTAGATTTTCATTTTGTGAGCTTTTGTAGGCTACCTTTGGGTCTCATTGTTAAGGTTTTCTCTGAAATCCAAAAGGGCATAAAAACCTCAGATATGCTCCAGGAAACAAATGAACTAATAGGAAAATTACAAGAAAACATTTTCAGTGTCAGCAGTGGTGGGATAAATTTGACAGCAAATTTTTTTGGAAAGAGTTATGCATGGATCAACTGCCCAGCATCCTTACCAGGTAGAATCTGACCTGTGAATTACTTTTTAATTCTTTTTTTAAAATATTTTTTTAAAAAATAATTGTCAAGATCCCCCTCTCCCCCCCCAAAAAATGGCTACGAAATGTTAAAATTATAAAATGAAATATAGTTCTTCATATATAAGGAAGCTTTCTGACACATTTTATTGTACCTTGAAGGTGGGCAGTTGGAACACGAATTTGCTCTGAGTTGCATCTCCCACAATCAGCACATTGACCAAAATCTTCTTCCACCTGAAACTTAGTACAGGCTTGGCTAGTTGGCTCAAGAGTTTGTTCATCTGAATGGTCTGGACTCCAGATAGTCCATACCAATTAACCACAAAGCAGAACTTGGTGGGGTCATGGAAACAGTACAGCTAAAGACAATCTAAACGTATCCCTTGTGGTGAGCAGTCTATTTTTATAGTTGTGAGGCTATCAGGCTACTTTCTCATTAGTTCTTTGTTCTTTTTGTCAATGAATGAAAGAAAAATTAAAACTCGGCTCAAATTTTAAATGGTATCAGGAACATAAGCTTTTCGACACTAGATTCTGGTGATGTTAATGAAAAGAAAATAAAGCCACACATTCCTCTCTTTCTCTTTTTCTTTCTCAAATCCCTTTTGCAGTAGTGAGAAACATCTCATGCTGTCCCGTATAATTGTCAGTGATACTGTTATCTGAGCTAGTTATGCTGCAGCTTTTCTTAAGGGTTTAGCTAGTGTTCAGATAGTGTACAGGACCAGATGCTCTTTTTCACGGCTGCAAAGTTTCAGTAACTGGAGAGAACTGCAAAGGAGAGAGCTGTAATCAAGTTAGGCTTTAGTGGCCTTGAAAATTATAGCTGAGTCATGATATCCAAGATTTCAGACTAAATGTGTATCAAGTGCACTTGTATTGCTGAGTGAGCTAATTTTAATCATCTGCAAGCATAAATCAGTTGAATTAGCAAGTCTACTCAGCTCTGATGAGACCCCACCTGGAGTACTGCATCCAACTCTGGAGCCCTCAGCACAGGAAAGACATGGACCTGTTGGAGCAGGTTCAGAGCAGGGACACAAAAATCATCAGGGGGATGGAACACCTCTCCTATGAAGACATAGGAGGGAGAGAGTGGAGGTTGTTCAGCCTGGAGAAGAGAAGGCTTTGGGAAGGCCTTATTGTGGCCTTCCAGTACTTTTGTTATAAGAAAGATGGGGACAGACTTTTTAGTAGGGTCTATAGTGGTAGGACAAGGGGTAATGCTTTAAAACTAAGAGAGGGTAGATTCGGACTAGATATATGGAAGAATTTTTTTACAATGAGTCACTGGAACAGGTTGCCCAGAGAGGTGGGAGATGCCCCATCCTTGGAAACATTCAAGTTTAGGTTGGACGGGGGTTTGAGCAACCTGATCTAGTTGAAGATGTCCCTGCTCATTGCAGGGGGGTTGGACTGGATGACCTTCAAAGATCCTTTCCAGCCCAAATCATTCTATAATTCTGTGAAAAGAAAAACTTGGCTGTGTAGATAAACAGGATACGAACCAATATCCCTGAAGTAGGACTAATGCTATTTCACAGTAGTTGTCTTTGTTGAGCAACCTGACCTAGCAGTTGCATGCTTATTCCCTTCTCCAGTAATGCCTCATACAGAGTTTGGTGTTGTCGAGCCTCAGGTTTTTGGTACCCATCCTGCTGCATTACAAAGCCCAATTGAAGCTTCTTCTTATCTTGATGAGAGCTACTTCTGTTCTACTGCCTACTCCATTTCTTACTGTTCTAGATAAACACTACTGCTTTGTCAACTTTGTCTGCAATTTAAGCACTTGTATTAAAATACATGTCATTTTCACAACTAATGCAGTTCTCTTGCATGCAAGGATCTTCTGAAGGCATTCTTCTACTACATCATCACTTACAAGGACATTTAGTCTCATGTCCTTCATCTTTTTTCCAAGACATTTTGCATGCTAAAAGTGAAAGTTACTATCTTAGATAATGGTGAAGCACAAATACTAGACATAGTTGTCTTAGCCTTCTGTACATTATAGTAGCTATAAATTTTTCTCTGCTTGTGTATATACTTCTTTTTGACAGAAATGTCTTCCAAATATACTTTGGAGATATGAAGAAAACCCCCCCACACAAATCCAAAACAAAGAACATGTGGTCTTTCCACTAGTTCCCTAAATTCCTCTTCTCTGCTTTCTGCAGATGTCAGCAGAACTGTTTTTGATCCCATCCAGAGCTCTTTGGAGGGGTGAAGAGGAGAAAGCTTTCTTTTTTTTTCAGCCATCAGGATTACCAGTATTTTACCTTACAGCTTGCTTCTGAAATAAAACTGGATTCCAGAACCAAGTTACTCTTATTGCTATGCCTTACTGACAAAACTGTTGTACCTCCTCTGCTGCTGTGTTGCATCCATCACCTCTGTTCCTTTTCTTCAGTGTCTGCACTTTCCTCTCAGAATTAATTGCTTTTTAGTTTCATCCTTTGCTGATTCTGTGTTAGAAACTGTCCTTGAAAACGTTTGGTGGATATTTCCAAAAACAGATGCTCAAAGTAATACTGTGTGGAATGTCCAAAAGAGCAATAGCATGATTTTTTGTTAGATCCGCAGGCTCATTTTGTGTCTAGTGCAGCTCAAGGTGATAAGTAAGTGTGATGTTAAAAGCTTTAAAGAAATCTGAATGATTTCTTCAACACAATACCATGAAAATTCACCTCTGTGAGAAAAAATAAGATTCAAGATGTAGAGCAAGTTCAGACTAGCAGTTGTACCTTGAAAAGCTTGGTTGTAATAAGACTGTTTCATAGCCATGCTGGAAATGAAACAGACTTCCTTGCCTAGGATGCTCCTTTATTGAATCAGTAAATCCCTAATTCATTGCATAGCATAATCTGTGAAAGATTCTCAAAATTTTCTTGCTGCTGGCCAGTCCAGAAATCAGTAACTGTTTCAGTTCACTGGGCGCTATGTGTCTGGCTGGGGGAGAGATAGAACAAACAACAAAAAAGCAATGTACGTTTGTTTTGCAGGATTTCTTCTGCTGATTTTTTTTTTTTCATATGAGGCTCTTGCTTTTGACACTTCAAATTTATATTGTTACTTATTTTCAATCCTTATGTTCTAATGCGAAGCTTCAACTCGGAGCTGAGAGTTATCTGAGGGAGAGAGTGCCATGAATGCCTTCTGTTTGTCTGTGAAAGGGAATGCTTCTGTTCTCCAATAATTTTGTGTTGTAGCACCAAGCTGTGGTTTGGAAATACTCTGTATCACTGCTCCAAAGGACAAGCATACATAAAGACAACTAGCAGGCTCGGCAGCTACATGGAGGCAAAATGGGGCTAGACATAGCAAGGTAGAGGCAGAATGAGTTTTAAACAACGTAAGACTAAATATAACGTAAGTTATATTTAACTTGTACCATTATGTTGGATTTATATCTGTTACATCATTGCATTTCATGGCACATGAAGGACTTTGTAATGTTGATTACACCTAAACCAATGGAGAGCTTTTTCATGTTGATTATACCTCTACCTGATATTGTTTACAGTAGCTTTAATGAATATATAACTAGCCATAAACCCCAAAATTTTAATTTATATTCATGGTGAATAGTATTAGTGTATCTCCTGGTAGATTTCATGGTTGTACATTAATAAAACTTTCTGCTCTTTATTACCATGTATGAAAATAAAAAATGGTGTCAAGAGAGATCTAAGCCATTATTCCATCTTCAATATTGAGTAATACTGCAGACAGATAACGTGAAAATCATGTCTAGAATCACTTCATTCCTATAGTAAAAAGAAATATTTGGGCTCAAAGCTTCTGCTAGGCTAGCAAGTCATCAGAATGAATAAGATTTTCATTATGGTTTTGGTATTATGAGTTTATGTTAAATATTGCTCTTTAGTAAGTGATGCAAGCATTTTCTTTCAGTTAGGGTGAGGCCCAAAATACATCTGCCTACTTATCAAAAAGAACAGATGCTGCCATTAAATTGCTCAAAATTACCATCAGAAAATGGTATTGCTTTGGTATTACACTTTTTTTTTCGCACTCAGTCCTTATACCCAGTTATTTGTTTCATGTTAAATGTCAGCCTTTTAATGATGGCTTCCCCATAATGCATGTAATGGGGAGTTAAAAAAAAAAAAAAAAAGCAAGCTATGCTGGGGTTTATTCTAATTTCCTTTTGTGAGGTATAATATGCAGTAAATTTGTGGAATACAAAGCTATTTCCTCAGGACCCAGAAGTTGGCCTCTTTGTGCATGTGATATTTTGCACTATTTTTCATGCTATAGAGTTTTATGGCTTAATTCTTTAGCACAGTGCATCATCAGCATTGTTTATTTGTATTGACTTGTCTCATTTTTTAAAATAAATAGAATACGTAGTAAATCATAGCTGGCTTTTGAGACTTAATTTAAAGTCAATGAATGAACTGATTTGTCCTTGCATATGATAAATAAGTGTAAAGTACCATGTTTGGTATTGAAATATAATTTAACCACAGGAGTAAAAACAAAAAAAGAGAAGATGGTGCAGAGCAAAGACAAATGATGGCAAATTTGACATGGCTGTTCTTGGAGTCCAGGACAAGGTAGTTTTGATGCTGATGTGATATACTGCAATTTTTTTGCAGGAGACTTTCACATAGTCAGTGTTTGTTTGTTAAACATCCAGTAAGTCTAGCTGACAAGTGTGCTATGCTTGCAGAACCACCAGTTTAGAAACATGGGGGACAATGTAAAGGGTGTTTGCGTAAAAGGGCAGAAAAAGCTTTGTGCTAATATGATATTAAGCCTTTGTCATTGAAGTTGTTTGGTAGGACAAGTCAGTGCCATGGGAAAATCTGCCAAGGGAGCAAGTACAATTAGTTACCAGCATTTGAAATACTCATTCAGTTTACAACTTTGATCTGTTAATAAAGTTTGGAGTAGGAAAGTAGAAGTAAAGCATAAACCTTTACCTTCGACTAATTGCCACAAGGACATCATAGTTGCATGCAGGAAGGAAGAGCAAGTAACACAGTGGATGACCTTGTGGCTATCTATCTGAATTATTTGCTGTTGGAATATAACCAGGAGGAGGGGACAAGGTACAGCTGCAATGAGAACCAATTCTGGTTCTTAACTACAAGTTTTCCTGGTTGCTTCTGTAGCACCACTCGCTATAACTCTGTAACATTGCATGTATTCAGTAGTCTGTTAGAAACCTCTAAGTACTAAGGCTCTACTGTTGCAACTGTCCTTACCTTCCCTTTATCCAGAAGGAAATCAAGGGAGTTCTGTGAAATCATTTTGGTGGGTTTGCTCTCCCATCTTTCCATTTTCCCTCTCCTATCTTGTGCTTGGGGAGGGGCATTGGGGGTGGCAGGTGAGATGGTGCTCCAAGAGTACTGCAGAGGGGAGGGGATAGTGGTGACAATCTGCTGTGTGTTCCCTTGTTCCAGGGCAAGGTCCAACCACATCTGAGTGCCATTGCATCTCATGACCATGATTGACAGAAATCTCTTGATGTTAGTAACGGTTTTCTTACACTGTTGTAAATCTAGAGAGCTGTGTTTCCCTTTAAGTCTTGATTTTTAAGCTTACAAAATTTAATTTAGATAAAATATTCCTGTTGGCATTCAGTGAAGAGTGAATGTCTCCTTCAGTTCTGCTCAAATCCTGTTTGCTGATACAGACATTTGATTTGGGTTAATATTGGACAACAACCGCTTATGCATCTCTTCATATCAAGACAGGGGTTTTGCTGGATATCAGTTTTAGTTTGGGTTTTTTGTTGTTGTTTTGTTTTTCTTGCCTTCCCACACCCCTCCCTAGCATGAAGTGTTTATTTTCTCTTCATGTGACTCTTTCTGGAAACCACCATTGCCTTCTCAGAGATACCAATTCTGGGCAGAGATTAGCATGAGCACACAACTGTAGAGAAGCCTTTTTAAAGATGCATTGTTTTAGTGTCAAATATTTATCCTCTTTTTAAAAGGTTTGTGAATACTGCCTCATTTAAACAGATTTTATGATTATTTACCTCTTCTGATGAGCCTCTGAAGTACAAGTTGGTGGTAAGGTGGGGGGAAATGAGTGAGATAGATAGTTTGCTTTTCTTTCTGTTTATTGTCTGAAAATGAGCCTGGAGTTCTGTCTTTGTTTGCATGCATTGTCTAAGTAACAGAGCTTAAGATCATAGAACATATTTGCAGAAGCTTTGGGAATGAGTATTTGAAGCGATACCTGTTTTGACAAATATGCTGTATCAGGTAAAAGCAAGTTATTTTGCTTAATTTTTTCCTTACAAAAAATGATACTATCTTCAGTATCATATTCTTTTGTAAGTAAGTCCTAAGTTGTCTTCTAAGCAAGCCACTTAAAGGATTTTTATATTGTTGTTTGATTAAAGGAAGAGTTGTGCTGTCTAGGATTTGTGTATAACATTGCAAGAGAATCTTATTACAAATTTTAAGTTATCGTGGTAACTTGGTAAGCTGATCTTGGTAATTAGCCTATTTTCCAGGTTAGTTGTGCCAGTGACAATCACATGCGTAGCTTAATTTAGTATATAATGAACAGAATCGTTTTGTATGGAGGCTATTTTTTTAATCAAGATTCCAGTGATGCCATGTCACCAAGTAAGGTAGTGGGTGCTGTTTCTTGATTAGACACTGAATTTAATTTGCATGTTGCCTCTTCTTAGCTTTGATATGGAAAACAAGTGTAGGATTTAGAAAACTGGACATTAATGATAGCAAGATGCATATAAAATCATCTTGTACTCTTTTAAGAGCGAGTGAGCAATTGCTAGCTTGCAATTCAGAGTTCATTTTTCTAATATGCTTCTGTTAACAGTTTTATAATTAAGCTTCACTTAAAATTATAATAATGATTTCCTTTTCCATTCAAGCATAACAAAGCACTTAAACAAGCATTAATAAGCCTCATATCAACTTTAAAAAAATAAGTATTATTGCTCCTATTTTACAGTTGGATAAACATAATTGAAGGTAAGTGATTTACTCTGAAGTGACAAATACTGCAAAGGGCAGCTCATGGACACTCCTCCAACTGTGTGGACCACTGTGTTAAAGTGCAGATAGTTGGGTAGATCCTTAAATATTAAGGTTTAATAACAACAAGAAAAAATAGCTCAACAATGCTTAATGCAGATTTAGAAAGTTTGTGTAAACAACATGCATTGTGGCAGAAAGTGTGGGTGTGAGATTTGGGGTGAAAAGACAAGGACTTTGTGTTTTTGTTGATCTGCCTTTTTTTGAGGTCTTCTGCTCAGCTTTTTCTATAAAAAGAGTAGTTTCTCTTCTGAACAGCCTTTTGTGTCTTTCTGATACATAAATGTAGACCCTTGAAGTTCAGCTGTGTGAAGGCCTGAGATAGGCCTGCAGCTCTGCAGGGCATCGGCCTTTGTGAGGACAGAGGTCTGTCTGCCCCCTCTGCTGCTTTAGAGATTACGAGCCAGGGAGTATGTCCTGTAGTGGGTGACCAAGAAAGCAATCCATGAGCCTTTCCTGGGCAAAGCGTCATGACCAATCTATTATTTGACAGCTCACCTGTTCAGGCAGGAAGACCCTGAATCTTGGCTGGGATATAGCACTTTGATCCAGCCCTTGACAAAATGCCTAGCCCAATGTGGATTTGAAGGATGCTGTGTTTCTCAGCTCCTCAAAGTATTTCCAGTTTCTCCTGAGCGAAGACTTTCTACGTAAGCTCTCCACAATGTTTTTCTGTGCTCAAGGCATATGTCACTGAGAAGGGAGTAAACAGGAAAACAAAGCAGTCTAATATCAGTTGCATGTTAACATAGGGAAAACTTTCTATTGGGAAATAGATAGGCAGACCTCATCAAGATGCATTTAATGACTAAAAAACCTAATAAGCTAAAATTGCTGGACTAAATAAAAGCTGACATGGCTTCTTTTTTCTTTAGCGTAAATTCACAGGAAACATAGATAACCAGCCACTTCCAGAAATATATCCTAACCTGCATGACAGCAGGAAATGCAGAATAAATAATTACAGATGCCTTGATGGAAAGCATACCACAGCAGGCAAGGAATATAAGACTTCCTTCCTTTAGAAGAAAAAAATTAAATCACACACTGAGAAAGTAGAAGAAAAAAATAATGAAAAAACTGGAAGCAAACCATCATAAATAGTGATGAAGCCACCTGGAAATTAAAAGCCCACCTCTTGGGGAGAAGGAGAATTTTGGTGTGGCCAAAGACTGCTGATACCTTTTGACTTAAATTACACTCCGATGTTGCTTATTCATATTTTTCTAAAGTGTCATCACAGTATTTATGTAGTATGTATAAAGGTCACAAATACAGAAGTCAATGCCATTCACATTGATCAACAGCTTACATCTCTATGGCTGAAAAGGTACTTCCTCAAATAACAGCATATACATTGTTGTATAATCTGTCTATATGTATTGTAAACTCAAGACTACAAATTTATAGGCAAAACATTTTGACAGGATTGAGAAATCTGTTATTTCCTGAGAGGTAGTTTAGATGTGAAGACATAAGGCAGTTTTTGACAGGTATTTAACTTTTGTGCAATTAGAACTTCAAGTACTTATCTAAGCAGTATTTGGCCCTAAATTATTATTAAATAGAATTTGCATTCAAACATATTAATATTTGACCCACAGATTAAAGGGGCAGTGAGAAAGTGTTTGGTACCTGACTACAACGGAAGGAGAAAGAAATTAAAATAGTCCTGTCTCTCAGTTCATTTTTAGGAATGAACAATATGATAAGGAAGAATTTTTTCTGATAGGAAAGAACATAATCCTTTTGCTACATTGTTAGTGTTAGTAGTAGACTAGAAGTAACTCTAGTCTTTCTCTAGGAGGACTAATGAGACAACCTCATTAAGTGAGGTTCCCTCAAGTGAGGGAAGCAAGATAAGCAGTGTAATCAGAGCACTGGAGTTGGAATGGAAGAAATTAAAAATTTGGTATACATTTTTTAACTTTCATTTGAAAAACAACAGATCCATCAACTATTAAATTCTTGTTATGGAAAAAAAGTATTCAGCTGCATTTTATCCTTTCTGGCTGCTTTATTGTTACTGTCAGCAGCATTTCTGGATCCAGTACTACCCACAAGACTAAAAAAGAGAGAGCTCAATTTACCAGGATAATTGTTTGCATACTTCATTTTAAGCAGCCAAATCATCCTGACAAATCTAACTTTAAGCAGTTGGATAGTGCCTTAATCAGACTATTCAGGTACTTAAAATTAAGCACAGCATTAAGAACATTACTACATTAGGTTTGAATGCATAAAAACATAATTGCAACACAGCAAAAAAAAGTTTCCACAGGCAGAAATCATAGTTTTCTCTCCAGTGTATGTCTTTGCACATGCACAGTTGTATTTACATCATAGTTTTCTTGAACCGTAGCAATATCGCCATGTTTGTTGGCTAAAGCTGCTGAACTTTCTAACTGCAATTGCTTCCCAATATTAGAGACCAAGAGTAAAATAAGAGGCATAAGTCTAAAACAGAGCTCTCATTAGATACCAGACAGCTATAATCCCATCTGTGTAGATCTACAGCCAGGATCTGGGTCATGTGAAATACTCCCTCCCTTCAATGATTATTCATGATTAATCTTAAAGAGAGCACTGCAATATACTGCTAAGTGAATGTATTCTCATTTTTAGAATCCCTCCCAATGAACAGCATTTCAAGCAGCCATTATTATAACAGTCCTGACAACTCCATGATTAATCCTCATCCATATGTGTCAGGTATTATTAACACTTAACTGGTCAGAGCTCAATCTTCACTGCTCTCGAGTGTGTTTCTTCATGCAGCGCCTGAGTGAAGCTGTCATATGTGTCATACTGTCAAGCTAGAATGCATAACCCATTTCAATTTGTTAGTTAGTTTACTGACACTTCTAATGTAAAGTGCATCTCCAAAGATGGTGTGGTGGCAGTTCTAATTGCTGGTGCAAATGTCAGTTGTTGCTTCTGCTGTTCTTTAAGTATAAATAAGTGTGCTATGTGTATGTCATAGTACAGTGTTAAGTGTTTCCCGTTCATGTTGCCCTGATACTCTGCTGATGTCTGTCTGTTGTGACTGCAGTGCTGAGCACCAGTGGTCATTATGTGTAAGCATTATGTGTATTTTTCCTGCTATTCCTGGTTGCTAAGCTGTTGTCATGTAGCAGTTGCTGCAGTGGTCAAAACAGGTTTCATCTGGTATATTCTGCAACTGGATCTTCTGAAACACTCTCTATAATTTCAGGTTTAGATGTGGCTTTGAATTCATTGGCTGGGTTCTGTCAGATAAGAATAGGTGTCCCATGCATTTGCCATCTTTCATCACAAACTAGACTTTACCTGGACTGACCTTAACATTTTCTGCTTGGGCCTTTGCCATCTCTAGCTTCAGTCTCTGCCTGAACTAATGCTTTTATCATGTCATCAGCTATTATATGAATGCTGGCAACACCTTCAAGTTTTTCTGTGTTCATTAGCAAAAATACTTGGTCAACTGATTTGATTGCCAAAAATAAATAGATGGAAAAACATATTTTTTTTTCCTCCCCCCTGCCCCTTCAAAATACATGGTTGATTATCTGATCTGATTTGTTAGTATCTGGATGGATTACTAAGTCTGTTTTCAGCAATTTGGCTGTACTGAATGACTGGTATGGGGACTGAGGAATGCTGTCTCGGGATATCTGTGTTAAGATGTCTGAAATCGAGGTGGATCCTGTTCTTGCTATGTCTCTCTTGAGTTTTTGCCAGGCTGTCATCCTGTAGAGTGGGCTTGTTTGCTTCAGCTGTGAGTCCCTCCTTTTACCAGCTCTGTGCATACAGCTCCCTACATCTGTCATTGCAGAGAATGTCTTTCTGCATCCACACATGATGGTAGTGACTCAGCGATTGATGAGTTTGGCTTATTCAAGAACTCTTGTACTTCATCAACATTTCTGGATACTCTGTAATCAGCTCTCTTCTAGTGGTGTGCTGCTTTGTTTATAGTAAGCTTATAATGTATGCTAGCTTTAACTTTATACATTTATCCAGTTGGTATTAAAATATAAGTGAGGGAGAACTAGAGTGGCCTTGTTCTTGTCATTTCTAATGGAGGATTTCACCAGCTGCTCTTCCTTGATCTCCATATATTACAAATGCAACATTCAGGTGATTTTTAAATACCTTTGATACCTTTTTCAATTGGAGAGTAGTAGATGAATTTTAGCTGCAGTACCAAATTCAAAATGCATAGGTATATTGCTTTCATACTGAAAAAAGTACAGTGGAATTCCAGTCTTCCATTCCACTAGCATGTTTCCTTCCCCAGCTGTACTGATAAGAAATGAGACCTGATACACAGGAGTGTACCCAAGGAGCCTGGCTAGTAGCTCACATTGCCTAGGAGGACCATTCTGCAGTTGGGGTATTTTCATGCAAAGATTTTCCATGTACTGAGAGTGGGCCTCTGTCCGTGTGAAGGTTAAGGAGTCTACAGATGGCTTGTGGTCTGTTTGCCCTCTTAAATTGTAGTTTGTAAACTACTGTACTATGTAGTTACTCTGAATCTGTGATACCTTATACACAAGAACAGCTTGATCATATCTGAGTTCAGCAAACAATTTTAGATATTGTATGGCAAACATAGATCTTGTATGGTTAAATTTTTGGCTATTTGTGTGGGAGAACAGATGTTTCATTTTTTTCTGTTTTTGCTGCTACTTCAAATACTGACCATATTCTGGGTTGCTCTGTACAATTACAGATTCTTTCAATTTGTGTGACCTGTTGTTCTATGTTTACTTTCACGGGTTCAGTTTCTCCTTCCCTTACCTTGAAACTGCTTTTGTGCATCTGGCTACACAGGCTGGTCAATATGAGATCTTCGGGTTCTTGTGACTTAAGGCAGACTCTGCAATTTTACATTGCTTTTTGCAACTTAAAGCAGGGACTTTCAATAGTTTCAACTTTTATCTAGTTATCCATTGCTCCATAACTGTAATTCTTCTTAATTCTGAAGATTTTTTTATCTGTCTAAGCTATTCTTTTCTTACATGCAGACATACCCAGAACTAGTTAATAACAAGCATTAAGTACCTTTATTTCCTGAAGAAATCTGTACTGGTGTGCCTTCCAGCATCAGGCTTCCTCTTGATAACTACAGATAATAGCAAAGACAAATATTGCAAAAGGGGTGAATATTTTTTAGTAAATTTAAACATTTGGATATTTGTATGTTCTGTACATCTGGTAATGGTGGGTATCTTAGTTCAAGCAGTAATGTACTGTGATTGTTCTAGCTGTTGCTTGACCAGGACGGAAGTTTGCAGTCCATTCTTCCTTTACCTTTGTATTCAGCACAAACGTCTGTCGTAAATATAAAGTTACAATACATCTAGACTAGTTCATTGATAGAAGAGTTGATCTTATCTATTCCTGCCTACAAATGCATGTCCTTTCATGCAATAGAAACATCTCCTTACATCTCTCTCTAATGGTCTAGAGAGCAAGTTTTACGAAGAGTGTCTGAAGGAACTGGAGTTGTTTAGTCTTGAGAAAAGGAAGCTGAGGGGAGACCTTATCACTCTCTGCAACTACCTGAAAGGAGGTTGCAGCCAGGTGGGTGTCGGTCTCTTCTCCCAAGTAACAAGTGATAGGACAAGAGGAAGTGGCCTCAAGTTGTGCCAGGGGAGGTTTAGATAGGATATTAGGAAAAATTTCTTCACCGAAAGGGTTGTCAAGCATTGGAACTGGCTGCCCAGGGAAGTGGTTGAGTCACCATCCCTGGAGGTATTTAAAAGACACGTAGATGTGGTGCTTAGGGACATGGTTCAGTGGTTGTACTTGGCAGTGCTAGGTTAATGGTTGGACTTGATGATCTTAAAGGTCTTTTCCAACCAAAATGATATTATGATTCTGTTCTTACCCCTACTACTCAGGAGTTGCACAGCAAGCTGGATGAAATAATATAAACAAGCTATATTTAAGTATAAAGAGATGGTGCTTATTTCCTTGATTCTTAGATGCTCATACTGTCTATCTGTAGTGTAAGTCACTGAGCTGAAGCTACCGTTCAGGTCTCATTTTTCAGATAGGTCCTTTCTTTTGGCTACTGGGTCTTCCTCACAGGGCTATGAGTTTCATTCTGTCAGTCTGCAGTAAGAAACCTTTTCTTCCTACATTTGAAACTACTCTAGTTACCACCATCCATTTTGTTTTCATCCTTGCTGGTTTCATTCATTGTCTTTCATTGCAAGTGGTAAAGAAAACCTCACTTTCTGGCCTTGTAGTTTCAAGGGCTTGTCAAACGGAATGGAGATATTAAATTTTTGGCATTGCTTGCTTTGCAAACACACATGCACAAAAGTAAATGTATTATCCCCATTGTTTCTCTCATTGTTGTAGCTGTGTCATTCAAAATATAAAAGTGTGTGGAAGGAGAGATGATTGATCAGCATGCAAATATCAGGGTAAAGCAGATAAAACAATGTGTTTAAGCTTGTGGAAGAGCACTGATTCTAAAAACGAGTTTTAGGCACAAAGGCCAGTATGAAGAAAACTGCCAAAATCCTGCAGGACTAGACTGAATATGTCTTCATACAGCCTGTGCATTTGTAAATTCAAAACAATAGCAGCTGCTGGACCAGCTAGTCTCTTTCATTCTGTCCCTCTCCTTTTCTGTGAGAGGATAAGAGAAAGAAAATGAGAATTTCATTACATTTCCTGTTCCTGTTTATTTCAGATCTGGGAAGGGGTTCTGCTTTATTCTAGTAATTGGGTTATATACTGCAGGAGGCCAATATATTTGCATGATTAATAGTCTGTTTTGACAAATGATGTATTTCTGAAGAGTACATGGAGCACGCTGCATTTTAATATTGGAACAACCACAGTTCGGTTTATTCCTCTATAAATATGCTTCTCTGCTCTCATGTAGAATGTGAATAAATCACATTTCAAACATGAGATAACCATCAGCAGGCAGTAAAAAAGATATTTCCATGGCAACAGTTGCTAAATTAAACAGTGCATCAGTACCTCCTCCCTATTTTTGTCCAGAAACCTCCCTGACTTTAACTCAGATAACATGTACCTTACTGATTATTAACAAAAAAAAAAAAAAAAATCATACCTGTTGCAAAATTCAGCATTGCCTGTGTAAAGAGTTATTAGAGCAAAAATTAGCAATAATTAATTACTGCTGACAGTACTGGGCATCAGCCTTTTACATCTGCACTCCTGTAACTCTGCATAGGCCATGTCAAACACTTAGTATGGTCTTTCCACACACCTGGTGGAGTTGCTGTAATTGTATTTTGAAAGTTCTGGAAAGATCTTCTGGCCTGGATGAAAATCTGACCAGTTGTCTTGGCTTCCGCTTCAAAGAAAAGAAAAACACGTGGAAGTGATGGCACTTCCCATGGCTTTATGGTATTTCTTCTTTATATACATCCAGTTTTAAGGAATAAACTGACATTGTTCAGCAGACATTTGGAGGGTATTACTCCTACATGTGGCAGGTAACATGAGAGTAAGCATGAGGATTACAGGATGATGAACACTGGCATTCTGGGTGATGTAAGGGCTACTCATTTGATACCATACTTGGTAGGAAATTGTAAAAGGGATGGAGGCAGGTCACAAGGGACCTTTACAGGAGCAGATAGGTGGCTCACCTGTGGTAGGTGAAAGATGATGTATATTAAAGCTGTTATACATAAAGCATCTATGGAGTTGTTACCTTGTGATGCTCCCAAATCAAAGACAGCTGCCAAGGAGAGTGATCCCAAGGAGGCTGCAGAGCGGGAGGGATTACTGGCCCTTTTCAGCGCTGCAGCACGCTGTGGAGCTGGTTGTTAGGGGAGCAGCCCCTAGGGCCCTGAGCTGTTGGGGGAACATCCCAAGGCCTCATTCAGCTTGCACACTTGCCTGTGTCTGACAGTTGCAAGGAGGGATGGCACATTCTGCTGCACAGTTTCTTCTATGTCTTCTTTGGGTCATCCGTTTCACCTTTCACACTAGTCATTATTATGTGAAAGTTAAATTAGTTGTGCACAGTGTCTCAGTTGCTTTTTCACTGTCACCAGAACAATTCTGCTGGATTTCTTTAGATCATACACCAGTTTAATTACAAAGAGAATGGGGAACTCAAGCAGAATCATAGCTGATACTTCTGTTTAACTCAGTTCCCTCCTTTCAAGCTAATAGAACTTCAAAGGAATGAGACCAGCACTGTACAAAAAGAGAGTCATTTTATGATACATCTGCAGGGGATGTTCACAGGACAGAGACAGAGCTTGCTTGAGAGTGTTATTTATGCTTTTATCATTGCTGTGTTATTGAATGTAGCTGTTCCAGCAAATGTATAGGTGGATTTATAAACACTTTGGAAAATTACGTGTATGATAATGTCAGTTAGTAGTTCAGTTTGTGTCCCAGGTCTCTGTGATTTCAGTGTGTTCAGAAGTCACTTCCTCAGAACATATTTGAGTGGATTTTCACTGCAGAGGAAATCTTAGAGGTTGGCAAAAGGAAATGGAATTTGTAGGTTCTTGTCATAAATGCACAGTGACTTGGGGCACATGGTGAATGTTCTCCTCTTTCTGGGTATGTCGTATTCCACAAATATTCTTATGAATATCAGGGCAGTTACTTATAAAATATTAGCTGGCGAAAGGAAAAGAGCTTCCAGAGTGCAGACACATCAATAGTTCAACAGGTTATATTAAGATGCCATGAAACATGAAAAAGAAATACTGGGATTTGGGGCACATATGCATTATTTTAATGATAACTTTGTTTTTAGTGGTGTGTATTAATGGGAAGGAGAAAATACCAAAGGACAGAAGTCATTAGACTTGTATGATAAAGTATTCTGAAAAAAGTTCTGCTTCAGTGGGATACTGGATACTGTAAGAAGGATCATGAGCAATTTTCACATGGAAGCTACTGAAGGGGGATTATATGAGTCAACGTGTTTCATAACCAGGTACTGTATGAGGATAATGTCCCCTTCCTTTTGATTCCTTTGCTTTGCTTGAATTGTTGTCCTATCATCCTGAGGACTCCAGTTCTTTTCTGTTTTTCTTTCTCACTCAGGTCCTCTGCATTTCTTCTGGTTCTGAGGATAGTTGTCTTCTTCACTCCCTTAACCCTCTCAACGCAGTCTGCAGTGTATCTTCCTCACATCAAGAACCACCTGACATCTTGTCTTCTGGATGCAGGCAGTCTGTATGAGGCAGTTAGAGACCTCAACTCTGCTGGTTTTGGCCTGACTGTGAGCAGACATGAGACTTGGTCTGTATGTGTTGTATAGGATAGCAATGTTACCAGTAGGGTTGGTATTTTATAAAGTTCCTCAGTAAAGACTGTTTAGTAGTTTTGCAGAAAGATATAGAAGATAAGTGGGAAGATTTGCTTTTTGGTTATATAAATTACAAAAATTTGAGATAAACCCCTCAACAGTTCTGTCTGACTATGCTCTTTATATTATGTGTGTGTTAATTAACACTTCTTTTATGCATTTTGGTATTCATGGTTTTTTTATGTGATTGGTTTTGGATTTTTTCTTTGAAGAAGTGCTTGTCAGTAGGAATTGCTCTCGGGAGGTTAAATAAGAAACTTGGGTTTTGTTTCCATGCAGTCAACAGCATCTTTCCACTGTATAATGTTAAGGGATTACAATTCTCCAGGATGTTTTCCTATAATAGCATATATTAACTGGTTTCGCCATAATGAACCAAAACCTCTGAAAAGGAAGAGGCAGTTTCTAACAATAGGAAATATTTTGCTTTTCACTCTACCTCATGACTAGCATGAACTGTTTTAAATTTTGAACCAAAGATTTCCAAAGAAGAGATCAGAAAGGCAGAGAATAAATTGTTACTTTTTCATTCCATTTTGTTCTTCAGGTATAAGCTACAGGGACATATTTTGACTGTCTCTGCATTGAAAAAGGAAAATGCTTACTCTTTGCTATTAACTAAAATATTTCCTATCTACAATGCCTTTCCAAACTCTCAACCCCCTCAGTATCTCTTTTTTGGCTTGTAATGCATAACTTTGCATGGTCTCATTCCATCAGCATTCTATTCCATTTCATCTCCTTTATAGCTTTTCATGTGATCCAGTTCATCCTATGCCTCCCTTTGTTCTGTCATCCCTTCATCCTAAATGGGAAACTTGGGGACTGAAGAGTGAACGGCAGAGGCAGACCACATTATTCCTGCAGCATTAGTAGTCTGTCAGGAAGCTGAAAGCCTGCACTATTCTTTTCTTTGTCTCTTAGATCTCTCTTAGGCAACTATTAGATAGGCAAAGGTGGAGAAGATAGACACTAAGGCATTCAGAAATCTTTTGCTTCCCTTCAGGGGCAGGTGGAGATGTAGAATTGGAGTTCCTTATGGGAGTCAAGTGAGGAATGGATCAGTTGCTGTAGAAGGATTTGGAAGAAAGAAAACTATCGCATGTTGTGGGTTTTAAAATCCAGTTTGTTTAGTAGGTCTTAACTGATTTTACAGCTGGGTTTTTTGTTATTTTTTTTAGCCAAGAAGTAATACTAAATTTAGTCACTGTTGTTCTTTATTAAGAAAACGGAATGAAAAATCTTAGCTGCTTTTAACTGCTTACTGCATCTCTAAACCAGCTAATTTTCCAGCTCCATTTGACTCTGTATGTGATCAATTGTGCTTAATCTGCTGTGTATGAGGGGAGCTTAATGAAGTTTATCCTGGCAGGAGGAAAGTCTGTTAATATGGATATTCTGAATTCGGGGGGTTGTGCATTATGTCCTTAGACAGTTCCTCAGAAATCTGAGAAAGAACAACTGTGTAAGGCTGCTGTTTCCTGGAGAGTGCATTTTCCTTCTACATTGAGAGCCTGTCCATGTTTTCTGGCAGCTGGGTGCTCCATTGATTAAATTTTAAGAGGCTGTTTTTCATTATTAAGCTTGGAGAATCAGGGATACTGATGTTAGTTTAATCAGTATTATAGTTAAACAAACACAAATAGCCTGGTCTTAGGGTTCCTGAAAATAATTATGTGGAGCTATTTTGGGTTTAGATGAATGAATTGAGTTTGAGGTCACTTGACCACTTGTTGTTTAAACCAATGTATGAAAAGTGACTGGTTTGGTGTGCTTTTTGTTTCATTTGCCTGCTGAGGCTGTTCCTCAACTCATGTGGAGACATATTCACTGACATATTCAGCAGTATTAGGAGTTTCGGGTAGAGGTAACTTTGCCATGGGGCACATCACTGGGAAATCAGTCAGTCACATCACTACCATTTCTTTGCTCCCAGACTACTTCAAAACAGGTCTTTAACTGCCCAACAGACTTTGTGCTGGTTGCCTGTCTACAGGTAGCATAGATATCCAAGGGCTGCATGAGGCAAATGAAAAAAAATGCCATTCTGTCTGCTCTGTTACAAAATAGGGATTCTTCTCTTTCCCTTACTCTGGTGTGAATCATGTCCCCTTTTCAAAAATCTTGCTCAACTAGCCCCAGCTGAAGTGAGGACTCTTGAGGCAAAAGAGTGGGCAGGCAGAACAGCAGAGGGTATTGGTGTCTAGCAGTAAGGCTTAGTGATCTCCAGACTACCACAACTAGAGATGCGGCATCGATATGCTCAAAGTACTGTTCTTGACTGTATTGTTTTTGTTTATTATCTGTCCATTTCACTTTCTTGCCAATAACCTGCCCTCCTGTTCTGGTCGATGCTTGAAGATTATGGCAATGTTCACACTGGGCATTGGCGTTGGCTTCATTTCTGAAATGTCTTTCGGTCTGGAGACTCAAGACAGGAAAAGGAGTGAAGTAACTAAAGATACTGGAAAAGTCAAGAAGTGTCCTTGAGGGGAAAAGGAACGAAAGAATGCGTAGAACTGAGAAGCTCAGGAAGAGACATACTGAATGAAGAAATGAGAAGAGGATGTTCTAGGCAGTAGAAAGAATAAAATTAAATAAATAAAAAAGTGAAATGTTGGCTGCTGAAAAACAGCAGGGGACAGAATAGAAAAGGAGGAGGCAGTATGGGTAGAAGAAGCAGAAAAGGAAGTTATAAAAGATGTAGTGAAGAAACAAAATAAGAGAAAGGAGAGAAAATGAGGTGCAGAGGAAAAAAGATACTTGAAAGAAGGAATGCATTGAATTGTGAAGGCAGCAAGCAATTTTAGGAATGGAATTAAGGGGGAGTGAAATTGGTGAAGAAGGATACCATCCCGTGTCTGCATTCTGCGCTACCCCAGTAAGCCATTTTCTTCAAGCATTTTGGAAGGATGATCCCCTTTGTCTCCTCTGTCTTCCTGTGGCATCTTCAGTCAGCCTCAGTTTGTCTTCCATGCACTAATTCCTTACTGTGGTTGTTTACCGTCCCTCTCAAGCTCTAGAAGAATGGTAGCAGCTCTCGAAGAGAGCGGTTGCTTTGTGTATTATGGCTGGTAATTTTAGGGTTTCTCCTTCTACCTTGCAAGAATTAAACCACTGTTGATTAGGGTAGAAGTGAGCTGCTGCTGAATACTTTTATAACTCCCAAGGCAGTCATGACTTGCTGCTGGAGTAACATAGCTTTAAGAGAACAGTCTGCAGCAGTGATTTTATCTTTGACTTTTGTAAAAGTAAACACACTGAAACCGGGCAGTCTAAAATCCTGCTTTATGTGCCTTTTTTTCTTTGCACTTTTTCACCCCCTTTTTGGTATTTGTCAAGCAACATGCTGCTTCAAGGCAGTAACAGCCAGCACAAGTGACAGAAATGTGTTTTGCCTGTCTCCCTGGAAGTGTGTGTTTGTTGCAAAGACCTCATTCATATTCTTGTCACTGGTGTGATGTTCAAATGTTGTGAAATGCCTCTGAGTGAGACCTGACCTCTTGGCCTGATGCTGATATTATGCTTGGTACAGTGCATCTAAGTATTGTTTGCCTCTGCAAGGTTTAGTAATGAGCAGAAGTTGAGGTAGCTAGACATACACCTGTATTTTATGTAATTAACACCTGCTGTCATGTGTGTTTGTTTATTTCTTGGCTCCAGAGACAGGAGTCAATGAAAACAAATAGGCAAGTAATAGAAAAACTGTTATTGTGTATGGTATATTTGTTTCTGAATTCAATGTCTCAAAACCAAAAAATAAAGATGTAAGAATAGCCTTAAGTTATTGTAAAAGATAAAAAAGACCAAAAGATCTGAAGAATTTTGGATTTAGCTTCTGGGCATAAAATACATCTTTTCTTGCCGTGGAGAAGCCAAGACCTTCATTCCAGTGTCTTCTGTAGAATTTTTGCAAGATTTTGTGCCCTTTGTGCAACATGGCTGGTGATGACTCTTACTAAAGGCAGTTGGTAGACTGACTGCGAGTGTGGTAAATAATAGAAGTTCTCTTAGTTTTTAACAGAGACTGCTATTTATTGTCCGTATTACTACCACTGTTAATGGTGCTAGTGAGATGACTTCCAGACTGTGTCCTGTTACAAAGTCTGCACAGAGGTACTATTTTTGGTCATTAAATGGAGGGAACAGCAGTTTAAACTACTTCTTGCACATCTTTCAAAAGCACTGAGGCCTTCCATGTAACTTCCCAAGCATGACCTTTACTTTGAAGTAAAAAATGCCACTTGCACATGATTCAAAGTGCTACATTTGTGTTGGGTATTTACCCAAATTGTAATAGTTTGTTAAATTAATTCTAATAATTTTTCTGATGAAGTAAATGGAGTTATTTAGTTAGTTTGTAACTGATACATGTTGACATTCTCTAGTGTGTAAAGCAGAGGTTATGGTTCTGGTCATTGGAAAACCTGGGACACGTTTCTAAAAAAGTCTTAGCAAGTGTTGGCATAGGCAACACCTTTTTGTGTTGCACACGCTGTTTTACTCTTCAAGCCATTTCTGCAGCAACAATTATTTTTTCAGTATGAAAACTTTCCTTCTCATCAGTGATTCTACTGGTGATCTATAAGCTCAAAACTATTTCCTGCTTAGTTCTGTAAAGCAGAACTGAGTTAACAATGATATGATGAATTAATTGGTAAATGCTTGTTCAGCATCTTAAAAATTGCTGGCAGGATATTAGTTAAGCTTTTATCCAAAACTGGTTAGAGAGAGCCCAACTTCCTTCATGTGAAATGCATAGGGTGCAATCGGTAGTTTGAAGGCTCTGCATTTTACTGAGTGTGGGAAGGGTGCAAATGTAATTAGCCTGTTAGAAGACTAATTCATTTGGAGTCTGCAAATGGCGCTGAACCAGGGACATAGGTGACAATATAGTATTTAAGGCATTTGGGTATTCGACTTCTCTCTACTAGTCCCTTCAATCAACAGCAACAGTTTAGCATTTCAGCAGTATATGTACCTACTTTTGACTTAATTGTACTGTTCTGAGAACAAAATAGGCACAGTCCATATTAATAAGTTTTTGCAAAGGGTAATGTATCAAATGATTGGAGTCCTCAGAGTTCAGAGCATGCTGGGCTGTGTGTTCTGTTGTGGTTCGATGATAGATTCACATCTCAGAAACTCATATTAGCAAGTGTAGGAGAACATTTTGATCAGCCAAAGGATTTTTTTGCTTGTTTGCTGAGCAGTACAACATTGGTGCAATATGAGATACTGAGGATCTCCACATGTCCTGAAGGAATGCTCATGTATTCTGGGTGGGGAGAACTTTCGTAGTGTTTCAACATGTGATGTCATTGTGCATGAAAAACATCTGGTATGTGAAGCAGAACAGACCTTCCACTTCTGCTTGAAATAATTGCAGTATGTAAAATGGCCTGCTGAACTGAAACCTAATCACAGACTACTTAGTCCCTTGTCATAGATCAGAACGACAAGTTTAATCAACAGTTTAGATAGTTCAGGGTCTAAGCTGAAGAAAATCGTCCATATTATGTTGAGGATAAGTGGTTATTGACATGGGAAGAGTTGCCAATACCGTTAAAATTATCAGCAACAGTTGCACTGTCAGCAGTGGAAAATGTTCGGTTAATTTCAAATTGAAATCCCAGAGCTTTCATCTGAACACCTCTTGTTTAGAATTGGAACACAAAACATTAACTGTGATTACTTCCCACACACACACCCCAAAAGGCACCCAAAACCAAGCAGCTGTCACTCCTTAAATTAAGATTATGTTTTACATCATTTTAAAAACAGTAATACTAGGGACATGGCTAGATTGCATACAGAGTTCCTAGGGTTCACTCTTTATAACAAAGTAAAATTACAGTCTGCAGATAGATCAATGAGAAAATATGAGTAATTTCTTGTGAAATATACTCTGTGAGAAGTGAGAACACTGGCCATTTTGCTGTAAAGTTGAGCAATGTTCACTGTGATGGACAAGAGAAGAACCAAGAAATGTTGCTTTGGCTGCCAAATTAAAAGGCCAGTTTTATGTAGACTTCCATGTTCAAAGCACCATAATGTTCAATGAGTATGACTATGTAAATTTATGTGGTATACCTATAGTTGGTATATATGCTAGATATTGCAATGTAATGTGGGCTTTAGAAAGAAGTGCTCTTGATTTCAGAGAGGTAAATAACATTAGTATGAATAGGGCTCTGTTTTTGCTGTTGCATGTGATCTCCATCCTTTTTTTAACTTTTTGATGGGATTTAGGCATTTGTAGAAGGCTTTGAATTGGACAGTGATAAAGTGTGATTTTTAATTTTTTGTTTAAATTTCATACAAGGGACTGAGATGGTGTCTGTTTTGTCACCCGAGTTATTTTGCACTTCAGGTTGTTTTCCCATATATTCAGTTTGTAAAATACAGGAGATGAGTAAGATTTCTATGAAGTACTTGGCAATAAACGGGCACAAAATGTTATGCTGTAATCTTTCATGTTGATCTTAGATACTTTTTTGTTTTCTGTAGAACTTTCTCGATAACATTGGCTACTTCACTGCACAATTGTGATAGTGATGGGAAAAAGACATACAGTCCGTATTCTGCTTTCTTTTACACCTTTGTATATCTGGTCTTAATTACTGTGATGAAAGCTAAGACTTTATGGAGTTATTCTTTGAGGAAATGAGACAAGAATTAGCCCTGGATCTTTTAGGTTTTTTTATAGACAACTTTTGTTTTCCATCAGCTTCAGGTCACTGGGTAATTTGATGTTTGGGTGGGGAAAAAAAGGTGAAGAAGAAGAAGGGGGAAGACCTTTATTTTCTACCTTTGTACATAATGGTTAAAGCACTTTTTTTTTTTTTTTTAGGTCAAATAATTTTTCTTTTTCCTATCTTTTGTACAAGATGCTACTTGCATGCAGGTGTTTAGGAAGCCTCACAGCAATGCAATGAGAGACATATAAAACTACCTTTAGTTTAAAACAGAAATTAAAGCAAGATTCTGAAGGATTCCACTGATTTAGAGTACTTCTCACTTTTGAGATCCTAATGAAAGAACACTTTGGAGCTGATTTTCTGAGGAGCTGACTAGTCCTAGATTTCTGCTGTCACAAACAGTTCATATAGTCAGAGCTTGACATAGGATGTTTGAACAGTGTGCTGAAGAGAATTACTGAAATTAGCTGCCCCCTGTGAATTGTACGCGGTTATCCATTTTTATACCATCAGAAATGTGTTGGCAACAACACAAATGGTATTCTTGCCTGGAATTTAGGTTGTGAAACCTCTCAGCCTTGGAAGAGTTGAGCAGTTAGGCACTGGATGACATCAGTCTCAGCAGATAACTATCCTGTGCCATTTTCTCTGTGTGTTTCCTGTAGTAGAGTATGGATTATTGGATTTTAATTTGACTTACTTTATCTGACTGTTCCCAATATCCATGTGGATATCATGATTTATGTTTGATATTTCCAGCCTCATTTACTGTGGGTAGAATAGTCTTGTTGAAAAATGCATGTACAACAGTAATTTACAGCAATAATCTGGGTACTCCCAGATAACTAGAATTTTTACATTGCACGTGCAGGTAAAAGCAGCCTCACCTGGATTGTTGGATCATTTAATCTCTGAACATGTTGAGTTCTGTTAAAAAAGGTACTGGTTGGATCAATTATATTTCAACCTGTTTGTCCTACTGCACTGTATTTCCACCAATATGTCATCTTTTCAAAATGCATCTGTTTGTAGAAGGTCTTTGTCATAGACTGTATTTCACACATAAGAAGTGATTGAAGGTGTAATTGCTTTCTGAAGTCCCATTTGTATTTTCCTTAATCTGGTACAGCACGCATATTGTACATGCCAAGTCTACCTCATGTGACTTCTGTTTATTAATATGTTCTTATTGTGAGAAATAATTTCTAACTTTCCTTTTTCAGTTCTGGATGCAGCTTGTTTGTACCTTAGCTAATGTTTTGGAGATAATATTTTGCAGGAGTGCCCATTGTCACATAGGAAGATGAAATGGAAAATGTCTTAGGGTCTGTATTAATTTTGGTTTATTTCTGTATCAGTGCTTCTTGTTTTCTTTAATACAGTGGAATTTGTGGGGCAGTTTACTAAGATAAATTGTGATTAATTTACTGTACATTTTAATATGCCCGTTCATCTATAAGCTGTCCTTTTATTTAGAGATTTTCCTATATTTGCAATGGCTTCATCTTTCATTACCCAGATTAATGCTGTGCTCTCTGCACATTATGCCATCCTGGCAATACAAAGATACCATATACTAGTCAAATAAACACATTCACATCTACTTCTATCGTCAATGGATTTGATTCAGAATTGGTTTGCTGTAGTGTGTAAAAATTTAAAATACCACTTAGAAGTGACCTGTGTACAATTCCAAAATTCCATGGATAATGGTTTTATATTTAGTACTGAGAATAGGCATTTTGTTATTGTCAACTGCAGGAAGGAGGAAAACTACAGCTATTGTAATAAAAACTTTCTGGCAGTTGACTGGTTAAATGTTTTCATATAGATAAGTTGGTTTATCCTGGATAACATTCAGATATGCAGTGTGCTCTTAGATATGAATATTATTCATATGCTTTTTTTTTCCCCTCGGAACAGCTGATGATATTTTAAAGACAGCCAGAACTGTGGTTGCCTACGGCCCTTCCAGATGAAGTTCTCTGTGTTGTACCAACAAAGTAATGCTATCTATTGTACAGAAAACAAACAGAAGAATAATGAAACATGACCAGCCTGGGACGTTTGTCCCCATTTGATTTTGCAAATGCTTGCGTTGATTCTAGGGCCAGAAGTATGGCCTAGTAGCATGGCCTCCACTAGTATGGTGGAGGAAGAAAGTTTTCACTGGATGTTAAGAAATCGCTCCCGAAAGGAAGAGCAATTAGTAAAATAAAAACGGTGGTCATGGAGGCATCATTACTGCAAGTAAACCATAGCTTTCCACATAAAGATTGACAAGGTGCCACACAAAGAATACTGGCTGGACTCTACTAGCTAGGGTATGCTGTGCCTGTAATTTTAGCACACAGGTTAATTGTTTTCAGTGAAATTGCTCTAGATAGTCACCTGCAAAATGGCAGGTCCCCATTTTGAAATCACACCACAGTCTGTCAAATTCAGTTACATCTTCAGATTATCCAGTGAATCTCCTTTCCTATAATGTGCTTTCTGCTATAACATTTTAAGTAATTAATCATAAATTTAAACCTTCATACAAAGTGAGCAATTTCAGGTCAGGAATGCACTGTTGCTCTGTTTTTAGCATACTGCTGTCCTTGATTAGTGCACACTAGCAGGTTCCTAAGCATGTAAGAAATGCCATGGAAACAAATGTAATGACTGTTATCTTTAAAGTTAGGCACATATTAAAATGTTTTGCTGAATCAGGACAATGCAGACAAATAAAAGTATCTTTGGAATAGGGAGTATGTTTTCTTTTGTGGGTATTACATTATAAGCATTAATAGCATTTGCCCCAGCTGGCAGCTAAGCACCACATGGTCACTCGTTCAGCCCTCCCCACCCCTCCCCCAGTGGGATGAGCAGGAGAATCAGAAGAAAAAGGTATAACATGTGAGTTTGAATAAGGACAATTTAACAGGACAGCAAAGTAAGAGGACAGTAACAACAACAGTACTTAGAATATACAAAGTGGGTGATACACAATGCAATTTGCTCACTTTCCCCAGTGCCCAGCCCAGAGCAGTGACCTCTCTTCCCCAGCCAGTTTCCTGGCTGAGCATGACATTATATAGTATGGAATACCCCTTTGGCTAATTTGGGTCAGCTGTCCTGGCTGTGTCCCCTCCCAGCTTCTGGTGAAAATTACCGCTATTTCAGCTGAAAACCAGGACAGCATACAACAGGTACCTTGGATAGTTTTCTATTAGGAAACAGAGAGAGGAGGGTAGAACTTTTTGTGGTAGTAGTAGTGTGAATTTTGACTATAGAAACAGAAATGGCTAGAATAGATATTCGTCTTTTTGTAAGGAGAGGGTAAATATAACTTGTGCTAGCATTGCCAAGTTGTTTGTTGCATGCATTTCTACTTAACTTTAGGTATTCTGATGATACACTTAGTCTTTTACAAACCTTATCAAATATATTTTATGGTCTCATTGTTTTTAATACTTAAAGTACTCTGGTAATAATTACATTATCATGTCTCATAAGGATTCTGTTACTGTAGGTATGTTTGGTCATTTTGGAAAACAACAGAAAATTTTGCAGTGTATGATGAGGTGTTGAAACAGTTTCATTCAAAACATTTCCCTTCATATTCTGTGAGGTAGTTGCCTTAAACTGTTATAACGTTTTTTTAGTGAGTGTAGAGTCTGAGCTTCAGAAAAGGTACTACCAGACTTTATTAGAAAACTACAGGTACTAGCTTCAGTGAGGAACCACTTCACCCTGCAACAGTCTGCCTTGCCTCCATAGGACTCTGTATGAGAGGATGCAAGGCACATTCCTAGGGTTGATACATTTGGAAGGAGATCTAATGAATGTCTCAAAGCTGAGTCACGCAAAATATTCAGTCAAAGGTAGCTGAAGGTGTGTTATCAGCATAAGTTTTGTCACTAGAAATATGAGGTATGGGACCTGGCTGATGGGACAAGATCTCTGGAAAGCAGGTTTGTGGTTCTTGCATTTGATGGAGTGCTGAGGAAGGGGAGCATAGAGAGCAGGGACTACAGAAATTGTTTCCATAGTACCCCAACTCCATATATGTTGACTTCTATCAAGTAGCAATGGGAAATCTGTCTCTCTAGGGCTCACGCACAAATGTATTAGGCAGAGCAGTCAACGGGTGTATGCTGTGCCCAGAACCATGCTATTGTAAGTAGTTGCTTTTTTTGCCTACGCTAAAGTTCAGGCCTGAACTTAGCACCCCAAATTTCCTTTGGCCAGCTTTTGCTGAAATGTGAGATATGTAAGCTTGTCTTGTGTGAACTTAAGTTAGTCCTTAAAGTGATGACTACTGTTCAGTAAGATTCCATATTTTGGGATAGTGGAGGTTTCCTTGGAACAAAAAAAAATTGTAACAAAAATTGGGAAATAGGAAAGGAAGAACAGCGGTAAAGTGGCAGAGAAATAGAAACAAAATTTTATTTTTTTTTAGGATGGTGGATAAAACGTCCTTGTATGAAGAACTTAATTTTTTTTAAGACAAGAACTTGGCACTGAAATAATGAAAGGGCTATTTTATTCTGAAAATAATTAGTATCCTTTATATTCTTTCAATAACTTGAAAAACAGTTAATTTCTGCCATTTACTTTTTGATACACTGAAAACATACTTGCATTTTAACCCTAGTGAAAAACCACTTTTATAACAGTATTATGACTCCCTCTTGTTTGAGCATGAAAGCTCATTTCTGGAATTCAATTAAAGAGAAAGAACCAGCAACTCCTGTAAACAAAGATGGAATAACAAAGATGGAATCATTAAGTACATGATCAGATGTCATAATGTGGGTCTAGGAGACAGATTGACAAGCTTTCAATTTTTCTATGCAAGTAGAAATGCCATCAGGAAAGTATATCTGCCCACATTTTTCATGCACTTACTTAAGAGAATCTAGGGATAATATTAGGGAGGAAGAACTGTTGCATGAGGAGGGTCAGCTATAGGAATGTAGCTCTGTAGTAAAGTCAGACCAATTGATTCTTTAAAGCAACCACCAATGCCCAACCAAAGGTGATTACAAGATGGGCGGTAGTCTGAGAATAGGAAAATATATTGCCATTTCATTTTTAATACTTTAAACCCAAACTATATGTAAACACATTGAATAACAAGAAGAAAAAAAAACTTTTTTGAAGGAAGACCCTCTTTGTGCATTTTTCATTTATTCTACATTTTGGACATTTGACATGTTTTTTGATGTATGCACATATCAGGATGATCAGACACAGTTTCAGCTGTAATATGCTGCAAGATAATGGCCCTCTCCTTCCATCCCTACTCCCTTCTTGGTTTGGCTTTTCACAGATATTTTTTCTCAATGGATCAGACTGCTTTACTGCGGTGGAAAGTACTTTGTGTTGTCGTCTTATAGTTTTCTACAATTTGCTGTTGTCTGTCCAATAATTGCACTATGGTAATATATCTGACTGCCTGGTATGGAATGCTTATAAGCTCGTGCTGGGCTTTTGTAGACCAGAGTATGATATACAAAAATAGCAAAATATATTTGTGTGTTGCGTCTATGGTCTGGTTTCGGGTCCAAGAATATCTGTAGTTCACAGTCCATTCCTTGAACCATGGCTTATTAAATGCTTTGACTGATGGGTCCTCATCTCAAAGAACGAGGAAGCTGAAAAGTCCATGTTTAAGAATATGTCCCAAAGCTCAAAGTCATCATTTGTTCTGTGTCAAATAGAGCTCGATTTTAAGGGGTTAGTAAATTATGACCATTTCAGTAGGTTTGATGTGTATTTAGACTGAGCTGCCATTTTTGAAGGTTACATTTGTTACGGGGCCTTCAGGCCACTTCCAATATTGACTAACAGATTATGACACCCAGTAGAGTTCATTTCATTTAAAGCAATATATCATGCAAAAAGTTGTCCAACTCTCTTACAAAACTGGTAGATTGGTGTAAAACAGGGTCTTTGGCATTTTGTTTTGCAAAGGAATTATCCCTCTTTACTAGTCTCGCCTCCATTAAATTACAATCATAGTGTTAGGGGCATTATAGATAAAGATGTTAAAACTTCTGCCTTCCTAATAAAGTTCTTTTTTCACCTTAGGGAACCTAAGAGAGAAATCTCATGAGTGCAGTCTGGGGTCCTACATTGTTTTGGCATGCTAACAAAACCTATTGGTTGGAATGTATGAAGTGTGGAGAAAGGTGGTTGCTTACTCTTTTTATTTTTCTCCTAATTAGATTGCTTTCTAATAGCTGCACATAACATTGTAAAAGAGTGGAGGAACAAATCAGCTAGCCTTGAACTGTCCTAACATTCCCAAGCATTGAGAAGAGGGCTAAGAAAAGGTTTGTCTATGCTAGATGTATTGTTTCCCTTAGACAAGAAGAGGAAGAGAAGTATTGTCCTAAGTTTCCTCCTGTGTTGTTTGAGTTAAAATGTAAAGTTACTTGGATTGTAGCAAATTGTAGTTTGGAAAGTGAAATATCACACAGTATTATCCCTTTAATTTTTATTTTAGCATGCAGAAGGATTTTTATTGGTTTAAGGCACCAAAAAAAATCCCAAGCACATGCATGTTATAGAAACAAAGTTTTAAGTTTATAAAGTCACTTCAATCAGCTGCTTAGTGCTGATGTTCTGCTGCAGTGCTGTATTCGCAGAATACTAGTGGCATTATCTTTGCTGCACAAGGCACAAATATAAGGGAACTTCTGCTCCAGTGAACTCCCATCCCAGAATGCAGACACACAGAAGTGGTTGACTTGCTGCGCATCCCAGAGAAAGGAGGTGATTGTAGATGCAATTCCATGTAATTAAATAATTTCTGGAAGGCTTCCCTTTGTGCTTTCAGTTTTTAGTGATTTTGCTTGGCAGTTGCAACTTACTTACAAAATATTTGGCAGTGTCTGGGGGCTTTTCAAAGTGGTTTCGATAACCTCAGGCAGGGAGCAGAAGAGAGTTCACTTTTTCTGGAACAAGTTACAGCTTTGTACTTTGATAGTTTCTTACTTCTAATAGTCATGTGGAAATCAGTGAGGACACCTTTGCCTGACGACTCAGATTTTTTTTTTTTACTATAATGTCTGCTCTTAAACTTCAGATTTTAAGGACATCTTTCAACTCAGTGCCCAAATTCTCTGCAAGTTGAAGGACAAACAGTTCACTGAAAGAAGTCAAGTTCCTTTTTTCTACTTGTACAGAATTGTGCTTTCACTGCTTTTGACAGATAATCCTATAGTGACAACTGCAGGCTTGTGACTACTGTATGTGCAACACCCAATCTGAAATGGACATTGGTTATCTGTCTAGATTGCTGGTAAAAAATAATGCAGCTTCATAAAAATGAACTCTTGAAAAAAAGCCTGTGATATGGGTATACTGAGTCTCCCTGGAGAGGGATGGATCAGAAGAGTCAGTACGGACAATTTTTTTCTCTAAGGCTTTTATTGTCTATGAAATTATTAAAACAGACTTAGTAAGTTAAAATCTACATGATAAAGCTGACAATCTTTAAATTAGTCACAAAATGGGATTGAGTGCACCCTCAGAAAATTTGCCTATAACACCAAGCTCTGTGGTGTGGTTGACATGCTAGAGGGAGGGGATGCCATCCAGAGGGACCTTGACAGGCTGGAGAGGTGGGCCCACGTGAACCTCATGAAGTTCAAGGTCAAGTGCAAGGTCCTGCACATGGGTCGGCGCAATCCCAAGCACAACTACAGGCTGGGCAGAGAATGGAGTGAGAGCAGCCCTGAGGACCTGGGGGTATTGGTTGGTGTTTGCTCAACATGAACCAGCAATGTGTGCTTGCAGCCCAGAAAGGCAACCGTGTCCTGGGCTAAATCGAAAGAAGCGTGACCAGCAGGTTGAGGGAGGTGATTCTCCCCTGCTACTCTCTTCTCATGGAGACCTCACCTGAAGTACTGTGTTCAGCTCTGGGGCCCCCAACATAAGAAGGACATGGAGCTGTTGGAACGAGTCCAGACAAGGGCCACGAAGATGATCAGAGGTCTGCAGCACCTCTCCTATGAAGCCAGGCTGAGAGAGTTGGGGTTGTTCAGCCTGGA